>NC_060148.1:143111538-143711538 GCF_021461385.2 Schistocerca piceifrons | reverse complement strand
GGAGAGCCCCAAAGGGGATGGTGGGCATTGAAGTCTCCAATTAACAAAAATGGGGCAGGTAGCTGAGCAATAAGCTGCATCATGTCTGCCCTGGTAACGGCAGATGATGATGGCGTGTAAACGGTACAAATGGAAAATGTAAAAGTGGGGAGAGTAATGCGGATGGCGACTGCCTGCAGGCCGGTGTGCAATGTGATGGGATCATAGTAAATATCATCCCGGACCAGCAACATAACCCCTCCATGAGCCGGAATACCTACCACAGCGGGTAGGTCAAAACGCACAGAGGTGTAGTGTGCCAAGGCAATTTGATCGCATGGGCGTAGCTTCATTTCCTGGAGGGCTACGACGAGCGGATGGTGCAGGCGGAGCAGCAACTTCAAGTCCTCTCGGTTGGAGCGAATGCTGCAAATATTCCAGTGAATAAGTGCCATCGTAAGAAGAAAAGGAAGGTGAAAGAAGGGGTCACCTCGAAGGCCGCTGAGGGCCTGGCTTCGAGCGAGCACTGCCGACGCTATCAGTAGGCGGACAGTCATCGTCCATTGGGTCTATAGGTTCATTGGCCATCTTGGTAAGATGGCCAGGAGGGGGAGCTTCCTCCGCCGGTGAACGGCCAGATGTTCGGCTACCAGCGGTGCAGCCAGGCGAAACGGATGACGGCCTGGGGCGGCAACCGCTGGGTGGCGCAGGAGAAGAAATGCACCGTGGCGGAGAAGGAGAACTGTGCTTCCTATGAGCCTTCTTGGAAGGTCGTTTGGTGGAAGTACCGGTCGAAGGCTGGGAGGTCGAGGTACGTAGGAAGTCTGCACGGGACGGTTCCTTCTTGAAGGCCCGTGCATCTGACTTCTGGGTCTTCGTCTTAGCAGAAGCTGACGAAGGGGCTGGTGTCTGTGGGGTGATGGGAGGAAGAGGAGACGTCGACTGCGCGATCTTAGCACTGGCCGAACGGACGACCGTGGTGCTGAAGGTCAGATCGCATGTCTGGGTTGCCACCTCCCTGGTAGTCCGAGGAGAGGCGAGGACAGTACTGTATTTCCCCGCTGGGAGCAGCGTGGGCTTCCTACTAGCCAATAGCTTGCGAGCAGCCGAGGTGGACACTTTCTCTTTGACCCGAATTTCTTGGATACAGCGTTCTTCCTTATAGACAGGACAGGCGCGGGAGGATGCGGCATGGTCACCCTGACAGTTCACACAACGAGGAGACGGAGGTGGACAGTCACCCTCATGGGCATCCCTTCCACAAGTGACACATTTAGCCGCATTGGAACAAGACTGTCGAGTGTGATTGAAATGCTGACACTGGTAGCAGCGCGTAGGTGTCGGGACATAGGGGCGAACAGAAATAACCTCTTAGCCCGCCTTGATGCGCGATGGCAGCTTAACACTATCAAAGATCAAGAAAAGTGTCTGGGTCGGTACAAGGTCATTGTTGACCTTTTTCATGACCCTATGGACAGCCGTCACGCCCTGCTCAGCGAGGAAAGATTGAATCTCCTCGTCAGTCAATCTGTCGAGGGATCTAGTATAGACCACACCACGAGACGAATTCAAAGTTCGGTGAGCCTCCATCCGGACAGGGAACGTGTACAGGAGTGTGGCCCGAAGCAGTTTTTGTGCCTGAAAGGCGCTCTCAGTTTCTAGTAATAAGGTACCGTTACGCAACCTGGTACAAGATTTGACAGATCCGGCTATGGCATCTATGCCCTTCTGGATAACGAAAGGGTTGACAGAGGAAAAATCCTTTCCGTCCTCAGATCGAGAAACGACGAGGAACTGTGGGGCAGGCGGTAGTACTTTTGTCACTGGTGGCTGGTCAAGTTTCCGTTTTTGGGCAGAAGTCGAGAGAGATGGAGTGAAATCCATTGCGGAGGAATCCCCCATGATTGCCAGCGTCTCCGATAGCGCGCTCCTTCCTTGTGGGGACCCTCTCAGAGGGCACTCCCGCCTTAGGTGAATGTTTACACCTCAGGTCACACCTCCCGAGAAACAGATGGAGGGACCAATCGGCATGGTCAGAAGGTATCAGCTCAGGCAATCACCCCTCCCTGGGCCTGGCCTTTACCAGGGGGTACGTGCGTGCCTTACATGTCTACCCAGGGCGGGGAATTACGCGTTGCCCCGTCACCGGCTACGCGTGCGAACGCGTGGGTCGGCCTTCAGGCGCGCACAGGGAGGAAGGAAGAAGAGGAAAAAGAAGAGAGAGAGGGAGAGAGAGGACAGACTGTCTCAAACGCCGAGGCGGAGACCAGAGAAGGCAAGGAGAAGAAGGCAATGAGAAGGCAAAGAGAAGAAGGCAATGAGAAGGCAAAGAGAAGAAGGCAAGGAGAAGAAGGCAATGAGAAGGCAATGAGAAGAAGGCAAGGGAAAGAGTAAGGAAGACAGTGAGGTGGAGAAGAGCAAAGAAAGGAACTAACCAAAGCAAGGAAGAAACGAGAAGTGAAAAAGCAAAATGACCGCAAATAGAGGTCGTGAAACCGTCCGTCTCTGGACGCAGGCGCTAACTACCCTCTTGAGGGGGAGGGACTCCTTTTAGTCGCCTCTTACGACAGAACCGTTTGCCTCGAATACGTCACATCTGCTCCTTTTCACCGTGGTGTAGAGCTCTGCTGAAAAACCGCTATACTCGTCACGATGGCGAATCCTAGTGACGTGGTCGAGGAGCACTACAGAGCAGCTGAGGGCATCCCTCGTTTGGAGCCACCACTGTACATTACTGTGAAACAGTAATGCATACCAAAAATGTTAAAAAACATGAAGTGAAATGGAATATACAGTGTACTATCTTTCTTAAAATTGGTTAACTCTAAAATAAGTCTGGGCCTCTGTAGGAGCCAATGTGGAAATCTGCTCCAAACCTGTTGTAAAACATTAAGACCACCTCACCTCCTAAAGGCAATTCTGTGCGCGAATCCCGTACGGCATCATCAACTGTTACCTGTTACGAAAAAGCCTTTCTGATGAAGGCCGAGCAATGGAACAGTATGCAGATGTGTACGATTCGAACGGTATTCTAGAAGCCTAGTGCAACGTACATAGCGGTCGCCTGACGTGAAGTGGCGGTTCACCAGCCTCTGCACAGAGGTTCGGTACAGGGCCCGTTCCGGACGCCCCAGTGGCCGACCGGATCCCTTCATAGTGCACCGAGCCCGACATCTTCAAACGAGAGGGCCTCGCAGACCCGTACACCCGTAATCTAGCCGAGATCGACAGAGGCTCTGTGAAACCAAAGCAGACGAGTCCTGTCTGCTCCCCGTGTGCTGTGGCTGAGACATTTTAAAATACTTACAGCTTTAAGAGGGACTTTTTTCAGGTCCTCAATATGGGGGAACCGTGTGAGTTTACAGTCAAATATGACGCTCAGAAACATCATTGTGTCTTTAAAATTAAGACCAGTGTTCCACAGCCTCAATTCAGTAAAGTTTAAAACGGAACGAGAACAGTTAAAAAGAACACACACGGACTTCTCGGTCGAAAACTAAAAACCACTCTTCTCCACCATTTGTCCAAATGTCAAAGAGTTAGTCACAGCTGACGAGCTGTCGTCGAAAGGCTGGAAGAACAACAAAACACGAGGATGTCGTCGACAAACAGAGAAAACCGGACAGGAATTTTCACTACTGACACTATGCTATTATTAGCTATGGCAAAGACAGTAGCTCTTAAAACACTGTCTCGAGGAATAGCAGTATCCCACTCGCAGCAATCCTACAGGACATCGCTGGCTCAGTATCTACAGTACTGTAACGAAAGGACAGAATAAAAATGGGAAGCCATCCACGAAATCCCCATTCGTGAAGCAGCTCGAGAATAACACGCCTCCGAGTAGTACCGTACGCCTTCTCGATGTCAAAAAATATACCCAGAAAGTGATGCCGGTCCAGATGCCTGTTGTACAGCCACCTCCAGGGCGGCTAGATTATCGAAAGTGGGACAATACCTCCTGAAACCACCACGGAGCTGCCCGGTTTCTAAGAACAAGACAAGACGGCAGTTGACTATCTCCTCCGAGGTCTTTCCTATGAAGCCAGCCAGGACGACACTACAATAACTAATCGGGCACATGCTGTCTTTCCTAGGTTTTAAAAGAGGAATTGGAATTGCCTCACGCCACGAGTCGGGAAAGTGACCCGACACCAAAATGGCACTAAAAAGTGCGAGGTGGTTATCTCCGTTTCACCTCGTGAGGTGCCGCAGCATACTGTAACGGATTCTGTCTTAACCGGGAGACGTGTTACGAGCCGCAAACAATGCAGAATCCAGCTCCCACGTGGAAAATGAGCAGCTGTAATGTTCATCAGTGGTGGATCGGAAGACCAAATTGCTCCTCTCAGCAAGCAACCTTTGGTGCTGGAAAACTACACTACTGGCCATTAAAATTGCTACACCACGAAGATGGCATGCTAAAGACGTGAAATTTAAACTGACAGGAAGAAGATGCTGCGATATGCAAATGATTAGCTTTTCAGAGCATTCGCACAAGGATGGCGCCGGTGGCGACACCTACAACGTACTGACGTGAGGAAAGTTTCCAACCGATTTCTCATACACAAACAGCAGTTGACCGGCGTTGCCTGGTGAAGCGTTGTTGTGATGCCTCGTGTAAGGAGGAGAAATGGTACCATCACGTTTCCGACTTTGATAAAGGTGGGACTGTAGCCTATCGTTATTGCGGTGTGGCCTCGTTTCACTAGCAGTTGAGATGACAGACATCTTATCCCCATGGCTGTAACGGATTGTGCAGCCACGTCTCGATCCCTGAGTCAACAGATGGGGACTTTTGCAAGACAACAACCATCTGCACGAACAGTTCTACGACATTTGCAGCAGCACGGACTATCAGCTCAAAGACCATTACTGGCGTATCACCCGGCATGACGATATGGGGTGTCATTGGCTGCACGTCTCGGTCACCTCTTGTTCGCATTGACAGCACTTTGAACAATGGACATTACATTTCAGATGTGTTACGACCCGTGGCTCTACCCTTCATTCGATCCCTGCAAAACGCTACATTTCGGCAGGATAATGCACGACCGCGTATTGCAGGTCCTGTGTAGATACACAAAATGTTCGACTGCAGCCCTGGCCAGCACATTCTCCAGATCTCTCACCCACTGAAAACGTCTGGGCAATGGTGGCCGAGCAACTGGCTCGTCACAATATGCCAGTCACTACTCTCGATGAACTGTGGTATCGTGCTGAAGCTGCATGGCCAGCTGTACCTGTACACGCCATCCAAGCTCTGTTTGACTCAATGCCCAGGAATATCAAGGCGGTTATTACGGCCAGTGGTGGTTCTTCTGGGTACTGATTTGCGTGAAAATGTAATCGTGTCAGTTCTAGTATAATATATTTGTCCAATGAATACCAGTTTATCATCTGCATTTCTTCTTGGTGTAGCAATTTTAATGGCCAGTAGTGTAGATCTCTACTGGTGATTGCAGTAAATCAGGCAAATTAGGTCGATACAGTCCAGGCAATGTCTTGTGTGGTTTGGAGAGTACCGTTCTCCACTACGGCAACCACGCGGCACTTCCCTCCTCTCCTAGAAATTCTACTGACCGTCTCCAAAGCAGCAGAACTGTCGCCACGAGCTCTTCTCGCTCTCTTAAATAATGTGGCAACATTTTGGTCTCGCAATCCGAAAAGCTGCGAGATTATCGCCCCGTGTCTCCACCGGAGTGGGGGGACTGCGGCGGGCGAAAGTTCAGTTGTGGGCGAGACGACTGCCCCACATACTCCCCGTACTCCGACAGCTCTGGGGAAGAGTCAAATGCAGCACCAGGTAGAAGCGTGTCGACACGGTCCGACGTCTTACTACCCGATTTTACTTGTTGTTATTGCTGTACATTAGCTTTTCTCTGTTTTGAGGGCTCTGCCGGAGTTCGAGTAGGGGCGGTGATGGTCGTGCCGGGCTTCTCGACAACCTCAGCCCTCGGAGGTGCCTGGGACTCTCCGACGTTGGCCACCACCTTTTTGTACTGCTCTGGGGGGTGCTACAGGTTCTGAAACACTTGCTGCCTTGCAAGTGCACTGACAGGTGCAGGCGTTACTGCTGACATGCGAACCTCCATTTGTGTAGAGGCATCAACTTTCGAGGTACGCTCCTCGAGGATCGATGCCGAAGATGTAGCAAATGCGGGAGGCTGCACGAGCTTTTAGATCTTTTCAGCCTCACCACATGGGATGTGCTTCGGTGATCTTATTTCTCGAAGTTTGCATTCCTCTAGAAAGATTATGCAGTCCCTATTCTAAACACGGTGGGTTCCGGAGCAGTTTATACATTTGACAGGAGATGCGCAACCGACTCCTTCACGGGCGACCTCGATGCAGTCGCCACACGTCATTACAGCCTCGGGTCGTACGCCCAAAATGCTGGAATTTGAGACAGTCCGTCAGGTTTGGGACTTAGAGCTGTACATTTAGGTGAAGAAAGACCACCTCGGTGTGCTCTGGGGCTTTGTCAGTACTGAAAATAAAAATGTAGGACCGATTTTTCCGAGTCCCTGTCCACCCTTTTCATAATTTTCTGAAGATCAACAATTCCCTCCAGGGCCCACTCTTTCTTCAATCCTTCTACAGGAATTTCAACTAGATCCCCACACGACAACACCTCTGCCGAATTTTAAGGAACTACGGAGCTCGGTGTCTGTAGCATATTCCCCCGGGCACTTACCTTTCTGTAGGTTAACAGCTTCTCCAGAACTGGACATTTCGACCGACAGTGTCTCATTTTGCAACTGTACAGATTTTAGACTCCTGGCAGCTCCTGCTCAGCCCTTATGGACATATAAAAGTGAGACTCTCTTAAAACTTCCTTCTTTCCTTTTTATTAATAGAAACACGTTTAGATTGCCACCTCATGTTCTGTTATTCTTTACTGCTTTGCTCTTCTTTACTCCTCCATCTGGAGGGCCGATTACCCGAGCCCTCTTATTAAGTCGGGCCTCGGTGCCCATCGGCAGTCTACCCATCCTACTGGCAGGTGTAAAATTAAAAGTCGAAGGATCCATTTTAGTCCCACGAGCAGCTAGGGAACTAGAAGTCCACCTAGACAGAGCGCCACATACCCGGATAAGCCTCATACAACTGATGCACGCTCAGTTCCCTAGGAGGTTCCCACTCTCGACTGTTCCACCTCGTCAGCCACGCACCTTTTCAGTGCGCTGCGCACCGTAAGATTGAGGGCTTTTTAGACATTCCACCGCTGTGCCCGGAGCTTACGGTGACAGAGGACACGCGGCAGTCAGCGGTCCCCGGCGCAGGTACACCGGAGTCTCCAAACGAGTACTCGGCAAATGAATTCTGAGTCCCTGGGGGGTTTCTTTCAGTGATCATAATGCAATTTCCGAAAAATAAACACACGTAGACATTTGTAGACAAACAAAACAGTAAAAGTAACGCTAATCTGAAACGTTTAATGACGGAGCCATAACAACGCAAACTCTCAAACACTTTCATTGTAAGTTTTTATATTGTCCGAGGTAAAATGAGTGTCTGCAACAATATTCCTGGCGTTCGTGATAAATATTAGATTAAATGGACATGCTGTCAACTTTAAAGAATTCTCCAGGATTTGTGTATAAGCCTTTTGAGGTCAGATTAGTGGCAATAGCAGCACCAGCATATTTTCAACATCTGATGTATTCCTTTGTACGTATAGATCACTGCCGTCATTTAACATCCTCGCCAAATCTTGTAAAGTAGCAGGATAGAAGAACACGCACGGTTCGTGGCCAACTGAAGTTCACGACACCACCTACCGGTATATATGGGAAGGTATTTAATTAAATGAACACGTACTGTAATGGTATTAGCTGACTCAATGAATGACACAGAGGTACCCGAAATTTAATTAAGATGAAATATAATGATATTTAATCACTAACTGGGCATATAAGGATAAAACAAGCGTCCAAACTTGTACTTACAAAATTCAAGCACAGTAAATTAATAGCAATTATTATTCAGTTAATCGAAGTTGCACGGGTCCTGTTAGTATCAAAATCAAATCTGCATTAACAAAGTTACAAAGGAAATGACATCCAACATCATTTTATAAAGGTGTTTCATGTCATTTCACCAATACACTCTTGATATTTTGGCACATTAATCATTTTAGAAAGATCGCAACACATTTGAATTGACAATTCTGTAGCCTGTTTTGCAAAACTAATTAAATTTTACTTGTAAACTTCAAAAATATCTAATTCAAACAGTGTATGTTTTCGTGCTGCAATTGCTGAAACATATATAAAGACCAGTGGCAGCAGCACTGACAAGGCTGGTATTGTCTCAGACTTTGTAGGGTCAAGTTTGTATCATCTTTGCGGTACAATTAATTGACTTTATTTAAATCGATAAATTGCTTCAGCCACATCATTTCAATTTGATTAACTCCACGAGTCGCTCCTGATGTTTGACGAGACCTCACTTTCCTAACAGGTGTAGAGTAACACAGGGAAGAGATACTCACCTCATCTGAGAACATGAATTTTAGTAAACAGATTTGTAGCCGTATAACCACGATACATTTTAATGTCCGTCTCTTTAATCGATTGTAAGATTTTGGTGTCACTTCCGTGTCGGTGTTGTGGCATGGCGCTGCTTTTGTCCAAAGGTGAGAACAGAAATACGGTAAAGCGAGACGAGGTATGTAGCTGACACGCACTTTCTGACAGCTCAAATAGAACTACCTGTTGCCAGCATACAGTACAACTGAAATGATGGCAGAAAGCGTGATCAGATAAATTCTCGCTAAATTGAAGGTTAGAATCTCCTTTGGCAATCGTGTGGAGTGTAATTTAAAACATTCTCTTTTTTTTATGACCGATATTGTCAGGAAGCAGACAGCAGTCTGACAGGGAGAGGTCCCCAGTTTGGGACTGACTTTTTGAATTAATCTGTACAGTACTGTAGGTTAAAATCCCAGATACCACACCCTACAACAATTCACTGTGGTGGGCATTTGTTCGCAAGTAATCAACGAAAAAAAAATTTGGAATTTAATGTAATGCTCTACAGCTTTATATAAAAATATCATATAGAGCAGTTATGCAATGTAATGCTTACAGTACAAACCTCATAGCAAGACAATATGGGCTCAAACCTTACTAAGTATTATGTAAGTTTTTATTTTTAATTTTTATCAAAATAATTTGGTCATTATTTTTATTCTAGCAGTGGGTTTAAGTTAAATGTTTTAATTTCTGTTCAGTTGTCACGTCATTTTAATCACCGTATTAACTTTTTTGATAGCTCTCGTTTCTTCTTCCCATCATTCTTTTCCAGCTGAAAATTGCATGTGAATGTAAATAATTATTTTTCTTTGCCTACTACGATATTTAAAAATCAGAAAATGTTGATCTAGTTGGTAAAAAATGAAAGATGAAATAATCTATTTATATGTGCAATTTTGTCAAAAATGCAATTTTTGCTACACAATGTACATCTTCTTGGACAGTATTCCTGATACAAACGTTTAAAACATAAATTCCTCTTGCACTACGGACAAAATAATGTAGATGAAGATTTAAATGGAAACAGCGATTATAAGTAAAACAAAATTTGAGCAAAATAAGAAATAGTAATATCGAATAATGAATGCAGTAACATGGCCAAAAATATACAATGATGGAACAGAAGAAATTAATGTTAGTGCATGGACATAATTAAAATCACATTCAGTAAGACGCCAAGTAGAAAAAGAATTGTAGGAAGACACAAATGAGAGCAACTGAAGAACCTAACAAGGTGATTAAAATGATGTGACAAAGAAACAGAAATAAAAAAATTCCATTTAAACTAATTATCTGAATAAAACTAATAATCGAAATTATTTTGATAAACATGCAAAAATAAAAAATTTCGCAGCACCTGATGAGATTTGAACCCACAAGCTCATGTATTTGAAGCTTCTATCACATCCATTACTACACTACTATGAAAATACTTCTTTTTTAAACCATTTTTAATTATTGTGAAAACTTTTTTTGCCAATTATTCACAAATGAGGGCCCGCAATGTTGAACAGCTGCAGGGTATAACACCTGGAACCGGGTTAACAGAAGCGTCTGATTCCATCCGCCTGGTTTGACCCATGACGAAAATTGCCGAATCACCGTCGGAGAGGGTGCTGATGATATTGGCATAACCTCAGGCTCATGCCTAGCAATTTTTTTCGAAGTTTTGGACATGAAATTGAAGAGCCAAGACTGAAAAGAAATCGACAAGTCTGATCACATTTGAAAGTTCTTCACCAATTACAATAGGATAGTGAATTACGAGATCCTGCCTTAAGGTCATGTGGTCAATAGGGAAGTTATGCGCCACTCGAGTGAAGCAATCCAAAGGAAACTACTAGAATTGTGGCAAAACCACTCGTGCTTACACCCAATGCTTGTTCATGATTTTTTTGGCAAAAAAATCAAACTATTATGTTGCCTCAGACACCGTATTTGCCAGATACGCCCCCTGCGGCTTTTTTCTATTCCCAAGGCTGAATACTGTGAAAGGATGTCATTTTGCCACCCCTGATGACAGAAAAAAAGTATCACTGAAGGAGCTGAATGCTATAATGAAACTTGAGTTCCAGAAGTACCTCCAAGACTGCAAAAATTGCTGGCACAGGGGTATTATATCTGCGAAGGATTGCTGTTGATGACAACGAATAAATAACGATTCTTTAAGAACAAAAATTCTCGTTACTTTTTTACCACATCCAATATCTGAGGCTACAGTACACACCAGTCTATCATGGCTGTAGTATTTTTGTGTTGAGATTTGTTGGCTTTGCCAACTCACAACCAAAATTTTACATTAAATCCTAATCTATGCTACAGGTTAGTCTGTCAGCTCATCTAGATTTCTCTTTTTCCCCCTTCTCCAGTCACTAAAGAAATACGAAAATTAGTACTCAATACCCAACCTTAAAATTCAAAATAATCAAATTAGTGAAAGTTATTCTTCCATCCACCTCACAGAAAATAAATGTAATCAATTTGTATCTTCTACAAGAAGAAATCATTAGATTCAGCAATTTTCACTGACTGTCGTACATTATCACCCGACTGGCTAGGCCCGACATCGACGTTTAGTTAACATCGGCACACAATGTGACAGACACTTACACTGTGAGTGACCTTTAGCTGTTTGCAATCAAAACAAACAAATTACATAAGTTATGAAGGCGGTGCACACATTTTTAGAGCTATTTATAAGCTGTATAATGTAAAGTCTCTGTGAAATGAGTATTCTGACAGTGCGGTCGGCAGGCTCACCTCCGTGTTGGCATAGTAGGTGCTCCAGGCAGCGCGCAGGGACTGCTGGCCACCCAAGTCCCACATGATAAAATGGATGTTCTTCCAGACCACCTCCTCGACGTTGGAGCCAATTGTGGGACTCGTGTGCACCACCTCGTTCATCAGGTACTGGTACAGGATCGTCGTCTTGCCCGCATTGTCCAGGCCCACCATCACAATCTTGTGTTCTACAAGCCACACAATCTCAGTTTCCTTTGATATGGCAGTCTAACACTTACAAACGAATGCACTCTACAATAAGTTGAAAAACATCTCCTTTTACTTTCTGTGTAATATTTGTCATCATAACAAAATGAAAATAAACATCTCTAATGCACAGACATAAAAACATACAAGGAAATATTTACGGGATATGACATGTGATCGGCAATGACCTCGGGGGAAGCATGCCAGCATTTGTCATATTATTTTGGGAAACCCCAGAAAACCCAAATCGATATGGTCGAAAAGTGCAAATTCCATCCGTCTGAATATTAAGTGCACTGTCTCATTCGGCCGGTATAATTTTCTTTCGATTACACACAATTTTCACAATTGTAAACAATACACACAGCAACATCTAAACTAAAACATACAAACAAAAACATCAGAAACACCATGTGTGTAATATAACAGCTCACTTCAAAGAAGATAGTCTACCAATTGCTTGAACTGTTTACCATAGAATTCCTGCTGCTGCTTCTCTGATTTCATTGTTTTTCAGTGTACCAGGGTGAAGAGCAATAACGATTTTTTGTTTTGTTTGTGTGTGTGTGTGTGTGTGTGTGTGTGTGTGTGTGTGTGTGAGAGAGAGAGAGAGAGAGAGAGAGAGAGAGAGAGAGAGAGAGAGAGAGAGAGAGAGAGACTTTAAGCACTTTTGATCAGCCAGTGGTCACTGCTGGACAAAGAATAAGCTGCAAGTGGTGACATAACATTCCTGTTGTTTAGTTGACGTAAGTACTTCTGTGATTGTGTCAACAACAGGAAGGTGATAACTGACCGGTCTATCTCCATGGAAAACTTTTCCAAGCTCGAAAAGGCAACAAATCTAACAGTAGAGGTCTCATATCTCTTCACGTGTTATAAATATTATCAACCTGTTTGTAACAGGAACGAACATGAAACATGTCAAATCAAAAACAAAAATAAACCATCACCCTTCAAATAAAAACGGAGAAATAACAAAGATAAAGAACCCCATAAAATCCAGTTACAAGAGTAGTGGGAAACATCTTGAGCACATCACATTTTAAAAGTATCTTGGATTAACATCATGAAGCTGTGTGAAATGAGAATCAGGTAAAAACAGTCTCAGGGAAGATAAGTTTGTTTGAAGGGTTCTGGGAAATTCCAGTGCATCTCAAAAGATAACCACGCATGCAAGATGCTAGTGTGACCAAATTTTAC
This sequence comes from Schistocerca piceifrons, assembly GCF_021461385.2. Lineage (NCBI taxonomy): Eukaryota > Metazoa > Arthropoda > Insecta > Orthoptera > Acrididae > Schistocerca > Schistocerca piceifrons. The sequence continues at coordinate 143,698,831 of NC_060148.1, read as the reverse complement.
ATTATTGTTGTGTTTGGAATAACTTAAAGTAGACACGAAAAAAAAAATCATTAAACTAATTTACACATGCACTGACAGAATTGTTGCAGGCTAATATAGCCCTTATGCAATTTTAACAAAAACGCTTGGGGGAACATAAATGGGAAACCTTGGAAGAAAGAGGACCTCTGCCTTTAACTGGCTCAATCCAGGTAACACACACACTGTGAAACAATTTTGCTGTCATCTCTTAACATCTCACAAAGGAATTATGAGAGTAAGATCAGAGAGCTTACGCAACATCTCCCAATGCACTGTCATTTAACAGCTGACATGCAACCACCACAGCTGTTATTCGGGCACGAAAAAAAAAAAATTATTTAAATATCTAGAATGTTACAACTAGAAGAAAAAAATGAAAGATGACAAACTGAGAATGCTGGTCAAATACGGATATAAAATAATAACAAAATAGGTAATACAAAATTGCCTAACTTGCTACTAGCTTTGATCCCATAAACAATGTTGTGAGATCAAACATGACAACAAAAATCTCAGGCAGTTATTAATTTAAATAACTTAATGGATAAAACAAACAATTGTGATGACATGAAAACATGAACAGCATTCTGACAAAATTGTGCGAAGAACTAAGGGTGTTTCATTCCGTGTACTTATGCTAATGTTTATAAATTACTAGTGTATGACGTAAAAAGTGCTGAATGTAACCCACAATAGTTAACAGCTGGTGATATGTAGCTAACTACTACTCACAGAATAAAAATAAATAAACAGTGTGCCAAATGGCTCTCTTTCCCTTACCTTCATTTCCGAACAGGCTCCAAATTTTAGAAAACAGCAGCCCCATTGTTCTATCACGCAGTGTTATACAAAAAAATGGAACTTGGTAAACAATCACCAGCCTATTGCCATCGCAATATGGTACGTCGACGAAAAACCACGTAAACCGTTATAAAAATACTCACTTTCACTCAATGCCACTGGCGACTGGTATCTCTCATACATCAAACAAGTACTATGAACTTACGTAAATTTAACAAGTTACAGTTTCTAACCTAACATGATAATGAATTAACCATAAATGAAGCTGGCAGGCACTATCGATTCCAACACCTTCTTTACTTGTTGGACACGGAATTGCCATTTACTCCAGTTTCCACAACCTATGTGTAAAGTAGGCCATTTGTTACAGTTAAATGACCATGAAACATGAGGTCTGCGAAAAGGTGTTGTACTATCTATAAAACGGCTTGTACATCACAGAATCGTTAGCATAATAACAATGTCGATGACTTCTTGACGCTTCGAGCGGTGACTAATGAAGGCTTCATATGGTGCACTTAATCTCATTTAAACGTCACTCTCCCAGTAAAAAATACTATCACTCCCACAGCCTTTCTCTTGTTGATTCTCACTGTGACGTCACGCAATCAGATTTCGCTTGCGCATAGGAAGAAACCTCTGATTGGTCAAGGCCGCCAGCATTGTGCGACTAACGTTATCGATAACAAATGCGGAAGAGAACTATCGATACGGTAGAATATCGAATGAATTGTGAGCCATGTGAGTTGTGATTGTATCGTCGCAATGTCGGTGGAAGGTGATGAATATGAGTTGTATCCTTTTGTAACAACAGCGAAGGCTCATTAATTGATTAAAGTTATAGAGATCTGTTGTAGAAGTGTAATCAACTCGCGTACTGAAAGTTGGACCTGCCAATGCTATTATGTGGCGCTACGTTGTTCGGTAATCGGAATCGGGCCGAATGAATCCCTTGTTTACATGTTGGCATTCAACTCACAAATGATGTGCAGCAATTACAGAACGAATTAATGTAATTTATTTCCATGATAAAGTAGTTCCTTTTCCTTAAATAATGCTCTGTAGACAAGTCGATATTCCGTTTCTAGCGAAACGACACGCTGAAATAGCACACAAGGTCCTAAGAGTGGATCTAGAGCCTGCCAGAAGCAAAGTGAAAAAGAATTTCTCTATCAACGAAAATGTTTTATCTATGTGAGTTCCCTTTCTTCCAAGTTAGCAGGACAATCATTACCATTTTTCGTTTACGGTGAAGTTTATACTGTGGCCTTTATTTTGCAGTAAAGTGAGGGCGCCAGAAGTAAGGAATCTAAGGGTGTGCATGACGAATTTTTTCGAGAGTCTCCTCTCAGTAGTTGAGACAATTGAAGAATTCGGGGAAGAAAACAGTTAACGACATTAACACTGAAGAGGTGAGAGGGAATAACATCCTCAAATATCCTATTTATAATTTTAAAAAAATTCTCTAGCATTTGTTTAGGTTTGTTCAATTTTAGTTAGTTATTAATAATTTTATTCTAATTAAGCTTTGAACATGAACATGTTGTGAATGAATATTACTTTCCTTTATTATTAAACAAATGTATATGAAATTTTGTTGTTCACATTTGAGTGTAATATGGACAAAGCAAATCTGTATTTCTTGATATTGTGTAGCTCTTTTACTTGCAAAACTTTGGACCTATCTTCTGGAGGAGATGAGGTGAACATTCACCTTTTTATGAGCAAAAATTTCGAAGACGTACACAAGACTATTGTATGTCACTGTTAAACATACATTGATGTATTTTTCATATGTGCATTATAAAATGAAACTTACTGTCACATGTTTCTTGTCACCTAAGTGCATACCTCATGTCAGCAGGAAAAGCTAGCAGTTGAAAATTGTTCAGTGTTTCCATGAGGGATGTGCAGGACATTATATATATTTTTAAATCCTTGGTTCCTTTCTGGAATCCAAACTTTTATTAGTTGGTAAAAAAGATTACTGGGCGATTTTAGTAGTTCACTGTTATTGTCTGCAAAAAAAAAAAAAAAAAAAAAAAAAGGGCAAGATTCGTGTGATTTATGTATACATTAAAACTAGTGTAACTACTACAAGAACTTGAAACCTCAAGAACTGTACATAGCACATCTTAATGTAGGGCCATTTATAAATTTAAATTTCTGAAACAATAAATGTTATGCACGGGACAGGTAATGTGATGGACAGGACGTGCCTGATGATTGGCCCTCCAAAATTATATTAAACGCTTTCCAGATGGCTAAAACTGTATAAAGTGGCAGTAGCAACAGAAATAAAGCTGCAGTGAAAGAGTAATGTCTTAAAAACAGCTGAAAAACTAAATTACACCGTAGAGGCACAAAATTTGCTGTAAAAGTTATCAAACTTGAACCTCCCCCCCTACTGTTTTGTACAACAGGAGAAGAAATTATTTTCAGCATCTTTGCTGTAGTATGTTCAATCTGTTTACTGACACCACTTCCACTGGCCTAGAACACGTGCCTAGAGCAATGCTGTGCTCTGACTGCTCTAATCACTTCACTAGGATAATTTTTTTACAACATAAGTCACAGCAACTAATTTCCCAGATGCACCATCTGTGTCTGCTTGTAAACCAGTCATTAGTATCAGTGCTAATTTGAATCTCAGGAACGCGACAGCATAATCGTCTGACTCATCCTAAGAGTAAATTTCATATATTCTTACTCAGTTTTAGGGCTCTGTACCTCAATTGGTAAAAATGAAGGGTCAACAGAAGCGTCCAATCCCACGCATCGACTTTGACCCATGACATAAGGGTCTTGTCGTGTGTGACGTCATGACGGCGCGGAGTTTGGTTTGTGAGTGTGGCGTGTTTGTAGAGGTCGTCGAGTTGTGGTTTGTTGTGCTCTCTGTTGGTATGTTCAGGGTTTTCATTTGTGGGGTGTAATGGGCTCAGTTTGCTTTTGCTCATTATTCAGAATTGTTCGAGTGTCGGTGTGTTTGTAGCGGAATTCGTTTCAGTGAGTTAATGATTTTGTGTGAAGGTTAATTTAGTGTTGTTCGCTGTATGTCGTGTGGTAATTTTAGTAAAATTAATCGGTTGTTGTTTTTGTTCAGGAATGGATATGACTGATAAAATTAACAGTGCGCAGGTCAAGGGAAGTGTTCGATCCCAATGTGTGGCTGTGTATGTTGGTATTGGTATCGGGAGATATTTTGAGCTATATACCCAAGGGAAGTGTTCGATTCTAATTTATGGGATCGGGAGCTGCTGTTGAGCTATATAGGTCAAGGGAAGTGTCCGATTCCAGATGATACTGTGTTTAGTGGTATTTGGGGAGTTTTGTGATGGCTTTTTTGTTTTTCTTTTGTTTTGTATGGGGGTGGGTATCTAAATTTGTTTATATTTACTTTGCCCCCACCCAAAAAACACCCCGTTTCCCGCACTTGTCCCGTTAGTGTCATTAGGCTTTTTGTGGAAAGTGTGTGTGTTTGTTTTTCAATGTATTTTTGTCCTCATAATGTGTACGTAACGACTTTATATGCGCCATATTGGAATCGTGGTTTATGGTCGTTTCTGCCATATTTGTGACGTCATGGGTCAAAGCAGACAGGCTGGATTGGACGCTTCCGTATTTCCAAAATGAAACCCATTTGTGTAGGTTTCCATTGTTGTCATCCTGTCTGTTAAGAACCCTTTTTTTCACATGAATGGGTGGGTGTGTCAGGTTCAAATTTGTCACATACAAAAGCCTGCACTTCCTTGGCTGTGTAAAATATTTAATGTTGTCAGTCAGGGCTGTCAAAGGTACAGCCATTTGTGTCACATACTTTGACGATCTAACTCGCTATTGGGAAGTTCCATGGACATTGAACCACGAAGTTGAGGAAGAAGCAAGGTTTCATGGTACAAGTAAAGGAAAAAAATAAAAATTTGAAAATTGGCAATTTGCAGTTATATCGCAAAAAAGGTCATTTGTTACCTATTTGTCTGTTCGTCTGCCTGTCTGTTAAGGCCTGTTTTTCTCAGGAATGAGTAGATGTATCAAATTGAAAACTACATTACATACTAAGACATATGCTGGATAATGTAAAAAATTTAAGCTCACTCAGTGCAATCAGTAGACGTGGCCATTTGTGACACATATTTTGATACTCGCAGACTCTTCCGTAAAAACTTAAAGGGCATTTCTCACTGACCTAGAATCATAAAATTTGACAAGAAGCAAGGTTTCACAGTACAAGTCTAGGAAGAAAATCTGAAAATTGTTAATCAGTAATTATACCACATGAAAAAATATTTTTGTCTTTTTTATTTGTCTGTCTGTTTGTCCTTCTGTTAACGCTCCTTTTTCTCAGGAATGGGTAGACTTATATATTTTGACACTCGCAGAATTCCTCGTCAAAACCTATAGGGAACTTCCGTTTGACCTTGTAACATGAAATTTGGCGAGAAGCAAGGTTTCACTGTACAAGTGAAGGAAAAAAAAGATCCAAAAATTGTTAAATTGTAATTATTGCTTGTAAAAATTCTCTCTTTGCCATTAGAACTAGCATATTCAGCACCCATAAAAAGCATAATAGAAAAGTATTAATGTATGCAAACATAAAATGTAAGCTGTATGTACGCTGTAGTTGTGTTTTAGTAAGTAAATGGAGAATATTTTATTAAATCTTCTGTCTCTTCAGATCCCTTCACTTCCTTTTATATGTTGAATGTAGTCTCATGAACTACCATAGAGGACTTTACATAGTTGATTCCTCAGATGGCTGAAGTGTCTATATATGATTAAATTTGCACAGAACCCTCAGTGTGCAAGTCCTACACACACTTGTCCCCCCCCCCCCCCCCCCCCCCCGATTTTTTTCCCCCCCTTTCTTTCAACCAGTAAATGATTCAAGTTATATTATCTGAAAAAGTGACTGGACTGAGTTCTGGGCACATCTGACACTGAGCCACTGCTTAGAAAGCATTTGTTCATTTTTTAGTACTGTTTCTGTACTTATTAAAAGAATTGAGGTATTTATTATTCTTCTTTTGCACTATCAAATAATTCCTGTGGTTAGGTACTGTACTGGTGAGACATCACTCATTACGAACCTTTCTTTTAACGTTTCCATCAGTTGATTCTTCTCGGCGGGATGTTGCAAAAAGAAATAGAGAGAGAGAGAGGAGGGGGGAAGCAGTGGAGCTCTGCACCAGTCGTCTCTTGAATAGCATGATGGGCTCACAATAAATTTATTTTTAAATTTGGGTGCTGCCACATATTTGTCACGTGTAAGGTGGTCACTACTGCAAAAGACTGCTCTCTAATTCCAGTCCAAGCACATGCACTCAAGATAGTCACTTGTTTGTAACAATAATGTGCTGACTGTATTTCATCCTGGGAAACCATTGAGTAGTTTCGTGTAAAATCCATTTGCAGGACATTGTGTTGCACTGGTATTCAGCTTTTTCTTTTCAGACTATGCATCTTGAAAATTATGAGAGATTGTTTCTTGAATACTGGAACCTGATCTTTAATTTCAGGACTCATTTCGTGGAGAGGATCATTTTCTTTCAAAAGGACTATCTTTTTATTTCTCCTCTTCCACTACTTCCATTTTACAGACTGGTTTCTGGCAACATCTTTTGAGAGGAACTGATAAAGATCAGGGATGTTATCAGAAATATCACCGTGTCTTAACATCTGGGGCACTTTCTGTGTTGCAAGACACAAGAGGAAGCAAGCCCCTACTAGGAAATTGTACCCACACACTATTTACAGCCTCTAGCAGGTAATTAAAGTTAGCATGATATTGAAAAACACACACACACACACACACACACACACACACACACACACACACACACACACACACACACACAAAAAAAAAAGTGGATTATCTGAAACAGCCAGTACACACATGGGATGAAGCTTGTAAAAGAGAGACTTCTTTATGACAATTTCTGTTTCTTGTTTAAAGACTTCGTATGCCTGTTTAACAGGAAGCAACATATACATCTTCTGGTGAACCTCGAGTTTCCCTGTTTTGAAGTTATTTACAGACTTCGTGCCTTGTTTTCCTACTGATTGCACAATAATTAAAGGTGCATCTCTAGTAAGTTCGTTCCAATGAGCAATCAGTAAAACAAAAATGTTGCTAAGTAAAAAATATATATTGGAATATTTACAATATTATGAAAAAGAAAGATTGCTATTGACCATATAGTGGAGATGTTGAGTTGCAGATGTTGTTGTTGTTGTTGTTGTTGTGGTCTTCAGTCCTGAGACTGGTTTTATGCAGCTCTCCATGCTGCTCTGTCCTGTGCAAGCTCCTTCATCTCCCAGTACCTACTGCAACCTACATCCTTCTGAATCTGCTTAGTGTATTCATCTCTTGGTCTCCCTCTATGATTTTTACCTTCCACGCTGCCCTCCAATGCTAAATTTGTGATCCCTCGATGCCTCAGAACATATCCTCCCAACCGATCACTTCTTCTAGTCAAGTTGTGCCACAAGCTCCTCTTCTCCCCAATTCTATTCAATACCTCCTCATTAGTTATGTGATCTCCCCATCTAATCTTCAGCATTTTTCTGTAGCACCATATGTCGAAAGCTTCTATTCTCTTCTTGTACAAACTATTTATTGTCCTAGTTTCACTTCCATACACAGCTACACTCCATACAAATACTTCCAGAAACAACTTCCTGACACTTAACTCTATACTCGATGTTAACAAATTTCTCTTCTTCAGAAACGCTTTCCTTGCCACTGCCAGTCTACATTTTATATCCTCTCTACTTCGACCATCGTCAGTTATTTTGCTCCTCAAATAGCAAAACTCCTTTACTACTTTAAGTGTCTCATTTCCTAATCTAATTCCCTCGGCATCACCTGACTTAATTCGACTACATTCCATTATCATCGTTTTGCTTTTTTTTATGTTCATCTTATACCTTCCTTTCAAGACACTGTCCAGATAGACACAACAAAAATACTGCTAAATAAGTAAGATTATAGCCAAAGGCGTTCATCTGACAGAGACAACACCCACCCACACCCGCATGCCCTAATGCAACTTGGACCCGTGTGACACGGTCTGTGGCTGCCGAGGCCAGACCTGGCGGCCAGAGACAGTGGTCACGTGTGTGTGAGCTGTGTTTGTACGAATGTGCTCGTGTGTACTGTCTACTTCAGGAGGTGGCCTTTGGCCTAAAGCTTTCTTATTTAGCGGTCTTTTTGTTGCGCCTGTCTGTAATTCGGCATCCCCACTATATGGTGAATAGCAGTCTATCCTTTTCATAACATTGTCATTATTCCAGCCTGGATTTTCCTTTGTTTGATATTGGAATATTTACGTAGGTTCACTGGCTACTTCTCAACATAGTTGCCATTGCCGAGATATTTATCGTAACGGTGCATTGTCAGTTGTGTGTCACAGGTGTCTGCCACCAATGTCAAGAGTCACAGTCACTTCAGTCTGCACCTCAATGTCTTCGTGCAAACGTTTTCCTACCAGAAAAAACATCACGAAGTGGAAGAGATGAGTCACTTGTAGTGTAGATGGTCAAAGACCTCCAAATGGATTCGATACATTTTTTGTGGCATCGGATGTACGAGATCTCGCATTGTAATGAAAAAGCTTAATGCCTCCCGTCGACATCCCAGATCTCTCATTCTGGATTGCAATTCTTAGATGTCGATGTCTGTCTATACCGATCGGCATTTTTTGCCTCCCCTCGTGATAAAAACTAGCACTGGATGACATCACATCAGTCCCAGAAGACTGTGTACACGACTTTTTGACAAAGATTGTCCGTTCGAATTTGATCTTCACAGGCAAACCACTACGCCGCCAATGTGCGGATTGTCGTTCTGTTTCCGGTGTGACGTACGGTACCCACATTTCATCCCCAGTGACGACACAGACGAGAAACTCGTCACCTTTCTCTGCTTACCGCTGTAGGAATGTCAGTGCTGTGGCCAGACATGTGGTTTTGTCGTCAGTTGCCCCGGCACCTATCTCGCACACACTTTACGAAAACTGAGCCGCCGGTAGTCAATTTCGGTCGACAGCGGGTGAAGTGTCAGGAATTGACAGTACAGTTCCGAAATTGCATTCTGCACGTTTCGGTGTCACCAGACACAGTCAGCCACTACGCTCTTCACCGCAAATATCGGTCCGTCCTTCAGCAAATTCCCTCCCAGGGGGCTCACAATCCTTTCGTTTATACGTGCGTGGCGAGCACGGGACTCCGAGCCGTTGCAGCCTTCCTTCTTTCCGGGGCTGCATTTTCTTGCCCTTCCCCTCCTTTCCTCTCCTCGTTCCTTCCCCTTCGCCCTCTCATCTCCCTCTCTCGGTGTCCTCGCTTATGTCGGTCCCGCTATCCTCCCAGTTATGCTGGTTTTGTAATTTGGTTTTGTTGCGTAATCACCACATCCTTTTGGCATTTCCTTGTCCCCCTCTGGGGTTTGACCTCCATTACTAAATTTCTATTCTGTGGTGTGAGCCATTTGGGGAAGAGCACCTCACCCAGTGTCTCAGACATGTGCCCTCCTAGTTCCTTCCACCTTTTCTGTCACATCGTTGACTGATGCTAGGGTGCATAGCCAGCACGGTAGCCAGCCCGTGTGGTGGGGTCGCTATGTACCCTTTTGGTTGAGCCCCCTGAACACACGGGGATCACACTTCTGATACCTGGGCCGTGACCACCTCGTGCGTGCCTCGGAGTGGTTGCTCGTCATCCTGGAGCATCTGAACTCCCGGCAATAGCCGCCGTGTCAGACGGCCCTCGCTGTGGCTGGGTTGCGCCCGTGGGGAGAGCCCCTGATTGGAGTGGGTGGTACCAGGGCGGACACCGTGCAAACTCTGGCTGTTCGGTTTGTTTTCTAATTGTGGCATGTGATTGTGCAGTACTTTTTCAGAATTACCTTTTTTTTAAAGGACTCATTGGTAACCCTGATTCTGTCCTTCTTACACCCTTCTCCAGGCTTTGCAGATCTTATAGTATCCTATACTTGAAGTAGATCAGGTACTATTTCCAGTGGAGTTTCCTCCTTTGTTTTTCGACCAGCATTTCTGCTTTCTTAGCCTTTCTTTCTCCCTTTTCACTTTCAAAGCTTTCTTCTTTTGTAACAGAGCCTGCATTTGAATAATTTTTCCTGTTTTCTTTCTTTCTGTGTACTTTTTTGAATATTCACTTCACCTGACCTCATCTGATATCGAGATGATCATGATACTTCTTTGATCACACCTTGACCTCCATTTTCTTCACTTAAATAAAGTCAGCTATAACATTGTTTTTATTTATTTATTTATTTTTAACAATCGGGGTTACTTATTACCTTATAAGTCAGAGAACCTATTAATAATTTTGACTAATGTCTGACACAGAATTCTAGATTAACACCATAAAAATGATGAACAATTTTAGTGATGGATGAGACAGGTTGCATCGCAAAAGAAAAATCTTATGCAAAAGAATTTAGAAACACTTAGCAGTTTTCAGGTTTTCTAGAGATTTAATAGAAAGACTGCTGTACCAGAAACAAGCGTAACAGTGAACTGTTTATCAATACTAGTGGGAAATTGTCGTCAGCTTGACAACCTACTTTCTGCCACTACCACCTGTAAGTGTAAATTTTCTAAGTTGGTGATAAACAAAAAGAAAAAAAAAATTGCAGATCATTTTTATTCTCTATGTGTAATTTCAGTGCCTTAGGATAACACTGAAACTACTCACATCCGTGACTTTCCGATTTTTAAATGTGTACTCACTATGAAGATGACATGTTAAGTTGCAGACGGGCACAACAAAGAGACATACATGTCGAGCTTTCGGCCAAAGCCGCCTCCGGAAGGGAAAAGAGAAACAAACTGTGCGTACATTAGCATTACCTCGCACCCAAGACTGCTATCTCCGGCTAGAATGCAACTGTACCGTGTCGTGCGGAAGCGGCGGTGAGGAGTGGGTTGGGGGGGGGGGGGGGCAGTAGCAGAGAACGGGTGGGCAGGATAGGAGGATAGGAGCCGGTGCCGCCTGGTGGAGTGTGTGGGAACTAGGTGGCAGGTCTGGGCTGCCGTATGCAGTGTCAGGAGGCTCTGGGAGAGGGTAGAGGGGTGGGGAAATGGAGAACAGAAAAGGAGAGGAGCAGAGTGGCACACAATAGGGGTGAGGGGATGTGAACTGGGTGGTATAGGACAGAGAAGTGTAAAGTCGGATGAAGGCAGCAAGTCGACACTCGGACGATTTCAGGAGAGGAGAATGTTTCGTAAGGATAACTCCCGTGAGCACTGATCCTAAAAGCTGGAGACGGAGGGCGGATCCGGGTGGCCCACGTCGTGAAGTAACCGTCAGATTGTTCGGCTGCAAGTCATGCCACGGGACAATGTACTTTATCGGCCACATTCGCTATCAGCTGTTCGACCCGGTGGATGGCCGGTCGGAGGTCGTACCGATGTAAAAAGCTGTGCGCGACAGTTTCTGCCCCGTCTGTTCTTTCGCATCCTCTTACCACGTCGTGCTCTGCTCTCTGCCGACACACCCACCCAATTTTTCACCTTTGCTGTTGTTCTCCTTTTCCATTTCCCGTTTTGTCCCACCTCCTCTCTCCCCCACAGCCTTCCGACATTGCGTGTGGCGGCCTCATCCTGCCACTCGGCCTGTGCTCTCTTTACCGAGTGGTGCTGACTACGCCCCCCCCCCCCCCCTGTACCTACCTACCTTCTCTCTCTCTCTCTCTCTCTCTCTCTCTCTCTCCCTCCCCCCCTCCCCTCCTCTCTCTCCCTCTCCCTCTCTCCCGCCTTCCCTCCCTTTCCCACTTCACCACCCCTCTCTGGACTGCCGCTTCCACTCGACACGTTACACTCGCATTCTAGCTGGAGCGGCCGAAGGTAGCAGTTGTGTGTGTACGAGTTGTGTTCAGTTTGTGTGAACCTGTGTACGTTTTTCTTTTCCTTTTGGAAGGAGGCTCTAGCTAAAATCTCAATGTGTAATAGTCTTTTCCACTGTGCCTGCCTGCAACTCGACGTGCTACCCGTAAGGTGAGTAGCGATCTGTCCTTTTCTTAATATTGTCTATATTTTGTTGTCAGATTTTTACATTTCACTCGTAGGCTCAATAAGTCTCTGAATGCCTTTGGTAAATATTTTTCAGAAATTCTAAACAGATACCAAAGAAGAAACTGCCGCAGAAGAGAATCGAGTCACAGCTATTTGTTTTGGTGGGGGACAGCTCTGAATTCATTGGGTTGAGGAAAACTGTACGGTTGTGGTAGTAACTGGCAAACGGCAGTAATTATACTTAGTCACCTTCAAGCTTTCTTAATGATTTACTCAATTAAATTTAGATAGCATGATCATTAATACAGATTATGTTTCTATAATGTCTTTGTCTTGTGTAAATGAATACTTTGGCCTGTTCCACACACCTGAAGGATCTTACTTATTTATTGAGCCTGTGAGTCTAGGACTGTACAGTGTACGATAGATACTTGATTTCGTAATTCGTATACACATTTCTTGAAATTAATTTTACACACAGCATTTTAGCAAAAAGTAGTGTTACACTATATTTTATTAATCTATACACCTCACAAATACGTTCTTAATTGCTGCTACAGCTTTTGTTTTTCTAGGTTTGCCTTACTGTATAGGAGTAGTGCTTGACAAAGTAATCCTTTCAGATGATTTGAAATTGTTTCTTCCCATTATCATCTTTGTGCATTTTGGTAATGCACTGTACAGTTTGACGCCAGGATGTAGTATGACTTCCTGTAATAGTGCGCAGTATCAGGTGTGGGCACAAAGTGGTAATTGGAATCTTTTATTGTCCTCCAGACGCGTCTCCTGATGTGACCAAAAACTTTAGAGAAAACCTCAGTTCACTTCTGTGTAACTTGCCTAATCATACTTTAATCATCAGTGGACACTTTAATCGTCCGACAATTAATTGTGAAAATTACAGTCTTGTTAGTGGTGGGCATGATTAGACATCCTGTTAAGCTTTACTAAATGTCTTATGTGAAAACTATGTAGAACAGATAGGAACCCTGCTCATGATGGAAATATGTTGGATCTAATAGCAACAAATAGACCTGACCTCTCTGAGGATATCCACTACAAAAATTGGTACCAGTGACCACGAGACGGTTGTGGTAACAGTGATCATCAAAGTAGAAAACAACTAAAACAAGCAGAAAGATATATTTGTTGAGTAAACTAGATAGCAAGTCAGTATTGTCCTGTCTCAGTGGGAACTTGAAACTTTCAGCACAGGTCAGGAGCATGTAGAGGAACTTTGTTTCGAGTGTAAAACAATAGTTGATGATGCACTGGGTAGATATGTACCCAGTAGAACAGTTAATAATGGGAGGGAACCTCTGTGGTACACAGCCACTGTAAAGAAACTTCTAAAGAAACAGAGATTGCTGCACAATACAAGGGTCGAATGAAAAGTAATGCCCCACCTTCGTTAATTGGGTTTGGATGGGAATATTTTAATAAATTAAATGCGGAAATAATCCTTAGAATGTGATCTTTAATTACCAATATTCACTTTTCCACATAATCACCAGCCAATTGGATACATTTCTGCCAACGGTGACAAAGTTTTCTGAAGCCGTCGCGGAAGAAGTCGACACTCTGTTTCTGCAACCACTGTCCTGCAGTTCTCTTGACGTCTTCAACAGAAGCGTAATGGTGTCCCCACAGATCGTGTTTCATTATCGTGAACAGATGGAAGTAAGACGGTGCTGAATCTGGACTGTACGGAGGATGCCGTACGGTGGTGAGATTCAGTCTCTGAAGTTCTGCTGTGGTGGCACGCGAAGTGTGTGGTTTGACATTGTCACGCTCCAGGAAAACATTTACGTTTTCCTTTCAGAACCTCATTAGCTGTCGTTTCAGAGCTGCAGTTTCTCTCAGAGTGATACGATGATCGTCCTGAATCAATCTGTCAACATTTTGCTTGTGAAACTCGGTGGTTGCTGTCACAGGATGTCCAACTCTTTGTTTGTCACGCAGGTGAGATGTTCCCACCTCAACATCTTTAAACTTATTCGCCCAGCGACGCACAGTACTCACATCGACACAACTACCGTAAACTGCTTTCATTCTCTGATGAATCTCCTTTGGGGTGACACCTTCTGCTGTGAAGAATTCAATGACTGCACATTGCTTTAATCGCATTGGCCGATCGTCTGTGCAGGGTTCCGTACTTAACACTGTAACAACACACCCATTCGATGCTAAGGTTTCCCTCCGACAGGAGCTGTAGAGGAGAGGCTGCGGAACGAGCCAATACCTGCCGCATACCGATGCAGCCGACTGTTGAAGAGTTGCGAATGTGGAGGCATTACCTTCCAGTCAACCCTCGTGGTAGTAAACAGAGCATAGGGCTACAGACGGAGAGATGCTGAATGAAATGCATTTGGTTGTTGGGAGAGCAATGTGTGATGCCTTCAGTGAATACTGTAACAGAATATTGTCAATTAACATTTCATAAAATCCAAGGAAATTCTGGTCGTGTGTAAAGGCTGTTAGTGACACCAAAGTTAGTATCCAGTCCCTAGCGAATGAGACAGGAACTGAAATTGTGGGTAACAAAGCAAATGCTGAACTGCTTAACTCCATTTTCAAATGTTCCTCTGCAAAGGAAAACCCAGGAGAATTGCCCCAATTTAATTCTCAAACCACTGAAAGATGAGGGAAATAATTATTAGTGTCTGTGGTGGTAAGAAACAGCTGAAATCATTAAAATTGAGCAAAGCTCGAGGGCGCGATGGAATCCCTGTTATATTACATACTGAATTGATGACTGTGTCAGCTACCGTCTAATATCCTTGACTTCGATTTGTTGTAGAATCTTAGAACGTATTCTGAGCTCAGATGCAATGAGGTATCTTGAACAGAATGACCTCAATGCCAGCCAACACGGATTCCAAAAACATCTGTCATGTGAAATCCAGCTCTCACTTTTCTCGCATGACTTACTAAAAGATTTGTGTGAAGGCAGTCAGATTGAATAACATCGGGGAGAGGCTACAACCCTGTCTCACTCCCTTCTCAACCACTGCTTCCCTTTCACGCCCCTTGACTCTTATAACTGCCATCTTGTTTCTGTACAAATTCTAAATAGCCTTTCGCTCCCTGTATTTTACCCCTGCCACTTTCAGAATTTGAAAGAGAGTATTCCAGTCAACATTGTCAAAAGCTTTCTCTGCGTCTACAAATACTAGAAATGTAGGTTTGCCTTTCCTTAATCTATCTTCTAAGATAAGTTGTAGGGTCAGTATTGCCTTATGTGTTCCAACATTTCTACAGGATCCAAACTGGTCGTCCCCGAGGTCGGCTTCTGCCAGTTTTTCCATTCGTCTGTAAAGAATTTGCATTAGTATTTTGCATTCGTGGCTTATTAAACTGATAGTTTGGTAATTTTCTTACCTGTCAATACTAGCTTTCTTTGGGATTGGAATTAATATATTATTTTTGAAGTCTGAGGGTGTTTCGCCTGTCTCATACATCTTGCTCACCAGATGGTAAGAGTTTTGTCAGGGCTGAATCTCCCAATACTATCAGTAGTTCTGATGGAATGTTGTCTACTTGTCTACTCCCTGGGTCTTGTTTCGACTTAGGTCTTTCAGTGCTCTGTCAAACTCTTCACGCAGTATCGTATCTCCCATTTCATTTTCATCTACAACTTCTTCCATTTCCATAATATTGTTCCCAAGTACATTGCCCTTGTATAGACCCTACATATACTCCTTCCATCTTTCTGCCTTTCCCTGTTTGCTTAGAACTGGTTTTCCATCTGACCTCTTGATATTCATACAACTGGTTCTCTTTTCTCCAGAGGTAACTTTAATTTTCCTTCAGGAAGTATCTATCTTACCCGTAGTGATATATGCCTCCACATCCTTACATTTGTCCTCTAGCCATCCCTGCGTAGCCATTTTGCACACCCAGTCGATCTCATTTTTGAGATGTTTGTATTCCTTTTTGCCTGCTTCATCTACTGCATTTTTATATTTTCTCCTTTCATCAATTAAATTCATCTCTCTTCCGTTATCCAAGGATTTCTACTAGCCCTCGTCTTTTTACCTACTTGATCCTCTGCTGTCTTCACTATTTCGTCTGTCAAAGCTACCCATTCTTCTTCTACTGTACTTCTTTCTCCCATTCTTGTCAATCGTTCCCTAATGGTCTCTGAAACACTCTACAACCTCTGGTTCTTTTAGTTTGTCCAGGTCCCATCTCTTGAAATTCCTACCTTTTTGCAGTTTCTTCAGTTTTACTCTACAGTTCATAACCAATAGATTGTTGTCAGAGTCCACATCTGTCCCTGGAAATTTCTTATAATTTAAAATCTGGTTCCTAAATCTTTGTCTTACCATTATATAATATATCTGAAACCTTCCAGTGTCTCCAGGCCTTTTCCGTGTATACAACCTTCTTTCATGATTCGTAAACCAAGTGTTAGCTATGATTAAGTTATGCTCTGCGGAAAATACTACCAGGCAGCTTCCTCTTTCATTCCTTAGCCCCATTCCATATTCACCCACTACTTTTCTTTGACTTCCTTTTCCTACTATTGAATTCCAGTCCCCCATGACTATTAAATTTTCATCTCCCTTCACTATCTGAATAATTTCTTTTATCTCATAGATTTGTTTAATCTCTGTCATATGCGGAGCTAATTGGCATATAAACTTGTACTACTGTGGCAGGTGTGGGCTTCGTCTCTATCTGGACTACAATAATGTTACCTATCCTGTTCGTTGTAGCTTACCTGCACTCCTATTTTTAAATTCATTATTAAACCTACTCCTGCATTACTGTTCTTTGATTTTGTATTTATAACCCTGTATTCACCTGACCAGAAGTCTCGTTTCTCCTGCCACCGAACTTCAATAGTCCCACTATATCTAGCTTTAACCTACAAGCGTTTAACTG
The DNA here is from genome assembly GCF_021461385.2 of Schistocerca piceifrons. Lineage (NCBI taxonomy): Eukaryota > Metazoa > Arthropoda > Insecta > Orthoptera > Acrididae > Schistocerca > Schistocerca piceifrons. The sequence goes on along the minus strand of NC_060148.1, from coordinate 143,682,086 downwards.
GGGCACTTCTCCCAGGGTTTTCTTTTTTAAAGGAACTTTTGAAAACGGAGTTAACCATGTCAGCTTTTGCTACCGCCAATTTCAGTTCCTGTCTCATTTTCAAGTGCTCGGATACTACATATGGCCAGAATTTATTTGGGTTTTGTGAAAGTTCATTTGACAGTATTCTGCTACGGTAATCGCTGAAGACTTAATGCGTTGCTCTCTTAACAGCCAAACGTGATTCAGTCAGCATCTCTCTATCCGTAGGCCTGTGCTTTTTTTTTTTACACCCATTCTCAGACCTCTGCATTCTGTGACAAGTCACGGTTTCAAACACCTTTGTCACTTCCTTACAGTTTCACCTTTCTTCAGTGATTTTTCATAGGTGCTCACAATTAGTGCGTGAACAGCTGCCAACTTTTTCTTTCCAGAAACACTAGTCCCCAGGTGCCCTTTGTTAAAGTTGGTTATGTTAGTGGGTTTTCCCATTTGCACAAGAATGATTCCCCATTTGTATCTGGTCCAATTACGTACTTTGCTCACCGTGTTGTGAGCTACCGAGTGGCATTCAGTGTCGTGGTGGTGATATTGTGACTCAGTGTTATATTATTACCTCGTACTATTAAGTTGAACATTATGAAAAAGAATTTCAGAATAAAGCAGAACTCTCTTATTAGCAGACAACAGCTTACCCGTTCCTCAACATCAAACTAAAAATCCAAATTCCTGAATAGACGGGTGTCTTATTGGGAAATATGCAGGGATAGTATATTCTTCACTAGCCCGAAGTACTGTACACTTCAGAAATGCACAGTGTAGGCCGCGGCCTGTTCCAGCGTGCATTTGGCCGAGAGCCATGCCCGAGCACACCCCGGCACCGACACCGGCGCGTGCCGTCTACGGGTTCGTCTTGTACCTGGCATCCGTCACGTCAGCCGCACTCTTCCTGCTGTGGGCGTACGTGCCGCCGGACGTGGCATCTTCGCTCGGTCTCAGGTACGGTGTGCCGTAATTTTGGTTGAGCCGAGCTCGACTGGGATAGTTTGATGGCGGCTGCAGTAGTGTGACAGCCTCGTGTAGTTTGGACGTACCCTAATAAACAAACAGAGAGAGAAGTGTGCCAATGTAGTTGGTACACTTCTCTCATGCATATAAACAGTAATGTGTACAGTTGTATTAGCAGTTGTCTATTTGATTAAGGGGATAGTAATAGTAATAATTTTTTTGGTAGTGGAGAAAGTAGTTTTCCTTCCATTTTATGTTTATTTGCTGTACTATAGATTCTTCTTTTTTTCTGGTGGCGTTATAGTATTAGGAATTTTTCCTATGTAGTGTTTGTCCGTACCAGGTAGTAATAATTACCATTTACACTGTTTATTAGACAAAGAAGTCTGAGGTCACTGAAAAGTGGTAATTCTGCTGGTTATGACTGCATGTATAAAAGAATATATCAGGGTCACTCCAAAAGAAATGCACACTATTTTTTTAAAAATCCATCTTTTATTCTACATGTTTGAAAGTTTTAGTGTGTAGATACACCTTTAGGGACAATATTTTCATTTCTCCACATAATTTCCATCCCTCTCAACTGCCTTACACCATCTTGGAACCGGCACCTGTATATCCGCATGGTAAAATTCTGGACCAACCTGTTGGAGCCACTGTTTGGCAGCGTGCACAAGGAAGTCATCATCTTCAAACTTTGTTCCACGAAGAGTCTTTCAGTTTCCCAAAGAGATGATAGCCACACGAAGCCAGGTCAGAACTGTAAGGCGGGTGTTTCAGTGTTGTCCATCCGAGTTTTGTGATCGCTTCCACAGTTTTTTACTGACATGTGGCCTTGCATTGTCGTGCAACAGCAAAACATCCTGCTTTTGCCAACGTGGTCGAACACGAATCAATCCAGCTTGAAGTTTCTTCAGTGTTGTCACATATGCATCAGAATTTATGGTGGTTCCACTTGGAACGATGTCCACAAGCAAGAGTCCTTCAGAATTGAATAACACCGTAGCCATATCTTTTCCAGCAGAAGGTGTGGTTTTGAATTTTTTTTTTTTCTTGGGTGAATTTCCATGATGCCGCTCCATTGATTGCCTCTTTGTCTGTGATGAAAAATGATGTAGCCATGTTTCATCACCTGTCACAATTTTTCCAAGAAATTCATCTCCACCATTCTCGCACTGTTCCAAAAGTTCGCTGTATACCATTTTTCTTGTTTCTTTGTGAGCCACTGTCAACATCCTGGGAACCCACCTGGCACAAACCTTTTTTAACGCCAACACTTTCAGCATTCTGCTGTTTCAGCATTCTGCTGTTTCAACATTCTGCTGTTTCAGCATTCTGCTGTTTCAGCATTCTGCTGCAAACACTTCCTTCCCCTATCCCAACATAGCGTGACAATTCGTTCACCATGATGCATCTGTCTGCAGTCACCAATTCGTTAACTCTCTGCACACTGTCTGGAGTGTGTGCAGTACGAAGCCTGCCGCTGCGAGGACAATCCTAAATATTGCCGTGCCCGCTTTCATCATGTAACCTGCTTGCTCACCGACTAACTGTACTGCGATCGACAGCAGCATCTCCGTACACCTTTTTCAACCTCTTGTGGATGTTTCCCACAGTCTCGTTTTCACAGCACAGGAGTTCTATGACAGCACGTTGTTTCTGACGAACGTCAAGTGTAGCAGCCAACTTGAAGACATGCTGTGACGGCGCCACTCACGGGAACAGGTTTAGCTAAGTTTTAAAACAAGCAGGAAGGATGTATCTACACACTGTAAAACTTTCACACATGCAGAATCAAAACTGTGTTTTTACAAAAATAGTGTGCATTTCTTTTGGAGTGACCCTCGTAAAATGTTGTGCTTACTTGATAATGTTGCTGTTAGTTATCTTTATAAGCATTCAGTGACTCACAGCAAGTTTCCTATAGACTTAAATATGCTGCAGTACCACTCGTATGTGAAACTAGATACAGACAAATAATTGCAGACCTGTATCACTCGTTCCAATCTTTGCAGAACAGTTTCAGAAAGTGGCCTGTGGTAAGATACCATCTCATTTAACTGTGCAGAACATATTAACTACTTCGGAGTTCAGCTTTTATAAAGGATTGTCCACACAGAAAGCAGTGCAAGACCTCACAAATGAAGCGCTAGCAGAGCTAAACAAGAAAAATTATCCTGTTCATATGTTCTGTGACATTGACAAAGCCTTCAGTTTAGTAGGTAACAAAATTCTGCTTATAAAACTGACGTATAATGTCATTCATCACACATGGGTGGAATCTCACCTCTATAACAGAAAGCAGTGTTCCCATTGAGACACTTATCGCAGACACAAAAATATCAGAATGGGAGAACATAATGTGTGGGGTGTTTGTGACCTATGTAAATGATTTTCTATTGACATTAGAGGACAATTCAAAAACTATGTTTGCTGATGACATAAGCATACTAATCAAGGTTCCAGAATCAACCCTAAAAGACACAGCTCGAATGATAGCCGAACTGGCTTGCAAATTGTTAATAGCTAACGTTTTAAGTGGTAGTCTCACAAAGACTCAAATTACACATTTATGAGCACATAATAGTGACCTTCTAACACCAGAATTTTAATGCTAACATGAATTTGACATCAAAATAAAAGTTTTGCTTTACTGAATAAGTGACTTTCGGTGTAGATCACAAAGAACAAAAATGTAGACATACCGATTGTGGTAAGGATATTATAGAATCGAATAATTTTTATAATAATGAAGGTGGAGAATTATATAAATTTGAAGTAAGAAACAAAGCTAAAACAATAATGAACAAACAAAATTAACTGGAGGTTGGATTCCATTGGGGACCGTGTGCTGTTTGTATTACGCAACTGTTGGCCTTATTAAACTCTCTACCAAACAGTTTATCATCCGCAACAACAATTTTATTCTGATCAGCTTTGGTACCTTAATTGTGTTTATTGCAAATGTTATGTGAGGTAACATATTTTTAATAGCCTTCGTATCAGTTCTCTTACTAATTTTATACTTAAGCTGTTTCTTTAACAACAATTTCTCATGTTGCTCAAACACAATGTTTGTCAAATTTAACACCCAAAATGTGTTTCACAAACAGCATAGGAGGTGCACGACTGTCCCATTATGTTTAAAATCTTTTTTTCGTACCTTTGCCTTACATCATTTATCGCTTTTACGACAGTATCGAGCACAAAATTGGACTATAGGGAAAACTAAATTAGCTAAGTCAAAGAAGGGCAGCTCGTTTTGTTTTTTTGTGAAGTAAGGGAGAGACTGCCACGGATACAGTCATTAAAACAGAGGCCTTTCTTGCTGTGGCAGGACCTTCTCATGAAATTTCAACCATCGAGCTTCTTCTTAGAATGTGAAAATATTTTGTTAGCACTCACCTACCTTGGGAGAAGTAATTGTTGTAATAAAGTAAGAGAAGCCAGAGCTCGCAAGGAGAGATTTAAGTGTTTGTTTTTCCTGAACGCTGTTTGAGAGTGGAACGGTAGAGAAGTAGCTTAAGGGGGGAAGCCACATTGGGAGGCTGTTAGACGCTGACTTTTTGGGATTTTTAATAAAATTTTGACATCATTTCGTTCATATTTCGAACAGTTTTTGTGAATTTTTTTGAATAATTTCAGCCAAAAATAACGAAATTACGCTGTGTTGTCTGCTGAAGGTTGAGAGTATAGTTCAAATATGTGCTGTGTAGCCATTCAGATTTTCATCTGAAATCAAAAAGGTTTTGATTTTACATTAACTTATTTTCTAAGAATATGAACCTCAATGCAGGTGAAAATAATGAAAATTAAAAATTTTGTAGGTGTTGGAAAAATTTACTTAGATTTTTATGATTTTTTTTCTAATTATTCAAAGAAAAATACCCTTAAAATCATGATATCATGTCACAAGTTGGCACATATAATTTGTAATTTTTATGAAGAATGATATTATAAGTTTTCATAATGATCAGTTCTATACTTTTTGAGTTAGAGTGCACGCAAATGTGAAAAAAGGCATTTAGAGATAAACGCGTTTGAAAAATAAAATCTCGGAAACTAGAAATTCGAGGAAGTTTACAGTAATGTAAAATGCTTACCAATTAATCTGCAATTCCAGTACCGTATAGTAATCCTTCTTCCTCATAGGTTTCGTTTTGCGCTTGCAGCAGTGCTTTCTGAGCTTTCCGATCTTCCTTCGATTCCAATGAACTATGTCGATTCTGTTGGCTCACGTGCTGGTCATCCGTTTGTTCTGCATAATTGAAGCTTTGCGTGCCTACTACAATTCCTGCCTTGTTCGTGACCGTCAGAAGGGATGAATTTCCTTCATTGAATAAGCCCACTGCTAAATACAGTGCCAATTCAATGACTTTTGTTCCGGAGTTCACGTGTTTATGAGCTAATCGCCAAATAGTGAAATTAAAACTTCCATTCACATTTTGTGTGTGGCCACTTAAACATCTCTCCAGTAACTCATCCCTTGATAAATCATCATATATTGGAAGAATTTCGTTCTGTACGTCGGGGTGCAATGGAGTAGGGAGCGCTTCGTGTTCCATTCCGAGGGCTGTTCGTTTCTGCAACTCGCACTAGTTGCCTTCTCCCTCTGGGAAATACTCGTGTCGAGGATTTTCAGCCGTGGAAATTGTACGATAGTATGTCGTCATAATTGCTTCTTTGACGTCTTGCACATTATCGAGGTGTCACGTACAGTACTTGCGTATTGTGTACGCCAGTTAATTCCCCAGTAGGACCTGACCTCGAAGATTGTGCCTAGCCCGGCACGTGCAGCGTACTTTGAGTTTTACCCACGTCAGAGTCACACTAACAGTTACAATTCGGCACATTTTGACAATGCCTTCGAATCGGTAGTCCGTAATAAGTGCTAAGCATTTTCACTAACGACTCTGTGAGTTTGCCTTTTCCACCGAGCTTTTTAGTTTTTCGAATGTTTCGGAATCGAGTCCCCATTCTCCTGGAGTCGAGCCTGTACCTAATGTGCACTGAATTCTGTGCTCGTAAAATCTAAACGAACGCAAATTTCGCTTCGAAATTTTGACAGCATATTCTTGGAGAGTTGAGCTAACAATTTGTGCAATAAAAAGTCAGTTTTTTTGGCCCTTCTAATGCGGTTTCCCCCCCTCGAAGGTGGTTTGATGGAACCCCTGACAGGCACTTAATCGTGAATTGTAGAGTTATCGTGTAGATGTAAATGTGTTATATAATTCTGCACTAATCACTTTTTTGTCGGGTAGAACTTTCTAATTTCACTCCTTACCAAAACAGCTTCACATTTTCTCATAGCTAATTTTCTAGTATTTAGTCCACTGTCGAAATGTGCCGAAGTGTAACTGCTAGTGTGATTCCGAAGTGGGTAAAACTCAAAGTCCGCTGCACGTGCCGGGCTAGGCAGAATTTTCTCGAGGTCAGGTTCTATCGGGGAATTAAGTACCGCACGTGACACCTCTACGGTGTATTCGGGTCGAGTCGGGGTGCCGTAATTTAGTGTCTCTGCCGCAGCTACCTGCCGCAGCGCTACTGGGCCGTCGCCCTGCCGGTGCACCTGTGCGTCGGGCTGGCGCTGTTCGCATTCTTCTTCTACCCCGGACTGGGTCTGGCGATGACGCCCGCCCTCTCTGACCCGCAGACTGTCGGGGACGGGCGAGGCCGCGGAACGCGCAACGCCGCACCTGCGCCCGGTGCCGTACCCCCGGTGGGAGACCTACACGTCTCCGAGGTGAGTACTGCCGCGGGAGGCTGTAAATGAAATGTACTCATTTTACGAGTATGTAGTTTGTGACGGAGCAGGTCCGAAAGGAACGGGAGGACAGAGGAACTTCTCGGGAACGCTCGTCTATCCTCCACTTCTGGTCAGTCCCGGTTTCGTTTCCACGTCGGTCTCGTCCCCCTCTCCTGCCCCACTGTTCTTTGTCCAGTTGCAGTTCCTTTCATTTTTTATGTTCACACGTTCTCGTGCAGTTTCAGACGATTCTCGAAATTTTGCCTTTTAGTTCTTTGTGTGCACTGATCCGTGTCCCTGACCGGTAAGGTTATTTTGTTTGGCCACACCCTCGGAACTTGCGACCAAAGTTTAATGTTAAATTTATTGTCTTCCGTGAACTGTTGTTGTAATTTGTATATAGATTATTAATTAATGTTTCACAAATTTTGTATTAGTTAAATAATCTTACATCACATTTACACTAAAATAATTCCTCTTCTTATATTCCTAAATCTAACATTTCCATCTCTGGAAACGGAGTTACTAAGAGGGTAATCCCAAAAGTAAAGTCTCCTATTTTTTTTTATAAGTACATAGACCTGTTTCCTTCTACAATGGCTTACATCAGTTTACAGCTTGAACATTTAGCTATTTTTCAACATAAGCATCATTTCTGTCGATGCGTTTTTGTAGACGCTCTGGCAGTTTTTGTCTGCCCGTGTGATACTAGCTCGCCACCGTGCTGTTCGGAAAGTTATGAACTGGGACGATTGTTGCTTGATCTCAGGTGTAAAGTGGTATGCCCAGGTTTTGTCACCCGTGACAACGGAGTCCAGAAAGTTGTCCTGTTCAGCTACAAGGCGGTGAAGAACTGTGCGGGAACCATCAACTCGTTACTGCTTGTTGTAATGTAATCAACCGTCGGAGATAAAATTTATCTTGTGCAAAAAGTACAATGCCCACAGTAAAGAGTTAAGGTAATTTCATTATGTTGCCGGAAAATGTTTAATTTATTTAATTGTGAATATTTTCTTTTATGATAAATAATGGTCTTGTTTAATATATATATATATATATATATATATATATATATATATATATATATAGAGGGGGGAAACATTCCATGGTAAGTCACCTCATCTTTGTTTTATATAAAGTGCTGGCAGGTCGACAGACACACAAACATACACACAAAATTCAAGCTTTCGCAACAAACTGTTGCCTCATCAGGAAAGAGGGAAGGAGAGGGAAAGACGAAAGGATGTGGGTTTTAAGGGAGAGGGTAAGGAGTCATTCCAATCCCGGGAGCGGAAAGACTTACCTTAGGGGGAAAAAAGGACGGGTATGCACTCGCACACACACTAGGATAGCAAGTGAAAACTGATGTTACTATGAAATAGCAGTGCCCGCGTTATTAAGAAGTACAATGCAGTGTTCCTTTGCACGGCTGAAGGAATATCACACAGCGCTTCTCGATAACAGGGGCACTGCTATTTCGTATTTATTCTGAGATATCATACCCTCGGTTCTCACTAACGCACGAGTGCAGGTCGTGACACGCGGAAGTTTGTGTCCGGTCGTGATTCGTACACAGGTAGCCGAAGCGGTTAAGCGACTGCTCGCATAGAGAGGGAAATCCACGTTCGAATCCTGGTGCGGCATAAATTTTCGTTGCTGTCATTCCAATATACAGCTGATGGTGGTTCATATTTGCAGCTGCAAATACATTCCCTGATGTAGTTATTCCTTTCAGATTACATCGAAGCCCAAAAATGTTAGTAGGAATCAAAAAATCAAAATATATTTTACTGTATTATGACTTATAGTAATGTACGGATCAGAAGGTCAGGTGACGACTGCAAAAGAGGAAGGCAGGTTATTGAGACGGGAAAAGGAAGTTCGTGAGAAAGATATCTGGGACAGTGTGTGAGGGAGGAGGCCGGAGAACGAGAACAAAGGCAGAATTACAGACACTTTTCGGACACACGGCTACTGTAGTGAAATGACCGAGGAAGAATAAGGTGGGCCGGAAACTCGAGGTGTTAAGGAAGAGCTTATACAGAGGGGGAGAAGAGAAAGACCCGGGGAAAGGTGGCTCAAAAACGAGGAGCATGTTTTCAAAGGAATTGAGGAAGGAAGGCAGTGGACAGAGAAGAACGGGGGTGGGTGACGGAGGAGGCCGAGGTCGTACGAGGCCCGTAGGGCCGAGCGGTAAGTGAGACGCAGATCTGCTGCAGCGGGACCGATGCTGAAGGGAAACGAGAAAAACTGAATAAAAAGTAGATTGCTCTGCCTGCAAATTTTTTCTTCATATTTGGCGTGGACTTACGTGTGATAAATGTGCTTTCCTAGAGCGGAGGAATCGTCACAGAACTGGAGCGTCCAGAGTGGGGCAGGGTCCGGCTGTCACGTGTGGTCTGTTACAGGTGTGCCGCCACCTGTACCTCGGGGGGCAGAGCGGCTGACAGCCGGGGCGTGGAGCTGGGCCGGAGGTGCCTCGCCGAGTCGCGTCCTGAAGTTTGCCAGGCGAGAGGAGCTTCAACCGCTGGTGTTGTTGTGTGGTGGACTCTTGTGGAGCACGTGTTTATGTTCAGACAAAAGTGTAAAATTGTTCTAAAGGCTATTGATAAAGGTTGTCTTGTGTGATAAATGAATAAACTATATTACATTTTTTCCTCAAAACCACATTATTTCTGATGGTAATGCTTTTGACCTCCATATAGACTTGTGGTGGGTACATTTCTCGCTTTCAGTGACACATTTCAAGTTACGATATCATCTCACTTGGTCCAAGCAGAAATCCCATGTTTTATTAATCCTTTAACGTAAAACCCTGAGTTATCTCATTTTTATTATTTTGACAGAAACTTAAAATCCCGAGTATAAGCGGGCAACTTAAGAAGAGAGCTTTTTTTTTTTAAACTGAACTGATAGTTATTACGTATAAAAGCCAGCTGCACTGCCTTGTAAATTGTTTTTACTTTATATCATTGACGACGAGTCCATTTTGTCGTATTGCCGTCATCAGGTGCTCTGTAAATACATAAGTAAGCGATGGTCTTAATATGTATTTACAGAGCACCTGACAACGGCAAGATGCCGAAATGGCGCGTTGTGAATTATATAAAATAAAAACAATTTACAGAGCACTGCAGCTGGCTATTATTCTTAATAACCGTGTCATTAAGACATATTTTGCACTGTGGACCCCAAAGAACAAAAGTTACGATAGTTAAGTGCCTGGCCACAAGAGAGCATCCAGTCTTACGTACGTAGCTGGGCTGTCGTGTTTCGGTCAAGGTGGCTGCCGCCAGATATCGTCTTTACGGTGTGCAGCTTTGGATACTCGACAACAGAACGTGTACTTTCAGCCTGCGACGGGAGGAGTTAAATGAGGTGTTGTGAATCGTGTAACTAAACTGTTCACTATCTGTCGGTGTTCGGCATGCTGTCAGTGACAATTTTATCACCTACCTCAGCACAGCGTCTGTTCACCAACCCGCTTCTCTGCAATATAGGTACTACGTAGACGACGTTAAAAGCAGTGTCGAAGAAAACCGTCGCCCATACTTACGATTGTAGAGGCCTCAAAAACTCGGTAGCTAAATATCCTGAAATATCTTATAACAAAAGTTCAGGTGGAGGGCAATTGCTTCATCTTTATACAAAAATGCCTAAATCTGGTAAATTTTTCTTTATTGCCTCGAGAGGCAAAACTAAACAGGTACCAGCCGCCCACATTTAATCGAACAGTCAGTGTCACTGTCCTCCTCTCTCACAGTTCCGCCATTTAGTACAGACGCAAGACAGCCACAAATGTGCTACGTCCAACCCGAGTTCTTACGCGATTTTACGGTCATTGATCAGCTACAATATGAATTTCACATTCGGTCCTTTTCACTGCATTTCCTTACAGGAAGATGCTCATAAATATTGTTCAGTACTTGAATACTGAAACATGCCACGCACAATTCTTCGCAAAGGCCGATAGTTTCACATGCTGTTTTCTCTACAACAAACACTCCAAAATCTTCCATACTTCACAAAACTATTCATAAATGCATCTGCTATTACGGCAATATAAACCGAACGCGAAATACTAGCATCTTCTCCGTTTTACACATAACTTTTTCCGACACGTACAACATGACCTTCCCGTCCGACAGCTAGTCCGCGACTGCCCTGAATGCCATTCCTGACAGCGCCTATACTACTTGATAGACCATGGGAAAGACTTTCCTCTGATTGGTTGATCAAAACGAACAGCCAATAACATCAGTCTTCCCAGATCATATTCGCACTGAAACCGTTTTACTCCAATTAACATTCGCAGATGCATTTATGTCATTTCGTGCTGCAAGTATTAACAAAATGTTCAACCAAACCAAACGAAAGAAAAACTAGTTTTGAAATAACTTTAGAAAATCAATATCCTACAAACAGGTAATCTGGCTGCCTTCTTACAAAAACAAGTACTCTTGGACGTACGTCATCAGCAAATAAGGGGAATTACAGCTTTCGTTGATACAGTTTGCAGTACTTTCCCCGTGAGAAGATTACAGTATGCTACACATGGAATATAATATTGAAACTTTTTGTAAGTCCATCATACACACTCTCATTTACTGTTGTTTACTCACACAACAAAACAAATAATTATTAAATGCCTATTGACTTACGGAAGCCTCTATTATGAAAATGAAAAATGTTGAACGTTATTTAAGTGTAAAAAATCTAACACATTGTAAGCTTCTGTAGGAATTTCAAATGATAGTAGAAGACAAATTTCTATGAAACCTAACTGATTTTAGTCTTGACAGTGTCAGTTTTGTGAGTTTTACATAGTTTTTGGTATCTTTAAAAGTATTCCATCTAGAAAGGTGAGACTCTATTAACAGCTTCTTTTCAATAACATAAAGTGATTCCAAAAATCCTAACAAAATTGAACCATATTTAGTTCTGTTTATTTAGTCTTAGGGGCTGAAATATTGTCACTGGCAGTGACGCCAATATCTATTCCCACGGTCGGCTGACAGCAGGTGCGGATAGGTCACGTGTAGGATCACACAGGTACGTACGCGATCGCCAATGGCTCCGAGCTACGGAAGCCCGTATAAGTGGCATACTGTAGTAAAACTATTGGGAATTGACTCGTGACGTTATGAGCCCCTCTCTCATGTTATGCAGTGCCTTGAAAAAAATGATGACAATAGTGATACTGAGTTTGACATTGAATTTAGCAGCACAGAAAGTGAAGAATAATACAATGTTACTTCACTAAAGACTGGAAGTCATAACAGTTCATCAGTCGAGTGACAAGTGCTCAGTGGTGGTACGAGATAAGTTCATCCATTGTGCTCCAGCCAGCACCTCCGAGATTTATGTTCACGGGAAACCATTTCAAAATACACTGACACCGTTAGATTTCATAGCTATACAGAAAGTAAAAAAAATGACTTCGAACTTTGGGATATTTTAGTCAAAGTCCAGTGTACGAGTGTACTCAGGATTTTATTATTGGTGATCTTCAAAATATTGTGACTCATTATTTTGAGCTTTAAAAGCTATGTTTATACTCTGAGATGACAAAAACCATTGAAACCTCCCGATAAGTCAGACGTCCTTTTGTGCAGTGTAGTGCAACAGTGTGACGTGGTACAGACTCGAGAAGTCATTGGAAGTCCCTTGCAGATATATTGAGTGTCGCCAGCGCAGGAGTTTCTGCACAGACCTCGCAATTGTGCCTCGTAAGTATTCGACGGGATCCAACTCGGGCAATCTGGTTGGCCAGATCGTTCACTCGAATTGTCCAGAATGTTCTTCAAACACGTGACGAACAATCGCGGCTGGATGACTCGGAGCATTGTCGTCCGTAAAAATCCCTTCGTCATTTGGGAACGTGAAAACCTCTAAGTAGTGGACATAACCGTTCCCAGTCAGTGGTCAGTTCATTTGGGCCTAAGGACCCAGTCCATTCCGTGTAAACGCAACTCACACAGTTATGGAGCCGCCATCAGCTTGCAGTGTGTGTTGTTGGCAACTCGGGTCTGTGGCTTTGTCGGTTCTGTGTCACACATGAACCGTACCGTAAACTCGTTCCAATTGAAATTGGGACTTCCGTAACCGAGCTACGTTTTCCAGTCATCTAGGGTCCAACCGATCGAGTCACGGGCCCAGGAGAGGCACTGCAGCTGATGTCGAGCTGCTAACAGAGATACTCGTGTGAGTCGTCTACTACTGTGGCCCATTAACATGAAATTTCATCACACTGTCCTAACGGATACATTCACCGTACGTCCCACATCAATTTCTGCAGTTATTTCACGCAGTGTCGCTCGTCTGTTTGCACCGACAACTCTACGCGAATGCCGCTGCTCTCAGTTATAAAATGAAGCTCATTGGCAACTGTGTTGTCAGTGGTGAGATGTAATGCCTCAAATTTAGTATTCTCGGCACTCTCGACAGTGCAGATCGCAGAAAATTGAATTCACTAACGATTTCTGCCCCCTGTGAACCTTGCCGTTGGTGGGGAGGCTTGCGTGCCTCAGCGATACAGATGGCCGTACCGTAGGTGCAACCACAATGGAGGGGTATCTGTTGAGAGGCCAGACAAACATGTGGTTCCTGAAGAGGGGCAGCAGCCTTTTCAGTAGTTGCAGGGGCAACAGTCTGGATGCTTGACTGATCTGGCCTTGTAACATTAACCAAAACGGCCTTGCTGTGCTGGTACTGCGAACGGCTGAAAGCAAGGGGAAACTAAAGCCGTAATTTTTCCCGAGGGCATGCATCTTTACTGTGTGGTTAACTGATGATGGCGTCCTCTTGGGTAAAATATTCCGGAGGTAAAATAGTCCCCCATTCGGATCTCCGGGCGGGGACTACTCAAGAGGACATCGTTATCAGGAGAAAGAAAACTGGCGTTCTACGGATCGGAGCGTGGAATGTCAGATCCCTTAATCGGGCAGGTAGGTTAGAAAATTTAAAAAGGGAAATGGATAAGTTAAAGTTAGATATAGTGGGAATTAGTGAAGTTCGGTGGCAGGAGGAACAAGACTTTTGGTCAGGTGATTACAGGGTTATAAACACAAAATCAAATAGGGGTAATGCAGGAGTAGGTTTAATAATGAATAAAAAAAATAGGAGTGCGGGTTAGCTACTACAAACAGCATAGTGAACGCATTATTGTGGCCAAGATAGACACAAAGCCCATGCCTACTACAGTAGTACAAGTTTATATGCTTACTAGCTCTGCAGATGATGAAGAAATTGATGAAATGTATGATGAGATAAAAGAAATTATTCAGGTAGTGAAGGGAGACGAAAATTTAATAGTAATGGGTGACTGGAATTCGAGAGTAGGAAAAGGGAGAGAAGGAAACATAGTGGGTGAATATGGATTGGGGGGAAGAAATGAAAGAGGAAGCCGCCTTGTAGAATTTTGCACGGAGCATAACTTAATCATAGCTAACACTTGGTTCAAGAATCATAAAAGAAGATTGTATACCTGGAAGAATCCTGGAGGTACTAAAAGGTATCAGATAGACTATATAATGGTAAGACAGAGATTTAGGAACCAGGTTTTAAATTGTAAGACATTTCCAGGGGCAGATGTGGATTCTGACCACAATCTATTGGTTATGAACTGCAGATTGAAACTGAAGAAACTGCAAAAAGGTGGGAATTTAAGGAGATGGGACCTGGATAAACTGAAAGAACCAGAGGTTGTAGAGTGTTTCAGGGAGAGCATAAGGGAACAATTGACAGGAATGGGGGAAATAAATACAGTAGAAGAAGAATGGGTAGCTCTGAGGAATGAAGTAGTGAAGGCAGCAGACGATCAAGTAGGTAAAAAGACGAGGGCTAATAGAAATCCTTGGGTAACAGAAGAAATATTGGATTTAATTGATGAAAGGAGAAAAAATAAAAATGCAGTAAATGAAGCAGGCAAAAAGGAATACAAACATCTCAAAAATGAGATCGACAGGAAGTGCAAAATGGCTAAGCAGGGTTGGCTAGAGGACAAATGTAAGGATGTAGAGGCTTGTCTCACTAGGGGTAAGATAGATACTGCCTACAGGAAAATTAAAGAGACCTTTGTAGAGAAGAGAACCACTTGTATGAATATCAAGAGCTCAGATGGCAACCCAGTTATAAGCAAAGAAGGGAAAGCAGAAAGGTGGAAGGAGTATATAGAGGGTTTATACAAGGGCGATGTACTTGAGGACAATATTATGGAAATGGAAGAGGATGTAGATGAAGACGAAATGGGAGATAAGATACTGCGTGAAGAGTTTGACAGAGCACTGAAAGACCTGAGTCGAAACAAGGCCCCGGGAGTAGACAACATTCCATTAAAACTACTGATGGCCTTGGGAGAGCCAGTCATGACAAAACTCTACCATCTGGTGAGCAAGATGTATGAGACAGGCGAAATACCCACAGACTTCAAGAAGAATATAATAATTCCAATCCCAAAGAAAGCAGGTGTTGACAGATGTGAAAATTACCGAACTATCAGTTTAATAAGTCACAGCTGCAAAATACTAACGCGAATTCTTTACAGACGAATGGAAAAACTGGTAGAAGCGGACCTCGGGGAAGATCAGTTTGGATTCCGTAGAAATGTTGGAACACGTGAGGCAATACTAACCTTACGACTTATCTTAGAAGAAAGATTAAGAAAAGGCAAACCTACGTTTCTAGCATTTGTAGACTTAGAGTAAGCTTTTGACAACGTTAACTGGAATACTCTCTTTCAAATTCTGAAGGTGGCAGGGGTAAAATACAAGGAGCAAAAGGCTATTTACAATTTGTACAGAAAGCAGATGGCAGTTATGAGTCGAGGGTCATGAAAGGGAAGCAGTGGTTGGGAAAGGAGTGAGACAGGGTTGTAGCCTCTCCCCGATGTTATTCAATCTGTATATTGAGCAAGCAGTAAAGGAAACAAAAGAAAAATTCGGAGTAGGTATTAAAATTCATGGAGAAGATGTAAAAACTTTGAGGTTCGCCGAAGACATTGTAATTCTGTCAGAGACAGCAAAGGACTTGGAAGAGCAGTTGAACGGAATGGAGAGTGTCTTGAAAGGAGGATATAAGATGAACATCAACAAAAGCAAAACGAGGATAATGGAATGTAGTCAAATTAAATCGGGGGATGCTGAGGGAATTAGATTAGGAAATGAGACACTTAAAGTAGTAAACGAGTTTTGCTATTTAGGGAGTAAAATAACCGATGATGGTCGAAGCAGAGAGGATATAAAATGTAGACTGGCAATGGCAAGGAAAGCGTTTCTCAAGAAGAGAAACTTGTTAACATCGAGTATAGATTTAAATGTCAGGAAGTCGTTTCTGAAAGTATTTGTATGGAGTGTAGCCATGTATGGAAGTGAAACATGGACGATAACTAGTTTGGTCAAGAAGAGAATAGAAGCTTTCAAAATGTGGTGCTACAGAAGAATGCTGAAGATAAGGTGGGTAGATCACGTAACTAATGAGGAGGTATTGAATAGGATTGGGGAGAAGAGAATTTTGTGGCACAACTTGACTAGAAGAAGGAATCGGTTGGTAGGACATGTTTTGAGGCATCAAGGGATCACAAATTTAGTATTGGAGGGCAGCGTGGAGGGTAAAAATCGTAGAGGGAGACCGAGAGATGAATACACTAAGCAGATTCAGAAGGATGTAGGTTGCAGTAGGTACTGGGAGATGAAGCAGCTTGCACAGGATAGAGTAGCATGGAGAGCTGCATCAAACCAGTCTCAGGACTGAAGACGACAACAACAACAACGATTTCTGAAATGGAATATCCTATACGGGTAGCTCCCAACTACCATTCTCCGTTGAAAGTTTATTAATTCCAGTCGTGTGGTTGTAGTCGCATTGAAAACATTTTAACACGAATTGTCTGAGTACAAATGACAGCTCCGCCAATGCACTGCCCTTTTATATCTCGTGTGTGCGATACTACTGCCACCTGCATGTGGGCACATTGCTATGCCGTGACTTTAGTCCTGTCAGTGTATGTCCATATACGAATATTTTTAATTAATAATGAAATGTTACATTTTGGAACATAATTTGACCCCCGAGGGAACCCACAGTCCTTTTGTGGGTACCTGTGTGGCACAGTCCTTTTGTGGGCCCCAAGCTATTGCAGTCTCCTTTCCTTTGAAGGCTGCATTACTATCCCTGTTCCTCTCCCTCCCTATCCTTGCTCCTTTGTCCCTGCCCCCTCTTTTCCCTCTTAGTGGACTTCTTTATGTCTTCCTGACTATCCTCCTTTCTTTGTTTTGGTCTGTGCTATTGTTTAGTTTGCTGTTTCAGTGTCCCTTTTGTCGTTTTTGGTCCCCTTGAGGTTTGACCTCCTTTTCCAAAATTTTCTGTTCAGTGTGAGCCATTTGGGGATGAACTCCCTACCTAGCTTCCATGGTGCAGGTTCCTCTCCTCCTCCCCTCTCCTTTCCCATTGCACCCTGGCCACCCTCCTGCTTGGTCACCAGCTCGGTAGCCAGTCCGTGTGGTGGGGCTGTTAATTACCCACTTGGCTGAGCCCCCTGAAACCACAGGGATCACCCCACTAGTGCCTGAGCTGTTAATGCCTCGTGTATGCCCAGGAGTCTATGCTCATTGTTTTGGGGCACCAGAACTCCCAGCAATGGCCGCCGTACAAGACGGCCCTTGCTGTGGCTGGGTGGCGCCCACGGGGTGAGCTCCTGGTCGGAGCAGATGGTACTAGGTGGACGCCTTGCGCATGAAGCGACAAAAGTTTCACCATCCTGGCCTCCTTTGGCTGTCTATAAGAGTGGTAGCAGACTTGACACTCCTTCTGATCCTTTGGCCTTCCCCTCCCTGGCCTTCCCCTGGGAGGAGGAGCAAGCTCGCCGGCTTGGGTTGAAACCTTTCCCTCGGTACCTGGTTTGTACCGGGACGGATGGTGGTAGTTTTGCCACGACCGAGCCTTTGTTTTCGTGGAGATGATTGAAGATAAGTATGGCGAAGTTGAATTGGTGAGTAAAATGCGGTCCAGTGCTTTGTTCATCGAGACATCTTCTGCTGCCCAATCTGACGCCCTGTGTGCTTGTGACCATCTAGGTGACGTCCCAGTCTCTGTCACGCCCCACCAATCTTCGAACTCAGTACAGGGCATTGTTTTCCACCGAGATCTTCTTTTGCAAACTGACGAGGAGCTCCGTGCTAACCTCGAGTGGCGAGGGATTCATTTTATCCACCGTGTGCAACGAGGTCCTCCAAACAGTCGCGTCGCTACGGGCACCTTTATCCTGGCCTTCGAGGGGGATGTCCTACCAGAGAAGGTCAAGGTAATGGTGTATCGATGTGATGTAAAACCTTATATTCCACCACCGATGAGATGTTTTAAATGCTTAAGGTTTGGACACGTCTTCCCACTGCACCACTGATCCCCTCTGTGGTGACTGTGGGCGCCCCCTCCGTGAGGGGAGTGCCTGTGTTCCCCCACCAATGTGTGTAAATTGTAATGGACAGCATTCTCCATGCTTGCCTACATGCCCGGTGTTTGTGAAAGAAAGGATTCAAGAGTAAAATACCTTAGATCACCTCACCTACACTGAGGCTCGTCAAAAATATGACCGGCTCCATCCCGTGTCTGTGACCTCTACTTTTGCTTCAATTACATCCATTCCTCGTCCTCTTCCCAGCCCCACCCCATTCGCCCCATGCCTTCCACCTGCTCCTCCCCCCTCTCCCACTCCCCCTCCCCCACAGTACCCATACCCATCCTTTGGGTGCTGCTCCCCCTCCCCTACTGGAGAAGTGCTCTCTTCCTTCGGCGGCCGCCGGTACTGGAGCTCCCTCTCGGGACTCCTCTTCCCGGCAGTGTGATCCGTGCCCGGTGGGTGCCAAGATTGCCCGGTGTAATTCCGTGCCTGCCCTCGCTTAAGTCTGCCCTTCTCTTCCTTCCCAAGAGAAGATGCAGAAACATAGAAACAAGGGCAAGGCCCTCCTGGTACCCCCTGAGGTGCAGCCTTCCCCTTCTACAGTCAATGGACCAACAGAGTCTGACTCCACCTATATGGATAATACCCCATCCTTATCGGTGACGGATAGCGACTCGGTGGCGTGACCGACTCCGGTCCGTTCAGTTCCACTTAGGACTTGTAACGTTCTCGCTCGGGCGTATGTTAACTCTTTAAAGCCTGTACTATGGTAAGTTGACGGGCTTCACCTTATAAGAGAGGGTTTTAGTAAATATGTTGACCGTGTGTACCTGAATGGAGGCAAAATCAGACTTACACCCACTCAGTAACCACAATGATACGTCAAGCAAATCTAAAGTGCAACTACACGTTAGGACGGGCAAGAAACATACACAGCAGATGCTACCAATTGTTAATAATATGGTTGCCAGCCTAATTAGGCATTAAGTGAGTTTTTTCCTTGTACAAGTGGATGTACGTACAAGCATAACAACACGTAGTAATACTGCATTGTATAGTAAATTTTAGAACCAGAAAATTCTACTGTACTAATATTTTCCCTTTCTACACTAATTTGGACAAGCTGTAAATACACAACATTACACTATAATGATTACTACAAACTGCGTTTTGTCTATTGATCCGGCTGGAATCGGGCATAGGTTACCCTAGAAATAGCACTTTTGAAACACACATACAATGTCAATTTTAAGAAGGGTAAAACACTGATAAATTTAGATTTTATATTGACTTTAACTTTGCTGGTCAAATCAGTTCAGTACACTTCAGAATTTAAATGAACAGAAAAGAAAAGAGTGGAGGGGGGGTCCCTGAAACTGTTATGATCGCTGTGTTGAAACTGTTAACTATTGGAAGTATTAAGCACTCAAGATTTACAATATATGAGTTACTACTCTTTTTGTCTTATTACTTCCTCATTTAACTACCATTATCTTTGTCTCAAATTAATTAAGCTTCATTACTAAACCAATTCCAAAATTATCTTCCAACTCTGTCAGACCTTTGTTCTTTGCTTATATTTTCATTAACAATAAAGCTCCTTAAACATCTTTCTAGCATAAATAGGTCTGCAGGTAATTCTTATTAACATAAACTTTAAATCTTCATATCGGGACACTCGGATTGCACAACACGTGGAAAGGACCCTGTCTAGGTTAGTGACTAGGATAATTAATTGATAGGACAATTCTGGTAAAAGTTAAGTTGTTATTGAACAGTCAGGAACAAAATTAACACTGGTCCACACGAATACAATTCTAAAGATTCAACCTGTTCGTGTCGATGCGGCTGTTGGCGGGCAGCGAGATGGCGAGGCGCACAGCACACATACAATCACAGCTATGGCTCTTGCTGTATCGGCACTTTGCTTCTTCTTAGCGTCGTAATCCTTTTCTATTCAGTGCCTATAGAATATAGCCATGCTGTATAGTCGTCAGAAACGGCACATCCGAGGCTCAATGAAACCACTTTTTCCAGGATAGCCTCCTCGATCCGGAACGTGTTCCTCAGACCGATGCCCAACTCCGACTGTCTTGCTGAGCCCGTTATGCCGTGCCGCGCCCGTGTGCATTTTCCCGCGCTCGCCTGCCATCCACCTTTTACTGCCTCCATACAGACAGGGTATTCACCAAAGGTTTTACATTCCACATATCCTAATACATTGCCTACGTATGGACCAGGCGCATAATTTCAATTTTAAACATGTTACAATAGATTCAACATGGGTTACACTTCAATTCTGTTATAGCATTGCTTGAAATTTGACATAAATATTAACATTCACATCGAAAGTTGCTTACAGTTTCTTTAACATAACGACATGAAAAGAACAAGAAAAGAAATCAAAACATTGCTTACACTAATTTATCGAAAATCAGGAGGAAAACATTATTATATGTACAGTTGTTGTTACACGTGTCCCTGTTTCCAGTAAATTTTACTAAGTATAAATTTAATGGGAACACTAAATTTTACATTTATACAGTGGTTCTGAATCTTTATGTGAATGTCCCAAAAAATTTTATACCACATACTTCCTTTCACTCACATTATATAGGTCTATACTTTTTAACATATCAAGAACATTTACTTAAGTGCCTTTTGCACAGTCCAACCTCCCATCACAACATTATTAAAATAGCAAATTACTCATTTTTACTGAATTTCTCAAAGAAATAATGTCAAAATCTGGAACACAAACATTTAACTACAAAAGCAAATGCAAATATCTGTATACACTATAAGACAATTTGTGGCTGCTTGCATTGAATGGCAGTCCATTTCCTTACTGACAAAAAAAAACACACACACAATAATATTCAGAAAATTTACTACACATATTTGCTGCCTATTATGCAGATTTGGGCAGTCCTTTTCACCTCACATTGTCACATCTCCTGTATCACACTTACAATTCTCTGTTGACTATTTATCTGCCCTCATTGGTGTTTGGCAGTCCTTCATATTATGACTCATATACTGTCCACTTTGGTTTTCGGCATTTACCCTTTCCTTTTCAGTCCTTTTCTGCACACATTCTTACATTTACAGTGCATTTGGTAATCTGAAACTCACATAACTACATTAGCACACTGTCAACGGTATACAAACATTTACAAAGATTGATTACATTTGGAATAAATTAGTTTCAGCATAAGATACAGCACATTTACTGCAAATTGCTCTCTGGGTATACTTAGGTCACTCACTCCTAGGAACATACAGTTTCAGGTCCACAACATTTCTTACACCTAAAGGTCTTTTGGATTTTGGGTAGATCAGGTAGTAAGCATTATCGTGTGGAATGTTCTGTATTATATACGGTCCATTATAAATATATTTAAATTTGGAAATTTCATGGTTCAGTTCACTAGACTTTTCGTAGGTTTTTAAAAGAACATAATCTCCAATTTTAAATTTTGAAACTTACAGATTTTTATCATGTCTTTTAGATCTAGATTCAGCTTTTTGCTTTGCCCTTTTTCTGACTAATTCTTTCTTTTGACTCAACCCCAAACTGGTACAAGGTGGAAACTCCAGTTTTTCCTCAATTAAACTTTTACTTCTGCTGCCTAACAAAATTTCTTCCGGTGGGAATCCAGTAGTTTCATGATGTTATGTGTTCATGACAGTCTCAAAGTCCGATATAAACTTGCCCCATGCCCTATGGTTATGACTGCAGTACGTTCTACACAATCTTCCGATTTCTCGCATGTACCTTTCAACCGGGTTGCTAGCAGGATGATAGGCTGCGATATATTTAACCTCCACTTCATTTTGCTTCATTCCTTCTTTCCAAATTTTGGATATGAACTGGGGACCATTGTCAGACAGTACTGCCATGGGTTTCCCAATGGTTCTGAAGTATTCAACCATCCTACTAGATACAGCTTTTGCTGTTGCTTTTTTCAAGGGGTATAATTTCACAAACTTTGAGAATACTTCCAAAATTACTAAAATATATGCACAATTTCCCGAAGTCTTTGGGAGGGGACCATACAAATCTACAGATAATAATTCTAGGGTGTCTTCAGGTAATGTACTTTGCATTGGACCTCTACTAGTTCTGTTCGGTACTTTGGCCTTTTGACAGACATCACACAACTTAATTCGTTCCTTTACCTTCTTACTGACACTACCAGCAATCACTACTACATTATTCAATTTATCCAAACATTTCTTTGGCCCACTATGCCCCAATGCTAAATGAAAATAGTCTATGACATCAGTATCAAACTGGTGTGGCCAACATACTCTCCATTCCTCAGTGACTAAATCTTTCCTCCTATATAAAATGCCTTTAAAAATTTTGTAATATTTCTTAATTTGAGGATACTGCACACTGTCAAAATTTACCTTTACAGACTTCCATGTCGGATCCTCATTCTGATGGTATCTCATATTTTTACGTATTTGCTCAATTTTCCTTTTTCCTGAAACCTCTTTCATATACCTTATCTGAAAAGTACCCTCTCATTATTTTCATTGGGCACTTCACTCATTCCATTAGGCAATCGAGATAAAGCATCTGCCACACAATTCTCAGTACCCTTAACATAGCAAATATCGTAATCAAACTGTTGCAGGTACAAAGCCCAACGAGTTAGCCTACCATTAAGTAAACGACAATCTTTAAGAAAAGTTAAAGCTTTGTGGTCAGTATGTATGATGAGCTTATGGCCCCACAGATAATTTCTGAATTTCTTTAGCCCCCATATAATGGCTAAAGCTTCCTTTTCCGATATAGTGTAGTTTCTCTCGTATTTTGTTAGAGTTCTACTTGCAAACGCGATAGTCCTGTGTTCGATTTCTTTGCCCTCACAGATTTCTTGGAAAACTTCTATACCAATTCCATAAGCACTGCTGTCAGTACTCATATGGAAAGGTTTTGACAGTATGGGATGATGCAAAATATTGTCATTCAAAAGTTCACTTTTTAAATTTTCGAAATCTGTCATGCACCCTTCAGTCCACACAAAAGCACTATTTTTCTTAAGTAGATTGTTCAAATGAGGACTATTAAAAACTTGCCTCTTGACGAATTTTCTATAGAACCCACAGAAACCTAAAAAGGCTTTCAACTGTTCTCTATTTCTAGGAGCTGGACACCCTGCTATTGCACTTAACTTTTCTGGGTCCTTGGCAATACCGGTCGTAGTAATAATGTGCTCCAGAAACTTTATTTCCGACTTCACAAATTCACATTTCTTCCACTTAAGCGTCATGCCCCCTGCATGTAGAGCAATAAAAACTTTCTGCAATAATTCACAATGCTCTTGCCATTCTTCTGTAGCAATCAGTAAATCATCTACATAAATGGTTAGCCGGGAACTCAATTCTCTCCCTAATACAAAGTCCAGTGCCCTAATAAATACTGCCACAGAAGTGCTAAGCCCAAATGGCACTACTTTATACTGATAGCATTTCCCAGCGAAAAGAAAAGCGGTATATTTACGGGATTCTTTACTCAATGGGATTTGCCAGTATCCGGCGGTCATGTCCAGACTGGTTAAATACTTCACGTTATAAAATTGTTGGAGCATTTCGTCCAGATTTTCAGGTCTGTCTATTTCCTTCTTTACAATTTTGTTCAAAGTCCTGGCGTCGATAACTACTCTCACTCCCCCATCCCTTTTATTCACGATGATAAGGGGACTATTATATTCGCTGCTACTCCGTTCGATTACACCCCATTCTATCATTTTATCTATTTCTACTTGCACAGCCTGCCTCTTTGATATGGGTACTGAAAACGGTCTTACAAAGAAAGGCTTATGCTCTATTGTCTCAATCTGGCATTCGAAGTTCTTAACTAGGCCAGGTTTGTCCGAAAATACGGTGCTATTATTTTCTAAAATATCAAGCAATTCTGTTTTCTGTTCGGGAGATATTCCCTTCAAATTTTCCACCATTTCTTTAAAATCATGCCCCTGCTTGTCACTCTCATTTATTAACCTCTGGACATGGTACACCTCATACTTGTTTGTCAAACCATCATTCCCTTGGTCGATCTCCAACAATAAAGAATCAATTTCTGAATTGAACACCTTCCCATTTTCCTCAAATTTTAATTTCAAATTCCTAGATGCATTATTAATTTTGATTACTTCCTGGCTACAATCAATAATAACCTTTTCTTTATCTAACCAATGTATTCCCAGAATCATTTCAGTACTCAAGTCTGGCACAACCAAAAAATCGTGTTCAAATGTTTGTCCTTTTATACTAAATTCTACCAAAATCTGGTTCTTTACCGGCTTGCTAGTCTTGCCCGTAGCACCAACAATTTTTACACCCGTCACTGACATAATTACTAGTCCAGGCTTATCACAAATGTGTTCGAAAAACGACTGGGAGATTGCACTTATCTGAGATCCAGTATCAAGAAGTGCTTGCAATTTCACATTATAAATTTCAACTGGTATTACAGTTTGTTTCACCGTCGAATGTTTTTCATTGTTGTGATCTTTCCTAAGCAAATCCGGGTCGACGATAACATCGTCCCAAGATATGCTTTTAACATTCCCCCCACCTATATCGGGCGGTTTCTTTGGTTCAGGGGGTTCAAAGTCATTAATTACTTGAACTCTTTGTAAAATAGACACTGAGTCGTCCGGTGGCTCTTTCTTTCTTTGTTCGGTCTCAACATCTGGATTTTGTTTTGAAACTTCGTCATCATTAGGTACAATACTACAATTAGCTGCATCCCCATTATTTTCACTATTATCGAAATATTCGTCGTCTGAACTATCGTCAGAATCCGACCATTCTGGATTGCTTTCAGGTTCTAACATAAAAGCTTTTCTGAGACAGGCACTAAGTTCTCCCTCTGCATTTTGGTCAGGCTTTGATTTTAACTCAGTATCCTCTTTTGGCAAAACGGCCTCATCATCAGCTTTACTCACATCTACTGTTAATTCATATTTCGTGTAATCCTCGTGGACTTCAATTACTTTTAGGTAATCATCTGTCCCTTCCCCATGGTGCCTTTCGGTAGCAGCTTGTACTGTTGGCGGATTGTTAACAGAAGTTACTTCCTCGTCAATGCTAAGGATTTCATCCTCCAATTCCTGCCTACCATTAACTTTCGCCCTATCGGCAGCACGCGTACTTTGCGCGGCGCTATTTACTCTCTCCTATTTAAATTTGGGCCACGTCACCTTATCGACGTCCCTACTATCTCCTTTCCCACTAACTAATTTCCTTGCCTCATACTCCTTCTTAAAATCCTCCCAATCACATTGCTTTAGGCCCTTGTACAGATCGTCGATCTGCACACGCCAATTAGTTACTTCTGCTAATTCATTCACGCCTTTTACTTTATTGCTAACACTGCTAACCGCACCTCTCTGTGTATTCACAGTTTCATCTATTATTTCCTTCTCCACGGAATTATCACTCGTAATATATTCATCAGCTCTCACGGCTATGTTCGTACCAAATGCTGCCGTATTGCTAGCGGCTTCTCTCCGAACAGCTGTTCTGCTAGGCTGGGCCGTTGCCCTCTGATGCTCCACTCGCCTGTTAACAAGTAGCGCTCCGCGCGGCGGAGATGACTCATTCTGGCTCGCACCTGACGCTTGTTTCGCAACAACACGTTGCGTCGTTCCACGCCTGTCTCTAACCTGTCTCATAACATTACTATCAGTTCGGTGACTTTTCTTAAATTGGGGCCGGTATATATTGTCCGCTTCCGTTTGGCCCTCAACGTTCGCGGAAATCAGTTTCCCGCGTCGTTATTATTTTGCGCGGTGTATCCTCTACCGCGACCAGGATAACTTCCTCTTCCTCTGCTTCTACCTCTCTGTATCATATTGACGCGAAACCCTTCGCCGTCATTTCTCTCGTCATTATTACGGTTATTTCGGTTACCAAAATTTTGATAATTGGCACGACTTTCGCGCCAGTGGTCTTCGTCTTCGACCCTTTCGAGAAACGCTTGGAAGCTGCGATGATTGCTTCCTACGTATCTCTTTGAATCTTCTGGAAGCTTTTTATATAGTTCCCAGATGATTTCTGAATCTGATCTTCGACCTCTTAAATGCGTCAATTTTCAGTACCAATATTCGCAGAAATCTTTCAAAGAATTCCTGCCCCTGTTATCATGAAGCTTGGCCATGATAAACTCGCGCCATAAATAATCCTGTTTTTGTTCGGACCAATATTCTTCCGCAAACCTTTGCTTAAATTCTTCGAACGTCATTCGTTCGGTATTCAAATTAATCCCCCAGCGCTTAGCGTCACCTGCTAAGGCGCTAATTACTACGTTTATCTTTTCCTGATCAGACAAGTGTTCAGGAAATATCCTCTCGCAATTTTTGATGAAATCTAACGGATGCCATCCGTTATGTTTCTTGGCGGGATCGAAGCGTTCCTCACCTTCTAACAGCTTCGTAATTGGTGTGCCATTACAGACAACACCAGGTCTATTTTTAATTTTACTCTCAAGATCGAAAATTTTGCCTTGAATTTTCGAAGTATTTTGTTCGCATTTTTGTACACACCCGGTAACTTTCTCACCTAAATCTCTTTCAGTGTCTGAAACTGCCTTTTTCAACTGTGAGATTCCGTGTTGACATTCGTTTACGATTTCAGTTTTAAGACCGAAAACTTTTTCGTCTACTTTTGTTTCAACCAGAGGTTCTACTTTCTTTTGGATGTTGAGAATTTCAACATCGAACCTACTGTTAATGTTACTAATTTCCCCCGGCATAGTATCCATATTTTTGTTAATGGTGTCAATTTCAAGTTTCATTGTATTTACCACAGAACTTAAATTACCCACTTTTTGTTCTACCTGTTCTATTTGTTTACTAATTTTAATTCCTTGATCTTCGACCTGTGCTTTGATTTGACCAACTTGTGTTTTAAGCTGCTCGTCAACGTGTTTTTTAAGCTGATCATTCTGTGTTTTGAGCTGATGGCTCTGTGTTTTAAGCTGCTCATCAACGTGTGTTTTAAGCTGATCATTCTGTGTTTTGAGCTGCTCGGCAACGTGTGTTTTAAGGTGATTAACCTGACTACCGACTTGTTTTTGTAGCTGATCATTCTGTCCTGCAATTTGTTTGGTTAATTGTTCAAATAAATCGTTCATGCTTAAAATTTTCACACTGTTTTGTTCTACGGAATCTGTGTGTTCCGATCCTACTTCAGAATTTTCTTTCGGTTCTTTCTTTATCTGTGGTGAATCAAACATGTCAGTGGATTCATTCACATACCCACTATCATCTACACAGTCACCCTCTACTTCCTGTTTTATCCCTCGCTGTGTTCGAGACGATCTCGACATTTCAATCTGTTCGTTAACGTGTTCATGATATTGTATGTACGCCAATTGTCTTCCGCTAATGCCATCTGTTATCTGGCCGCGTAAACTCCTGCTACTGCCAGCCGCATTTTCCATTACGCTTGGCACATCTACTGTGTCTATGTTCCTGTCCATACTGAATGCCAATTACACCACCCTACTATACTTGACGTTCACTGCAATTTATTTTACTGAATATTATTACAATTCGTGCCACTGAACATCCACTGTTCGGTATTCACATTAATTTGTGACCGACAAAACTGAACAACGTCCTGTCACGGTCGCCACTTGTAACGTTCTCGCTCGGGCGTACGTTAACTCTTTAAAGCCTGTACTACGGTAAGTTGACGGGCTTCACCTTATAAGAGAGGGTTTTAGTAAATATGTTGACCGCGTGTACCTGAATGGAGGCAAAATCAGACTTACACCCACTCAGTAACCACAATGATACGTCAAGCAAATCTAAATTGCAACTACACGTTAGCACGGGCAAGAAACATACACAGCAGATGCTACCAACTGTTAATAATACGGTCGCCAGCCTAATTAGGTATTAAGTGAGTTTTTTCCTTGTACAAGTGGATGCACGTAAAAGCATAACAACACGTAGTAATACTGCATTGTATAGTAAATTTTAGAACCAGAAAATTCTACTGTACTAATATTTTCCCTTTCTGTACTAATTTGGACAAGCTGTAAATACACAACATTACACTATAATGATTACTACAAACTGCGTTTTGTCTATTGATCCGGCTGGAATCGGGCATAGGTTACCCTAGAAATAGCACTTTTGAAACACACATACAATGTCAATTTTAAGAAGGGTAAAACACTGATAAATTTAGATTTTATATTGACTTTAACTTTGCTGGTCAAATCAGTTCAGTACACTTCAGAATTTAAATGAACAGAAAAGAAAAGAGTGGAGGGGGGGTCCCTGAAACTGTTATGATCGCTGTGTTGAAACTGTTAACTATTGGAAGCATTAAGCACTCAAGATTTACAATATATGAGTTACTACTCTTTTTGTCTTATTACTTCCTCATTTAACTACCATTATCTTTGTCTCAAATTAATTAAGCTTCATTACTAAACCAATTCCAAAATTATCTTCCAACTCTGTCAGACCTTTGTTCTTTGCTTATATTTTCATTAACAATAAAGCTCCTTAAACATCTTTCTAGCATAAATAGGTCTGCAGGTAATTCTTATTAACATAAACTTTAAATCTTCATATCGGGACACTCGGATTGCACAACACGTGGAAAGGACCCTGTCTAGGTTAGTGACTAGGATAATTAATTGATAGGACAATTCTGGTAAAAGTTAAGTTGTTATTGAACAGTCAGGAACAAAATTAACACTGGTCCACACGAATACAATTCTAAAGATTCAACCTGTTCGTGTCGATGCGGCTGTTGGCAGGCAGCGAGATGGCGAGGTGCACAGCACACATACAATCACAGCTATGGCTCTTGCTGTATCGGCACTTTGCTTCTTCTTAGCGTCGTAATCCTTTTCTATTCAGTGCCTATAGAATATAGCCATGCTGTATAGTCGTCAGAAACGGCACATCCGAGGCTCAATGAAACCACTTTTTCCAGGATAGCCTCCTCGATCCGGAACGTGTTCCTCAGACCGATGCCCAACTCCGACTGTCTTGCTGAGCCCGTTATGCCGTGCCGCGCCCGTGTGCATTTTCCCGCGCTCGCCTGCCATCCATCTTTTACTGCCCCCATACAGACAGGGTATTCACCAAAGGTTTTACATTCCACATATCCTAATACATTGCCTACGTATGGACCAGGCGCATAATTACAATTTTAAACATGTTACAATAGATTCAACATGGGTTACACTTCAATTCTGTTATAGCATTGCTTGAAATTTGACATAAATATTAACATTCACATCGAAAGTTGCTTACAGTTTCTTTAACATAACGACATGAAAAGAACAAGAAAAGAAATCAAAACATTGCTTACACTAATTTATCGAAAATCAGGAGGAAAAAATTATTATATGTACAGTTGTTGTTACAGTCTCCGGCTTGAGAATCCTCCAGTGGAATTGTAATGGATATTTTTGTCACCTTCCAGAGTTGCAGCCCCTTCTTTCCTTCTACTCTGCCACTTGTTTTGTGCTCCAAGAGACCCATTTTGTCAGTTCTTACTCATCCACCCTTCGTGGGTTCCACGCTTTCTGTCGGAACCGAATTGGCCCCTTGCGGGCTTCTGGTGGTGTTTGCACCTTGCTCCGCAAGGACATTGTTAGTAAATGGGTTCCCCTCCATACCACTCTGGAAGCCTTTGCTGTCAGGGTCCATCTAGCCCCTCCACTCATGATCTGTAATCTTTACCTCCCACATCCCATGCCCTCACCACCCTTCTTCAACAACTCTCTTTTCCCTGCCTGTTACTAGGGGACAACCCTCTTTGGTGTAGTCATACAACTACTGCCCTGGGCAGGACAGTTGAAGCTGCTCTGGCAGGGCTTGACCTCTGTTTACTAAACACAGGCGCTCCCACACACTTTAGTGTGGTGCACGGCACTTTCTCAACCATTGACCTCTCCATCTGCAGTCCCGGCCTTCGTCTCTCCATTGAGTGGGGCGTCCACGATGACTTACGTGACAGCCACCATTACCCGATTGTTTTGATCTTCCTTCGGTGTCTCTCGCTCCGTCACCCTCCCAGGTGTGCCATATCTAAGGCTGATTGGGGTGCCTTCTCCTCTGCTCCCATCCCCCCTGTATTGCCACACAATATTGGTGATGAATCTACTCAGAGTTTGACTGCCTCCATCCTTTAAGCAGCTGTTTCAGCAATCCCTTCTTCTTCAGCTTCCCCCCACCGGAAGATGGTCCCTTGGTGGACTTTGGAAATTACTGCAGCCATAAAAGACTGCCGCCGTGCTCTTTAACACTTCAAGTGGTACCCTTCTACTGCTCTCCTTCTGGTCTTTAAACGACTCCACGCCCGGGCCCACTACCTAATCAAATTTCAGAAACGAATTTGCTGGGAATTATATGTAGCTGCCATAGGACCCAACACCCCCTCTTCACAAGTCTGGTTGAAAATCCGGCGAATTTTTGGCCACCATCCTCCCACCTGGGTTGCGGGAATTTCTGTGCGTGGTGTTGCCCTTACCAATCCGGACTTTGAAAGTCAGAAAATTTCGCTCAACACTTTGCTCAAGCTTCGACATCGGCTCAATATCCGCCCACGTTGCTTTTCCTGTAAGAGTGTTCAGAACGACTGCTTTTGTCTTTTGTTTCTCGCTGCTCAGAACCATATAATGCCCCATTTAGCGAGTGAGAATTTGCCAGCGCCTTCGCCCTTTGTCCTGACACGGCTCCTGGACTGGATTGGATACATAACCAAATGCCCCTACACTTATCAGTGACTGGCCATTGTATATCGACCCTCTTCAACTGTCTCTGGCTCGAGGGAGTATTTCCTAGCCAGTGGCAGGAAAGCATTGTTGTTCCAGTGTTGAAGCCAGGGAAGCCGCCTCTTCAGCTGGATAGCTGCCGTCCAATTAGCCTTACTAACACCCTCTGCAAGCTCCTTGAACGCACGATGAGTCAGCAACTGTTTTGGATCCACGAATCCCGCGGCTTTTGTCATCGACTCAAAGTGGTTTTCGCTGTCACCAAATGGTTCAAATGGCTCGGAGCGCTATGGGACTCAACTGCTAAGGTCATTAGTCCCCTAGAACTTAGAACTAGTTAAACCTAACTAACCTAAGGACATCACACACATCCATGCCCGAGGCAGGATTCGAACCTGCGACCGTAGCGGTCTCGCGGTTCCAGACTGAAGCGCTTAGCACCACTTGGCCACACTGGCCGGCACTGTATTAATTATGGTCTCCTTTATCCAGAGACAGAGATCCCCCAGCCACAGCGGTGGCCACAATGTGTGCTTACCGTGGCTGTCCGCATTCAGTCGCTCTTTTCTGAGCTCCAGCAATTGCCTTTACCACCCCTCTTCTTCGCTCATGCACATACCCCTCAATGGTGCGTTTCTCGGCCACAGCTCTGTCTTGATCTGTCAATCGTGTCAAAGGATTCTGTCCCTCCGATGGCTCTTCACCACCAGTTCTCCGGTCTCCTCAATTCTTTTCAGCATTCAGAAGTGATCTATACTGATGGCTCCACAGTTGCTGGCCACACTGGTTTTGCTTACGCCTATGCGCGGTGCATGGAACTTTGCTCCTTGCCACATGGCTGTAGTGTTTTTACTGCAGAATTGGTAGCCATCTTGTGCGCATTAGACCGTATCCACTCCTGCTCAGGACTATCCTTCACTATCTATAGTAACTCATTGAGCGGTTTGCACGCTATTGGCCAGTGCTTCCATCACCACCCGTTGGTCATCGCTATCCAGGACTCCCTCTCTCTCCTCGCTCAATGTGGGTGCTCGGTGGTTTTCATTTGGACCCCAGGCCATGTTCGGATTCCTGACAATGAACTTGCCGATCGACTGGCTAAATTAGCTACTACCAGGCCATCTCTATTTTTGGCATTCCGGAAATAGACCTTCACTCGACTTTATGCCGTGAGGTTTTGGGCCTTTGAGATGCAGAATGGAGCACTCTTTCTTCGCTGAACATCCTCAGGGCAATTAAGGCCTCTACAACTCCATGAGGGTCCTCCTTACGGGGCACTTGTAAGGCCTCTGTCGTCCTCTGCCGGCTCTGCATCAGCCGCACTTCTTTGACTCACAGTTATCTCCTCTGTCGTGAGAACCCCCCTCTCTGTCATTGTGGATCGATGGTGACATCTTATTGGATTGCCCCAACTTAGCCACCCTAGGACTTTTAGCTTTCCAGAATTGCTACCCCTGGTGTTGGCTGACGATGCCTCAGAAGTGGATCTCGTTTTACGTTTTATTCATGATGGGGGTTTTTATCGCCTTCCACCTTATCGGTGAGAGGAGGGGATGACAGGCTTTTATGCTGCCCCCTTCGCCCTGACTGGATTGGCTTCAGCTGGGCTTGGTGGTTCACCTCGTCCCTCTGCCTTACCACTCCTTTCCTCATGGGGTCTGTTATGTCCTGAGCATCTCTCGTCTCCTGTGCTTCTTCCTTCACGCCCCTGTCATTAGTCACTTTCTTTCCGTCACCTCATCTACTGTCCTTTTCCTTCCTTCCCTGTCAATAGTTTATCATTTTACGGATGTTGTAGTTCCCTCTTTTAATGTGGGAATTTATCGGTTTTAGTTGCTCTCAGGTCGGAGGGACTGATGACGGCGTAGTTTGGTCTCTTCTCCAATCAACCAACCAACATAATTTGAAAAAAACATCAATATGTTAAGGCATTAATTCTTGATCATTAGTGATAACTGATGAATTGCTAAATCTGGTAGTATTTGCATTTGCAAACATTTTTCTCGAAACATTATTTTTCGTCACATTCAATCAAGTTCTTTTTCAGTGACGAAACATTGTATTTCACGAAAGACTTGTTATCCGACATTTGAATACATATCGATGCTGCTCTTTTGATCACTCTCGACAAATTGTCGCGATCTGTCATTCTCATTCTAGTACGTTTTGCAGTCTGTTTTGAACAGCTCCAGATCTGCTGTGTCCTATCCTCACTCTTCTTACATATAAAGTGCATCGTGTTGACAGCACTTTTGTAACTGGCATGTGTGCCACTACGTTCTTCAGTGTTACAGTCTTAAAGCTGACTGTTCGGAGCTGAGACTCGACGATTCCTGTTACCTAACACTGCATCAGGATTCCACAATCCTCCATTAATCGACTGTCTGTGGAAATACCTTCAAATAGACAGATTGAGATATCTAGATGAAGTTATTTAATTGACGAGACTAAAAGCGGTAAGTTCACATAGAAGGAATGGCATTATTACTAAGATCTTGAGCGTGGCATCAGTCAGCAACAATAGAATTATTGATACAAAGGGAATCGAACAGCCAACAAGTTGCATGCCAAAAGTTTATTGAACCTTTACCTAGGTTTCCATCAGATATAAACCTGTCTTCCTCAGAATGAGTAAAAACATCTAAAAATAGGATATATTGCAACCAGTTTGTAGATCTCATATATGAAGCAGAAAGAAACATCAAAAACTACATACAAGGTAAATATAAAATAAACTTGAATACATACTGTGTGCAAAGAGAAACAAAGCCACAAGGCTTAAACCCCCCAGGGAGATCACGGTTCTTTCATGAGTACGTGTGTGGCGAGCACGGGGCCCCGAACTATTGGAGCCTTCCTTCTTTCCAGGGCTGCATTTCCTTCCCCTTCCCCTCCTTTCCTTTCCTTGCTCCTTCCCCTTCGCCCTCTCCTCTCCCTCTCTTGGTGCCCTTGTTTATATTGGCCCCACTATCCTCCTGGTTATGTTGGTTTTGCAGTTTGGTTTTGTTGCGTCATCACCTCATCCTTTTGGCGTTCCCTGATTCCCCACTGGGGTTTGACCTCCATTACTAGATTTCTATTCTGTAGTGTGAGCCATTTGTGGAAGAGCACCTTACCTAGTGTCTCCGGCATGTGCCCTCCTAGTTCCTTCAATCTTTTCTGTCACATCGTTGACTGATGCTAGGGTACGTAGCCAGCATGGTAGCCAGCCCATGTGGTGGGGTCGCTATGTATCCCTTTTGTTGAGCCCCCTGAACACACAGGCATCACACTTCTGATACCTGAGCTGTGACCTCCTCATATAAGCCTAGCTTGTCGTCCTGGAGCATCGGAACTCCCGGCAATGACCGCCGTGCCAGACTGCCCTCTCTGTGGCTGGGTTGCGCCTGTGGGGAGAGCCCCTGATCGGAGTGGGTGGTTTCAGAGTGGACGCTATGCAAATGAAATGCATACAGATCCAGAACTCTGGTCGTTCTTCTACAGCCATCTCTTTGAATGGAACTGATTCTTTTAATGCTGCCTCTTCTGCCCCTTCGGCCTTCCCTTCCGTGGCTACCCGCTGGGAGGAGGGTCAGGCTCGTCGGCTAGGAGCAAAACCTTTCCCCCGCTATCTGGTTTGCATCAGGACTGATGGGGATACTTTCACCAATACCAAAACTTTATTTTTTGTGGAACACATTGAAGACAAGTTTGGTGAAGTGGACTCTCTGAGCAAGATGCAGTCGGGTTCGTTGATGATCAAAACTGCTTCAGCTGCCCAGTCTGTGGCCCTTCGTGCCTATAACCATCTTGGCACAATTCCTGTGTCCATTACCACCCACCAGTCTTTGAGTATGGTTCAAGGTGTAGTTCTTCACAGGGACCTCCTCCTTCAAACTGATGAGGGACTTAGAGACAATCTAGGAATGTGGGGTGTTCACTTTGTTCGGCGTGTTCAGAAGGGCCCAAAGGACAATCGCATTGATACTGGTGCCTTTATCCTGACCTTTGAAGGGGACACCCTCCCTGAGAAGGTCAAGATTATGGTTTATCAATGTGACGTGAAGCCATAAATCCCACCTCCTATGAATGTTTTAAGTGCTTGCATTTTGGACGCGTCTTCCCGCTGTTTGCACCCTCTCTCTGGTGACTGTGGACTTCCACTCCATGAAGGGGGTTCCTGTGTTCCCTCTCCTCTGTGTGTTAATTGTCATGGTAATCATTCTCCACAGTCACCAGATTGTCCGGTATATAAGAAGAAAAAGAAGATACAAGAGTAAAAGTCCCTTTATCGTGTAACCTACACTGAGGCTCATAAGTAGTATGCAAATCTACACCCTGTGGCCATGATATCTAGTTATGCTTTAGTTAAATCTTCGCCCCTTCCTTCCCCTTCCTTACCCCAGTCCTGAACCCCTCTCCTCCCCCCCCCTCCCCTCGACTCCCACACCCTCTCCTCCAGGTGCCGCTCCCCCTCCCCAGCCGAAGAAGTATCCCACTTCTTCGGCATCTGCCGGTCAAGGGCGACCCTCCCGGGATACCCCTTCTCAGCACATTCCGGGCCAAAGGTCTGCTGCCACGCGTCAACCACAAGAATCACAGTCTGTGGGGCACCCAGGTCGCCCGATTTTCTGTTCCAGATCTTGCTGCAGCTGGCTACTTTATGCTGCACAGCCCTCCTCGATCTCAAACAGAAAAGAAGAAGAAACATAAGCCCTGGGACAAGGAGCCTCTGATCTCACCAGAGGTCCGATCCCCAGTTTTGCAACCTGATTCTGCCATGTTGTTCATGGATGTTGCCCCCTCCTTGTCGGTGACAGGTTCAACCCCCATTTGAATCATCATTCTGTGGTTATCAAATGGAATTGTAATGGATATTACTGTCACCTTCCGTTTTACTCTGCAGCTTGTGTGGTTTTACAGGAATCTCGTTTTACTGATGCTCACTCACCGACCCTCCGTAGGTTCCGAGTTTTCTGTCGAAATCGGGTCGGACCCCTGCGGGCTTCTGGTGGAGTTTGTATGTTGATCCGTACAGACATTGCTAGCACGTGGATTCCTCTTCAAACTACATTGGAAGCGGTTGCTGTTAGGGTCCACCTGGACTCTGAGGTCACAGTTTGCAATCTTTATCTCCCTCCTGACAAGACTCTTACACCTGCTGCCTTAACTGCCCTTCTTCAGCAACTTCCTCCTCCCTTCCTCCTTCTTGGGGATTTTAATGCTCATCATCCCTTGTGGGGCAATGCATTTCCATCTAGACGAGGTCTTCTCTTAGATCAGTTTATTACAGACCACGACTTGTGCCTTCTTAATGGTGGCTCCCCTACTCATTTCAGTGCCGGTCATGGTACCTTTTCTGCCATTGATCTTTCTCTTTCTTCTCCTTCTCTCCTCCCTTCATTAGACTGGTCGCCACACGATGACCTTTGTGATAGTGACCATTTCCCGTTGATTCTCTCGCTCCCTACCCGCTCCCCAATGGATACGTCACCTCGTTGGTCTTTCCAACGTGCCGGTTGGCCTCTATACGCTGCACACATCATGTTTTATCCCTCTTTGTCGGGTTGTATTGATGACGTCCTACGTGATGTGTCTTACGCGATTGTTCGCGCTGCTAGCCTTGCTGTACCGTGCTCATCTGGACCATTTCGGCGCTGGCAAGTCCCGTGGTGGAGCACGGCCATTGCCATTGCCATCCGTGATCGCCGTCGAGCTTTGCAACACCTAAGAGGCACCCATCTGTTGCCAACCTTATTACCTTTAAACACCTTCGCGCTAAAGCCCGTTACTTAATCAAACAGAGCAAACGGATGTGTTGGGAAAGCTTTGTTTCTTCCCTCAGTTCTACTGTCCCTATGTCATGGGTATGGTCTCTTTGCTCTCTCCGAGGTTGCCATCGGTAGTCTACCCTCCCAGGCCTTACCCTCCCGGATGGCCTTTGTACGGTGTCAATTCTCGCGGAACATCTTGTGACACGTTTTGCAACAGCATCAACCTCCTATCCAGCTGCTTTCCTTCACCATAAACAGTGGGCCAAAGCTTCTGCCTTATGTTTTACCCCTTGTCAGTCAGAATCTTACAACATACCTTTTACTGAGTGGGAACTTCTTTCTGCACTTTCTTCTTCTCATGATACGGCTCCTGGCTCAGACTCCATTCATAACCAGCTGCTTCAACCTCTCAGTGCTCCACAACGGCAAAATCTTCTCTGGGTGTTTAACCATATTTGGCCCCAGAGTGACTTCCCTTCTCAGTGGAGGGATAGCATCGTGGTTCCTGTCCTTAAGGTTGGTAAGAACCCCCTGTTTGTCGAAAGCTATAGGTCAATTAGTCTGACAAATGTTGTTTGCAAGTTACTTGAACGGATGGTAGCCCATCGGCTCAATTGGATCCTCGAAGTGTGGCTTCAGAGAGGGTCGGTCTCTGATCGATCATTTACTTTGTTTGGAATCGTCAGACTTTTTCCCAGCGCCGCCACTTGGTTGCAGTATTTTTCGACCTTCACAAGGCCTATGACATGGCTTGATGTGCCTCATATCAGACTTCTGAAGGTAGGATGTTTCCATAAACTCAATGTCCTTCACTTCCTTGCCCACACCTCTTGGGGTGCGGACCACTCCATCCTTCTCCACCTTTATCGGGCTTTAGTGCTGTCTCGCTTGGGCTATGGTTGTCAAGTTTATAGTTCAGCTGCTCCTTCCACACTGCACCTGCTGGATCCAGTCCACCATCATGATTTCCGTTTGGCCACCGGTGCCTTCCCTACTAGCCCTGTTGATAGTCTCCTGGTTGAAGCTGGGAACCCCCCCCCCTTTCTGTTCAGCGGTCTCAGCTTCTGGTTTCTTATGCAATCACTGTCCGTTCCTCTCCCACTCCCCTCAGGGGGCTCAGCATTTAGTTGCTGGGTACGGGCTTGGCGACCCCGGGGTCCCTGAGCTTGGGATTGGGAAGCACCACCAGTCCTCAATACCGTAAGCTCTGAGGGTGCTTCAACGACCACTGTAAGGCGTGATGGTGGAATGTTGTACGGTACAGAGCCCGGGGATCTTGGCTTAACTGCCTGGGTCGCGAGGATGGTATAAACCTTTATAAAAAAATCTCTCAATCTCAAGGTGTGCTGCACACCGAGAAGACGCATGGCTGTTGAGGTAGAACAGTTGCTAGCGGGCGACCTCTGGGGAACCTGCCGCCCCCGGTTGTATTAGGCATACCCAGGCAAGTGGGGCTCTGTCTGGGTGGACATTCCTTCCCCTAGCTGCTCGTGGCACCACCATGAAACGAAATACGAACAGTGCGCAAGCACAAGTCTCTAAGAAAGGAAAGTTCAATGCTTTACAGTATGACCCCCAATCGTTCCCTTCCCTTTCCACACCAGGGGAGGAACGGTGGTCTAAATTACCTAATGAGACGTATTCTCCTCAATTTCTGGTTTGCACCCAAACAGATGGGGACCCATTTCTGACCACAAAGCCTCAGTTTTTTGTGGAAAATTTAGAGGACAAGTTTAGAGAAGTTGAGGGCATGTCTAAAATGAGGTCTGTAGCAGTCCTCATACAGACAGCATCCCCAGCACAGTCATGGGCATTGCTTGCTTGTGACAAGCTCGGTGGTGTTGCAGTCTCCATTACGCCTAATAAGAGCCTCAATATGGTTCAGGGACTTATTTTTCATCGTGACCTGTTGTTGCAGTCTGATGATGAGCTCCGTGGAAATCTGAAACACCGCGGTGTCCACTTTGTACGACGTGTCTTCAGGGGACCTAAAGAAGTAGGGTCGCCACCGGCGCCTTCACCTTGGCTTTCAAGGGAGACACCCTGCCCAAGAAGGGCTGTGCAGTTCTAGGCGCTACAGTCTGGAGCCGAGCGACTGCTACGGTCGCAGGTTCGAATCCTGCCTCAGGCATGGACGTGTGATGTCCGTAGGTTAGTTAGGTTTAATTAGTTCTAAGTTCTAGGCGACTGATGACCTCAGAAGTTAAGTCGCATAGTGCTCAGAGCCATTTGAACCATTTTTGAACCCATGCACTGCTTTAAGTGCTGGAGGTTTGGGCATATGTCATCGAGATGTGACGCCAACCCTACCTGTCGGGATTGTGGACGTGCCTCCCACCCCAACGTCCTGTGTTTGCCGCCCCCTGTTTGTGTCAACTACGGACAGAAACATTCACCTTGCTCGTCAGATTGCACGGTTTATCAAAAAGAACTCGACATTACATGGCAATGTAAGAAGCTAAAGCACTGTCCAACACCTAAATACCTTTGGGTTGTACTTGACAGAACGCTTTCCTTCAAGCAGCATTGCCAGAACACCAAGGTAAAAATCTGCTCCAGGAATAACATCATCTGCAGGCTGACAAACTATGAATGGGGAGCTCAACCATCAGTACTGAGAACATCAGCACTCGCTCTGTGTGTTTCTGCAGCAGACTATGCAGCGCCAGTATGGGAAGCATCTGCACATGCTAAACAGGTTGATGTAAGTGTAAATGAGACAATTCGAATTGTTACAGGCTGTCTCAGACCCACAACAATGGGTAATTTGTACCTACTTGCTGGAATTGCCCCATCCAAGATCAGAAGGCAGGTGGCAGCAGACGCTGAGAGAACAAAGAAAGAAACAGATTCTCAACACCCACTGAATGGGCACATCACTCAGACTCGGAGGCTTAAGTCTAGAAACAGCTTTATTGCAAGAACCAAGATCCTTGAGGCTTCACAGGAAGATAATAGAGTCCGTAAATGGGAGAATGAACAAACCGCACTGTAGATAATACCAAAAGAGCAACAGTGTGGAGAACACTAAATAGGCTGAGGACTGGTGTAAGCAGATGCAAAACTAATCTGTGCAAGTGGGGACTGCTGACTAACGATGACGACGTTCTCTGCAGTTGCGAAGAGGTACAAGACGAGGCACATCTGCTCATGTGCCAACTACTGCCAGAGCCCTGCAGTTTTAGTGACCTGCTACAAGCCAACGAAAAAGCCGTAGCGGTGGCTAACTATTGGAAAAATAAAATTTGATCTAGACACGGAAAAGTAAAGTAAAGTAAGTCAGATACCATTATCCTTCAATGGAATTGCCATGGTTTTTTCCACCACCTTGCTGAGCTGAAACAACTTTTGTGCCGCTTCCCTGCCATTTGTCTGACTCTACAGGAAACCTGGTTTCCTGTTCGGTGGATTCCCTCCCTCTGTGGCTACCAGGGTTACTATAAGAACCACGTAGAATACGACAGGGTGTCTGGCGGTGTCTGTGTTTATGTTCTTGCCACTGTTCCTAGTACCCCAGTGCCACTTCACACGGCTCTCGAGGCTGTGGCTGTTAGAGTCTGGGGAGGAATGGAGCTTACCATCTGTTCCCTCTACCTTCCCCCGGATACGGTTGTACATCTTGCCGACATAGCTGCCTTGTTCGCCCAGTTCCCCCCGCCATTCCTCCTTTCGGGGGACTTTAATGCCCACCACCCGTTATGGGATGGGGCCCAGATCTCAGGCCAGGGTAAGAATGTTGAGGCTCTCTTGGCACAGCAGGACATTTGCCTCCTTAACACTGGTGCTCCCACATATTTTAGCTTGACTCATGGCACATACTCGGCCATTGACCTCTCTCTTAGTAGCCCAGGTCTTCTTCCATACCTCAGTTGGAGGGTCCACGACGACCTCTGTGGTAGCAACCACTTTCCTATCCTAGTTTCTCTTCTTCAATCCCAACCCCCTGACCAGCTGCCACGATGGTCTCTTCGTGGAGCTGATTGGGCAGCCTACACCTCAGCTACTATGGCCATTGCTCCACTTCCTGGTGACACTGATTTGGCGGTGGACGAGGTTACTATAGCCATTGTTTCTACTGCTGAGGCAACTGTCCCCTGATCTTCCAGTCCCCTAAGGCGAAGTCAGTCCCTTGGTGGACACCAGAGATTGCAGAAGCTATCTGGGACCGCCGGCGAGCGCTGCAACGACGCCAGCGTCATCCTTCCCTAGAGAATCTGGTTCCCTTATACGGCTGTGGGCCCAGGCTCGGCGGTTAATCCAGCGGAACAAACAGGACTGCTGGGAATGATATGTTGCCACCATAGGTTCTCGCACCTCCCCATCTCAGATGTTGTCGCGGGTTCGGTGCATTTTTGGCTTTCAACCTCATGCATCTGTCCCTTGCCTTTCTCTTCGGAGTACACTTTGTACTGACCCAATCGCCATCGCCGAACATCTGGCAGAGTACTTCGCTCGTATTTCCGCGACAGCAGGCTACAGTGCAGAATTCTGCGCCATTGAAGAGCAGGCTGAGCATACGCAGTTATCGTTTTGCACGCACTGTTGGGAACGATACAATGCCCCGTTCAGTGAATGGGAGTTCCAAAGTGCCCTTACAGCTTGCCCCGATACCTCTCCAGGTCCAGACCGAATTCACAACCAGTTTCTTCGCCATCTCTCGGTGCACTGTCAGGGTGAATTACTCGCCCCGTTTAACCACATCTGGATGGAGGGCGTTTTCCCAACTCGTTGGCAGGATAGCATTACCATCCCAGTGCTGAAACCTGGTGCAGATCCGCTGGTGGTTGATAGCTGTCGCCCTATCAGCCTTACCAACATTATGTGCAAACTCCTGGAACGGATGGTGAGTCAGCTTGTCATATGGATCCTCGAAGTTCGGGGCCTCCTA
The DNA here is from genome assembly GCF_021461385.2 of Schistocerca piceifrons. Taxonomy (NCBI): domain Eukaryota; kingdom Metazoa; phylum Arthropoda; class Insecta; order Orthoptera; family Acrididae; genus Schistocerca; species Schistocerca piceifrons. The sequence continues at coordinate 143,640,551 of NC_060148.1, read as the reverse complement.
GCCCAGCAACAGGGGGTTCAAATGGCTCTGAGCACTATGGGACTTAACATCTATGGTCATCAGTCCCCTAGAACTTAGAACTACTTAAACCTAACTAACCTAAGGACAGCACACAACACCCAGTCATCACGAGGCAGAGAAAGTCCCTGACCCCGCCGGGAATCGAACCCAGGAACCCGGGCGTGGGAAGCGAGAACGCTACTGCACGACCACGAGCTGCGGACCAGCAACAGGGGGACTTCCGTCAGAGCCGCTGAGCAATCGACAATTTAGTCTCGATAGAGTCGGCTATTCGTACAGCTTTTACTCGGCGAGAACATCTAGTTGCTGTTTTCTTTGATCTTCGGAAGGCATACAATACCACCTGCCGCGATCATATCCTTGCTACGCTGCACGAATGGGGCTTAAGGGGTCCACTTATGATTTTTCTACGGAATTTTCTCTCCAATCGCTCCTTTCGGGTTAGAGTTGGCACATATTTTAGCTCTGCTCGTATTCAGGAAAATGGTGTTCCGCAGGGTTCGGTTCTCAGTGTTCCCCTCTTTTTGGTGGCGATTACTGGTCTTGCGGCTGTGATGGGCTCATCGGTCTGTTTCTCTCTATATGCCGATGGCTTTTGTCTTTATTACAGTTCCCCAAGCATCAGTGTCGCTGAATGGCACATTTTCAGTTCTCAGCCTCTAAGACCCGAGATGCATTTCTGTCGTCGTCGAACGGTCCACCTCCATCCAGAGCTCTACCTTGCCAATGAACTCCTTCATATTGAGGAGACACATCACTTCCTTGGCATGCTGTTTGGTGCTCAGCTCACTTGGACACCTCATCTTCGTGAGCTTAAACAACGGTGCTGGCGGCACCCCAACATCGTTCGCTGCCTCAGCCACACTGTTTGGGGGCTGCACGAACAACCCTCCTACAGCTCTATAAGGCCTTAGTCCAGTCCCATCTCGACTACGGGAGCGTGGTGTACAACTCAGCAGCACCTTCAACGTTGCAGATCCTCGACCCGATTCTCCATTGTGGCGTCAGACTGGTGACGTGCCTTCCACACTAGTCCGGTGACTAGCCTTCTTGTAGAAACTGAAATCCCTCCCCTACGATTCTGCTGCCAACAGTTGCTTGCATCGTACATCGCCCGTGTGCATGCCTCGCCCGACCGCCCAAACCGCAGGCTCCTTTTTCCATCTCCTGCACTTCCCTCCCCACGACGGCGGCCTAGGTCGGGTCTCCCGATTGCGGTCCGCGTTCGTTCCCTTCTCTCGTCACTCGAGTCCTTTCCCCTTCCTTCATCCTTCCGGCCCGTTTCTTCTACCCCTCCTTGGTCCCTCCCTCGTTTGCGGCTTTGCTCGGATTTGTCCTGCGACTCCAAGTCCTCCGTTCCACCTGCCAGTCTTCGTCAACAATTCCTGGCTCTTCTTGTGTCATTTCGCGATGCAGATGCAGTCTACAGCGATGGTTCTGTGGTCGATGGACGCACTGGGTTTGCTTTCATCCACAGCGACTATGTTGAGCAGCATTCCCTGCCTTGTGGGAGAAGTGTTTTCACTGCGGAGCTGGTTGCTCTTTATCGTGTACTCGCTCAACTTTCCTCCTGCCCTGGGGAGTCATTTGTCACATGCAGTGACTCCCTGAGTGGATTGCAAGAACTCGACCAGTCTTTCTCTCTGGACCCTTTGGTGCGCGGTATTCAAGATGCTGTTTCTGCTCTCGCCGAGCGTGGTCTTTCAGCGACGTTTGTGTGGACCCCGGGCCACATCGGCATTCCAGGAAACGAACGTGTTGATCGGTTGGCCAAGCAGGCCACCACTTCGCCACCACTGGAGCTTGGTCTCGTGGAAAGAGACCTCCGGTCAGCCCTACATCGCAAGGTCCGCGATGTCTGGAGCTCTGAATGGTCTGTCTTGAACACGCCAAATAAGCTCCGCACGGTCAAGTCGTCCATGGCCATACGGAACTCCTCCTTGAGGGGCATGCGTAGGGACTCAGTTGTTCTCTGCCGTCTCCGAATTGGACATACGCGGTTGACCCACAGCTATCTCCTTCGTTGTGAGAACCCGCCCAAGTGTCGCTGTGATGCAGGGCTGACAGTGGTCCATCTTCTGATGGACTGCCCCCTTTAAGCCCCCTTGCAGCAGTCCCTTAATTTACCAGCTGCACTTCCTTTAATTCTTGGTGACGATGCCTCTATAGCTGATTCAGTTTTATGTTTTATCTGTGCAGCTGTGTTTTATCACTCAGTCTAGTGTGGGGGCTCTCGCATGATTTCTCAGGCTACACCCACTCCAGCGACTTTTAATTGTGATGTGGATACCAAAATAGTGTCTTTTATGGTAACAAGTTGTGTTGGTACCTCTATCAACGCTTTCCAGCTGGAGGTTCTTCGTTTGTAGTTGAGTGGTTGACCTTTTACCTGATCCATCAACCACTGTAGTCTGTTTTGCTCTAGTCAACTATTTGCTCTGCTCCTTTTAAGTGTCCTCTATTTTGTGTTACTGCGGTGTTGATTTTAGCTCTGTACCCCTTGGTGTTCCCTCCCTCTGGGTGCAGAGGTTACACTTTTACTGTATAAGCCTTTTACAAGTATGTCTGTTTTTAACTGGGGACTGATGACGTCGATGTTTAGCCCCCATCAAACCCCAAAACCAACCAACCAACCTCTCCCACTCATCCTTCCTATTCTATCCTGTTCCCAGACCATGGACATCATCCACCTGATTCCCGCCCTCGGGCGGGTTTACCGGTTGGGCTCCGCCTTGCATGTCTTCGCCATGATTTTCAGCTTCCTTCTTTGACCTTCCTCCCACACTCCCTCCCCAACATCTCTCCCCCCCCCCCCCTGGTTAGTTCCTCGGCCCCGAATTTGGATGGATCTCCGCCGAGGTCTGAAAGATTCCATTCCTCCGATGGTGTTCCGTTGTTTCTTCCGCCGAATTTTATGGGAGTTTAGGGATGCTGTTGTTTTTTACACCAATGGCTCTAAATCTGCTGATCGTGTGGGATATGCCTTCATGTCCCCTGTTGGCACGGAAAATCATCTGCCACCTACATGTGGGGTGTTTACTGCAGAATTGATGGCAATTTCCCAGGCCCTTACCTTTATTAAACAGTCCCAACACAACCGCATTTTGTTATGTACAGACTCAATGAGTGGCCTTCTGGCTATTGACCGGTGTTTTTCCCGCCATCCCTTGGTCTCAGCCATCCATAACCGTCTCACTGATCTTCACCGTGCTGCTTGTTCTGTTGACTTCCTTTGGGTCCCTGGCTGTGTGGGTATCCCAGGTAATGAGCTCGCTGATTGTTTGGCTGGGGGAGCAGTCCCTTACCCCTCCCCCCTTCTCTGTGACTCGTCCTGCAGTGGATTTATGGCTTCATATCAAATCCCACTTTGCACAATCATGTGCCAACTCTTGGGAGGCTACCTCCCTGTCTAATAAACTTCATGCGATTAAGGTGGCACCAGCCCCGTGGTGTTCTTCCTTCTGCCTCTCCCAAAAGGCCTTGACCACCATTTGTCGTCTCCACATCGGCCATACCAGGCTGACCCACGGTTTTCTTTTGTGTAATGAGCCATCCCCACTTTGTGGTTGTGGTGCCTTCTAGTCAGAAGCCCACATTTTGGTGGACTGCCCCCTCCTTTTGGCTCTGCGTACTAAGTACAGACTTCCCCACGCTTTACCTTTAATGTTGTCTGACGATTACTGGATGGTCAAACAGGTTCTCGGTTTCCTCTGTGAAAGTGGTTTTTATTCTCAGTTTTAAGGTTTTTAATCTCACTCTGGTGTTGGGGCAGGGCGGTGAGGGTTGGGGTGTCTTCCACTGTAAGCTGTGTTTGGAGATTCCCGACTCCCCTCCATGGCCGAGATCCTCTTTTCTCTCTTTTACTCTGTTTTTATCACTTTTTAGATTTGGTTAGTCCCCTTTTCCCGTACGCACTTCTATGTTCTAGCAGTTTAACACTTTTAAATAGCTGGTGGTCTTGCCTCTACTGCTTCAGAGGTAGGATATTTCCCGCCTCTGACCTCTGACATAGCCCTGGGTTTACTCTCTTGCTGAGTTCCCTCATATTGTTTTTACCATTGACGACACAGCCGCACTTTTACGTTTTTTAGTCTGTTCCCTTTTATCATTCTCACTTTTCTGAGATGTCAAAATATATGACTGGACCACATTTGAAACAAGGGACTGATGACCTTGCTGTTTGGTCCCTTCAACCAAAATCAACCAAACAACCATAAGGCTTGCAAGGGGAAGGCCTCAGACACAGCCAACCGATTTGGCTCAAATTTGGCAGGTCGCTTGTGTACAACTCAAAATGAAGGACTCTAAGATATTTCAGCTCAACGCCCTCCCATTTTAGAGAAAATTACCCCTAAAGATTATGACGAGCAGTCGACTCAAAATTGGCGGGATCGATAGGTAATTGTAAATAGAGCACTTTTCATTATCAGGTATGGGGTCCATAAATGCATACTTTCCAGAAATCAGGGAAAGAAACTTTTACCACTGCCACTTCTGTAGCCACACGGTAAATGCTTTTCTATGAGAGCGCCGATAGCACTGCGAAGCGGAGAACCCACGTATGAATCTCGAGGAAACTAGCGGATGTTATTCTTCTCATTTGTATTTCTCCATATCTCAATTGATAGGGATAGGAGGGTTAATAAGGAAAGAAATTCAATAAGGAATGATAAAAACGTAGACGAATAAATTTCTCAAACATCTTGGGATAGTAAACAACTAATATGTTACTCCTGGTCACTTTACAATGACTCTTCCAGTCACTGTTTCACGTCCTCACTTTTCTTCAAACAACTAGATGGATAGTACCTGTTATATAAACATTTGAAACAAATATACTCACGCCACCGAGAACATCTAATGAATGCAGTATTTCGACAGCTACACTGATTCTTCCAGAGTCGGTGGAAAACAGAACTTCATTTACATTTAAAAACAAGGTCTTTTACGGAAATTAATTTTGATGTGTAGCCCGCATATATCATTGCCTGAAAAATCGGTGCTGAAAGTTGGCTATGAATTAAGCTGTGAATAGTTAATGCATCCTGCAATTGTGCCACTCTGCTATGTTTCCAGAAGTACACTGCAGTTCTGAAGCCTTGAAAATAGTTTTTAACCTGGGTATATACATAAACATCACACGGCTGGCACACAAGTGTGCAGTTTGGCGGTATTACTTTTACTGTGCACGTCAGTTGAGCCTTGTTGTCTATGAATGTGGTGTCATACATTAGAGTATTAGTTTGTCCACCCCAGGAATCCAGTATTAGACAAAACTTGTTATCAGCAATGTATGGTTTTAAAACATTCTCAAGAAATGTTCTGTAAATCGCATTTCTCCATTTCCCTGATTTACAGCAAGTAATGTAAACATTTGTCAACGAGTCGCTTAAGCAATTGACCTCCTCTATAACCTGAGGACCAAATGTAACATTCGTTTCTTGTAAACACAGGAAAACGTCAGGTAACACTTTTCCAGAGGCTGTCATGGCATATTGCGCCACGTACGAAAGTGTTAGTTTCCTTTACTACCAACTGCGACAAGGGTCCATTTTTCTCCCTTAGACGATAACGGGCGTCGAATGTTCACCCGATACTCGCATCCCGTTTGATCGCTGTGATCACGTAATCACGATAAAAAAACTGTGTGCCGGACCGAGACTGGAACTCGGGATCTTTGCCTTTCGCGGGCAAGTGCTCTACCATCTGAGCTACCCAAGCACGAATAACGCCCCGTCCTCATAGCTTTACTTCCGCCAGGACCTCGTCTCCTTTCCAAACTCCACAGAAGCTCTTCTGCGAACCTAGCAGAAATAGCACTCTTGGAAGAAAGGATTTGCGGAGACATGGCTTATCCACAGCCTGGGGGATGTTTCCAGAATGAGATTTTCACTCTGCAGCAGAGTGTGCGCTGATATGAAACTTCCTGGCAGATTAAAACTGTGTGCCGGACCAAGGTGGAACACTTACCCACGGAAGGCAAAGGTCCCGAGTTCGAGTATCGGTCCGACACACAGTTTTAATCTGCCAGGAACATTTCATAACAGCGCATACTCTACTGTGGAGTGAAAATCTCATTCTGGAAACATCCCCCAGCCTGTGGCTAAGCCATGCCTCCGCACATCCTTTCTTCCAGGAGTGCTAGTTCTGCTAGGTTCGCAGAAGAGCTTCTGTGAAGTTTGGAAGGTAGGAGACGAGATACTGGCTGATGTAAAGCTGTGAAGACGGGGCGTGAGTTGTGCTTGGGTAGCTCAGATGGTAGAGCACTTGCCCGCGAAAGGCAAAGGTCTCGAGTTCGAGCCTCGGTCCGACACACAGTTTTAATCTGCCAGGAAGTTTCATATCAGAGCACACTCTCCTGCAGAGTGAAAATCTCACTCTGGACGATTAAAACCAGTCATAAGTGATGCCGTTTGCAGGGTGTCAAGCCAAAATATCTTAGTCCTTTGTTTTAGGTTGTACACGAGCGACCAAATCGGTTGGACGTGTCTGAGAGTTTCCCCTCATTAGTCGACAGCAAACGGATTCGTGTAAAATCTAAGCAGAAGAGCATCATATACACAAGCAGACAATTAACGGGGCAGAAAGGACAAGCCAGCAGGAAACAAGTCCAGGTACAGTGTGTAAACTTTTACATGGCAGACCTCTCCCTAGTCCTGAATCGGTAGAAGTCGGTAAACGTCGGGAGGCTTCGGTAGGCACGCAGTTTTGACTGCTGCCAACATTACGTAGCTGACTGTGTTGTACATGGTAGCCATTGTCGTCTGCTTCGTTATTGTTTTGCGCTGTACTGTTCTGCGTGTTTTTATTGTGCAGTTCTGCTAAACATTATCAAAATGAGTGAAGAGGCAGTTGCTGGCCCATCTCGGGAGTCGCCAACAACCCCTACCGGTAGGCCTACGGTTAGAAGAAGCCTTCAATCTGCTTTCGTGTAAGCATGACGTGCAAATTGTAGTGCCAGCACTGCAACTGGTAGGTGTGCCTTGTCCCCCCCCCCCCCAAAAGGGTCCACTCCCCTCCCACCGCTAGCCAATGCTTGCTTCCTCCTCTCCCCGCACTCTGCTCACAACTCTGCCGTCTTACAGTTAACACACTGTAGCACTCCCATAAGAAGCGGTGACAATCACGAAAGACAGGTGACGTATTAATAAAATTGCTTTAAAATAACATTTTAGAATCAGTAACATAACAAAAATGGTAAAAAAAGTAAAGGAATCTAAGCAAATGACGAACAAAACTGTGACGTGTGTTGAAGGAGGACAGTGACAGGTGGCATCTTTGAAGAAAATAACATCTCAAAACAGCACGTAAATCTCGATAGAGGTGCTGTGTCAACTGGAGAACAGGCCAAAAACCATCAAAAAAGTAGCTGTTTTCAAGCTGTAATTGACCGTTAAGAATAAAGTCCCTGTAATAGGAATTGTACTTGAAAATTTGAAATTCCTCAAGCAAGTCCAATCTAAAGTCCTTCTCTTCCCTGTGTAAAATAACCATCTTCCAATTTAATAGTGGATTGTTATTACTTCTGAGGAAGACATGTTTATATCTTTCGAAACCTAGGTGAAGGTTTGAATAAACTATCAGTGTGCAACCAGTCAGCCGTATGATCCCCACTGTATCCGATAATATTGAGAGAGCAGAATCCCACCCCGATAAGATACAAGAAAGAGTCTGACACCAAATGCAAACCTGTGACTCCATTCGAACTACAGAAAATAGAGAACGGAACATAACAGTATAATGAAAGGGGTAGTTTCTTCTCACCGTATAGCGGAGATATCGAGTCACAGAAAGGCACTACAAGAAGAATGTCAGAAATTTAGCTCTCGGCTGCGGCCCTATTCTGTATCGTTCATACAGATCGTTGTAGTAGGTTAGTCTCGGTACTGGCGTCATTTTCGGTACTTTATCGATATATCCTATTCAGTAAGCTTCTGAGACATTTTTTATCTTAAACATATTTAGCGGTTTTAGCTTTGGATTTAGTGATTGTGTTACTAAAGAATCACCAGAGGACGCATCCGGTTGGAAAGTGAGTTCGTAATAGACTATTTTCCTTTGTTAGAAATAAGGTTAGGTTCGGGTGTTATTGTGAATGATTACATAAAAAAAAGGTTTTCGGTCAGTATTCTCTCAAAATACGTGTTATTTTTATGTAAATAAGAGTTTAAACATCATTAAATATCAAGACATTGGCTCTGCTTACGTATATTACATGTGTGAACTGATGTTACTAGTGCCTTTGTGTACTTTTTCCCACAAATAGGTTAGTTAGTAATTATCGAAACGTGTTTACAACTTTCAAGTAACAATGGAAAGCAATTATGTGAAGCCCGATAGTGGAAACCTTCCAAACTATCACGCATTTATGACTTATGCAACACCGTTTGGCAACGAAGTCAGCCTACGTTCCTCTTCACAATACTACAAGAATTGAGGAGTGCATGCATGTCGTTTGGCGTGGCCAAGTGGTTAGCGCGCGGGAATGCGAAATGAAAGGTAACGGGTTTGCGCATGAGTGGATGCAAAAAAATTTTTTTTTCTCTTCATATATGCACCACGTTCTGAGACACTGTTATTCGTGTAAGATTTTTCGGCAATATTCGTTATTACTTGTAAGAGCGCACTTCCTCAGTAATGATTTCGTGATTTCTGTGTGTTTAAAACACGAAATATGAAATTGCTGTGAGTAAAACAACCGACAGTGACCTTAATATTTTTTCTTGTCAGAAATAATTCACAATTTTTTCCGAATATGTAGCGATTTCCAACTATGCATTTAGACAGGAATCTAAGATCACAACTTAAAATTACTGGTAATGTAACTAGCAGCAGTCATCTTCATAATCTTGCTTGTCACAAGTATTTATCTGCGATTGAATACTCAACCACAGTAGATAGAGATGAAAGATATCTGCCATAATATTTTTAGACTCAAGCACCATATACCAAACATTTTGACTCATGAGATGCATGTTATAAACTTCGACGAACTGCAGGAGCTCTCGAAAATGCGTTGTTTTCAGAAAGAGATTTTCACTCTGCAGCGGAGTGTGCGCTGATATGAAACTTCCTGGCAGATTAAAACTGTGTGCCCGACCGAGACTCGAACTCGGGACCTTTGCCTTTCGCGGGCAAGTGCTCTACCAACTGAGCTACCGAAGCATGACTCACACCCGGTACCCACAGCTTTACTTCTGCCAGTACCGGGCGTGAGTCGTGCTTTGGTAGCTCAGTTGGTAGAGCACTTGCCCGCGAAAGGCAAAGGTCCCGAGTTCGAGTCTCACTGTACGTGATGAGTGATGGGTTTTGTTGCGTTGTTGCTAGGGCGACGGTGATAGCGGAGTTGTTTTGCTGTTTTGTTTACAGTCGACTTGGACAGGTTTTGGTGGTGGGCAGTCGGGGTTCAGCGCCTGGAGGTGGGGAAGGGTGGGAGTGTCGTTGTTCTGTATGTGCAGTTGTCTTGCGTGCTCGTGTTGATGTATTGTGTCAGGGAAGGTGTGGAGGGTGTTGTTTATGATTGTTCTGGGTGGGTAGGTGTATTTGTGTTTGGGTTTGTTTCTGTGTCGGGTTCTGTGGGTGTATATTGTGTGTAGGTCCATTCAGGAGGTGAGGGTGGTTTTCCCATAGCGGGCTCTCAGGTTAGCTAGTCTTGATTGTATAGGTGTTAGTTTTGCTTCCTCAAAGACCTCTTGTCTGGAGGTGGAGGGGGGGAGTCGAAGGATGCTGCATAAGATTCGTCTCTCAGTGCGGTAGATGCTTTTGGCTTGGGTTCTGGAGATGCAGGCGAGGGGCGCTGTGGCATATTCGAATAGTGGGCGGAGGAACGTATTTATAGCTGTCTTGTCGTTACAGCCTATGAATTTGCCTTGTATTCACCTTATGAGGGATTGGCGTTGTCGGACTGTGTTCGAGATCTCCTTTACGTGGTTGCTCAGGTTCAGGTATTTGTCTAGATGGACGCCTAAGTATTTGGCATGGGAGGAGGGGATGAGCTGGGTGCCCCACAGGGTGAGGGAGATGTGGTCAGAGTTTTGGTTGGTCTTGTTGTGGATGTTACAGTGTTTGAAAAGGATAAGTAGGGTTTTGGTCTGGTTGGGTTTAATGCGCCACTGTCGCATCCAGCCTTCTAGTTTGGTAAGGCAGGTCTCTGTCTGGTTGTTGATGGTGTTGTCGAGGGTCCTGAGTTCCAGTAGGCTGTGTCGTCTGCGTATAGTTGGAGTTGTTCTGTTGTTCTTGTCAGGGTGGGTATGTCGATGGTGTAAAGGGAGTAGAGCAGGGGGTGAGATAATCCCGCCCTGAGCTACTCCTGCTTCGGGGGAGAAGGAGGATGAGGTGGTTTGGTTGATGTGGATTTGGCAGCGTCTGTTGTGTAGGAGGGTTTGGATTAGTCATACTGTCTGAGGTGGGAAGCCTGTCTTTAGCAGTTTGTATAAAAGTTCGTCATGCCAGATTTTGTCGAATACCCGCTCGATGTCCAGGAAGACAGCGAGCGTGCACTGTACAAGGTTCTGGTGTCTTGTGATGTCTGCAGTGAGTCGGAGAAGGGGATCATTGGTGGAGTGGAGTTTGCGGAAGCCGGAGTGGAGGTGAGGGATGAGTTGGAGTTTGTCGGTCTAGTGTGTGAGTATGTCTGTAATTATTCTCTCAAAGGTCGTACGGAGGATATCAAGGAGGGATATGGGGCGGTAGGATTTGGGATCTTATTTGGGTTTACCTGGTTTGGGGATCATGATGACTTTAGTGGATTTCCAAGCTGTGGGGATGGTGTTGTGGGAAAGGCAGAAGTTGAAAAGGAGGGTGAGGAGGGGGATGATAGTGTTGAGGGGGTAGTTGTGGAGGTGTAGTCGCTGTATTCCGTTTTCGCCATGAGCTGAATTCCTGCCTGAGATGATGGCCTTTTTTACTTCTCTCTCAGTGATTGCGTTCTGAAGTTTAGTGTCTTCTTCTGAAGGGGCTGTGGGAGAGACGAGTAGTAGAGGGAGTTCTGTGACGATTGTGTGGTGGAATGGCTCGTTGAAGAGGGGGTCCTGTGGAAATCTGTGGGTAGTTTCTAAGACGGTTTTGAAGGCTTCTGCTAGTTGGGTGGGGTCAGTGGCAGGGGAGTTGTCTATGTTTAGTTTGAAGGTCCTGTCAGTGTTTTGTCCCATGAGTGTCTTGAACTTGTTCCAAAATTTGCATCCTTGTCTGCAGTCAAGTCTGGAGCAGGTTTTGTTGTTTTTGTCGGTGTTCAGTGGTGAGGCGCTTAATTTCGTTGTTCAGTCTGTTCCAAATTGTTTTAAGATAAGGGTTTCTGTCTTTGTTGAATTTGCGGTAGAGCTTTCTTTTTTCTCAGATCAGGCTGAGAATTTAGCGAGGTAGGTGTGGATTGAAGAAGGGGATGGTTTTGGTGGGGATGGCTGTGTCGATGGCTGTCTGGATGGTGTCTATTATTTTGTCATTGATATGATTAAGGTCGTCAGTGTCGGTTATGGCTAGTGGGGCTAGCAGGTTATTATTGATGGTCTCCTTGTGCTTTGCCCAGTCAGCTTTGCTGTAGAGTTTTATCATTCGGGAAGAGGGAGCTGGGGGAGGGGGATTGATGGCAGTCGTGCTGAAGAGGATGGGTAGGTGAGGGCTAGTGAGGGTGTCACCTACTGAATACTGGGTGATGGTGTCGGAGAGGGAGGGGCTGTATAGGATGTGATCAGGGAGGGAGCAGCCGTTGTGTCCTATGAAGGTGAAGGTATTGATAGGAAGTCATGTTGCGTTTTCGGTGCTGAGGAAGTCAAGTAGGTTGGTTCCGTTGTGATTCTGTGTGGTTTCTCCAAGTAGTTTGTGTCTTGCATTAAGGTCAGTTAGGAGGAAGAATTCTTTAAAAATTGTTAGGTAGCGGTGGAAGGATCTTGGAAGTGCTGTGTTTTGTGGGTTGTATAGGCAGGCTATAATGAGGCGTCTGCGTCTGGGGTGGGGTATGGATATCATGACTGCCTCTAGGTGTTGATATTGAGGTGGAAGTGGGACCTCTTGGGTGACCAGGGTTATCTCGGTGTATATCGCAACGCCGCCTCTGCCATCAGGTCGGTATTTGGCATAATGGTTGTAGTTGCGGTTTAGTCTCATGTTGTCGGTGGGTTTGGTCCAGGGCTCTGCTTGTCCAAGGATATCTATGTCATTTCTGCAGAGGCAGTCATTGAGGAGGGCTTTGCGGCTGTGGAGGCCTTCTATGTTAACAAAAAGGAGGTTGAGAGTCCTCTATTGGGGTGTACTGCCATGATTGGGGTTAAGGAGGGGGGATGGGGGTGTTGGCATTCGTTACTTAGCTCCTCAGGGCCTGCGAGTATGCTGTTTTGGTTACTGTCGTCATGACGTTGTTGCCTGTCTGGTTGTATTTTAGGTCCTTATGGAAGAATTTTTGGGCCAACTGTTGAAGAGTAGATATGATCTCTTGACGTCGGCCTTGGGAGAGGGAGGTAAGTGTAAAGGTGATGGTTTTTAGGAAGTTATCATGAGAAGGTGAGGTCCTTGGGTAGCAGGGATGTCAGCGAGGTGGAAGGGGCTTGAATATGGTCGTTTTCTGCTTGTTGGGGGCGGTTTTTGCATCTGAAGGAGCGGGAGGAGTGTGGGCCACCACAGGTGTCGCAGGTGGGGGTAACGGAGGGGTCTAGTTTGCAGGATGAGAGGGGATGGTCCTTGCCACAGCAGCCGCATTTGTGTGTTGATGTGCAGTGTTCTGTTCTGTGATTTAACTGTTAGCATCTGTGGCATTGGATAGGAAGGGGATTAGGTGGGTTAGATGGTTCCATCCTGTGGTGTGATAGGAATACGTGGACTCAATGTTCTAGCATGAAGTCAATGTCCCTCTCATTGTTTGAGATGACTCGAGTCATGGGGCCAAAGTTGCCTGTTTTTCTTAATTTGATTCTCCAGGCATTCAGGACAGGGATACCCTGGCGTTGGAGTTCGGCTTTGACATTCTTCCTAAAGATGTCAAAGCCGACATCTTTGATTACTATACTGACTGAGTGGGGGCTGTGGTTTCCGTAAAGGTTTTCCTCTCCACTGTCACCCTAGAGTTGAGGAGTTCCCTGAGCTCTTGTTGTAGCTGGTTCAGGTCAATGTCTTTGTAAGAGGTTAGTTTGGCCATCCTGCCATCTCTGAATACATTGAGGGAACCATTGAAGTTTCGGAAAGAGGGAAGGTGTTCCCTGAGAGTCAAGGATAGGGTTTTGTTTGTGGAGTTGTCCGGGAGGTTCTTGAGGAAGTATATGGAGGGAGCAGAGGATTTGGTGGGTTCCTGGTTTGGGGAGTGGGTGGGAGATGATGTTGTGCTGAGGAGGTGATAGGGCCGGAGGGCTGTAGGAGAGGGGAAGGGTGAGTTGGGAGGCTGTTATGTCGAAGCCTGGGATCTTCCAGCTTGGTGTCGTTTTTGGGGGGGGGGGGAGGAAGGGGTGAGGGATATGTCTTCCAGTGAGGTGTGCTTTCTGGAGAACTTTTTCTTTGCTGTACTGTTTGCCATCCTTCCTCTTCTAGTTGTTGGCTTTCCTGGGTGAAGTCAAACTGGAGAGCAGGGTCAAGATCTAGGGTGAGGGATAGCCTTTGAGTCTTTGAAGATGTGGTAGGAGTAGGGTAGGTTGAGGTTGCTGGTGGTGCGTTGCTTGAAACATCCATGTTTGTGGTTGGGGGGTCGCCTTTGTCCTTGGGTTGGCGAGATTGGTATTTCACCATCCCAGGGGGAGGGGGAAGGATGGACTGGGATGGAAGTGTGGTCGCACTAGAGTGGGATGGACCTTCGCCCACTTCGTTAATACCTCCTGTGATCTGTGAGGGATCGAGGATCTCCACAGGAGACAGGGTCTCCTACACTTGCTCCACATACGTGGGAGACAGGTGCTGGCTGCCTCGATTCTGTTCAGCTCGAGGGGGCAAGCCATTGGGCCCTGGCACAGTAATTGCCCTAGCTGTTTTAAGGGGAGGTGCGACACTTGTGTGCTGTGGCTGAGACAGAACTCAGTGGTCCAGGTGTAGAAGTGAGTGTTCACTCGGCGGTGGCAGCTCAGTCGATGAGTTACGACAGAACGCGTCCTGTCATGGAACGTTGATGATTGCGGCACCCTGGGTGTGAACACGACATTGGTTTTTCGTGAATCGACAATTTTGCTTCACCCCGTGTGCCACCGTCATTTCACAGAATTGTGAGGGGTGCCAGTCTGCCTCCCTCTGTCTGCGGTGGAGAGCTGTACTGCGCTATAGCAACCGCTTCGATGTCGATTGATGTGACTGAGGAAGTGGCCTCCTCTGGCTGCCGGTCCTGTTAAACAACTGCCGAAGTACTATCGGCAGGCTGCTCAGCGGCGTGGGTAGCACGGCATCTGAGTTGCGCACGCTACGGCCGCTAAACCGTGGCTGAGGGCGCTGCGCCATGTGTGTCACTCTGCCAGGTGGTGAGGGCAGCGCGACACAGCAGGTCCGCACGCTACGGCCGCTGCCAGCTGACTGAGCGCTGTGCTGTTCTGCGCCGCTCTGGCGCTGCTGGGTGGTTGGGAGAGCGCGCTAGACGAGGTCCGCACGCTACAGCCGCTGCCCGTTGACTGTGGGCACTGCGCAGTGCTGTGCTGGACTCTGCGCGGCGTGGAGGGGGTGGCGGGGCAGACTGGCCCACTTCGGCTTCGTTCTGCTAGCAGGTCTTCATTCCACGGCGTCCTGACTGGGTGTGTGACTTGTCGGCCTTTAAAGGTGGGAGCCCCTCCACACTCGCACAAGCATGGTGGCCAACTCAAAAGGTCTACTGTCACCTCTGCATTGTTAGTAATTATAATCGAGGAGATCGCAGGAGCGAGGAACTGCGATGTTATCCGTACATCTGGGTAAGGTTACCCATTAATACAGGTACATCTGGGTGATAGGAGTGGTCGAAAAAAGCTTGACAGAATCGAGCTTGAATGAAGAACGGTTTGAAGGGCAGATGGAAAAAAGTGCCGAGGCAAGTGCCAAGGGAAAAAAACCTCTGTGGCAGTGTCAGGTCGGGTATTAAGGGCAGTAGCGGTCTCTTGCTATCTGTGACAGATCGTGCAAGGTAAGGTTATGTTAGTGGTTGGGTATCGTGCATCAATACCGTAGAGCAATGCCAGACTGTCACAGAACGATCAGTCCTGTCGAGGAGGTGAGCGCTGCAGCTGCTGGCGCCGATGTCGTCTCCTGGGCCAGCTGCTGCTGCTGCTGCTGCTCCTCCTCTTATGTTGCTGTGTGTTCCGGTTGCTGTAGCTGGGCGCGTACGGATTCTCCTGGGCCTGCTGCAGTGGCTTCGTCCCTGTAACGAGGAAATTAGTGCGGCAACGCGCGCTTCGCCATTACGCCCTCTGCTGCGCCGTGTCGTCAGTGACTTGGCACAGCTTCATCAGGCTGGTCACTGAACAGCGGCAGCCCGCCGCCATTCGGCGTCATCCTCCTCTACTGCACGGCGCAGCTCTGCCGCATTTGAGCCTCGAGGAGCTCCGTTTGTTCGGTGAGCTGCACCACTTGAGCTTCGGAGACGTGGGCGCCGCTTTCTCGCACAACCGCGAGAAGGGCTGCCCGTTTGGCTTCTCGGCCCCTCGCGGGGACCGCCCCTGCGGCGTTCGGCGTCGCCGCCGGGGCGGCGGTTGTCTTCTTTGTAGCCCTCACCTGCAGTGCCGCAGGGAAAGGCACGCGAACGTCCTTCTGCGAGGTCGCAGGAGTGTTCGCAGGTACTGCTGCACTGAGGCCTCGGGCGAAGACTACACGCAGTTGCCTCGAGGCCTCTTCCTTCCCTGCAGCCACGGCGGCTGCGAAGGCAGCCCTCTCTGCCGCCGCGACGGCTTTCAGGGCTGCTGTGGCCTCCTTCACGGCAGTGCCGAATTCGAGGCCACAGTTCTTCTCAGGGGCGCGAGCTCCATCCCGACTGCCCGTTTCCGGCCGGTCGTCGCCGCCCCTGGCAGGTGGAGCTGCTACTGCGCCGTCCCTCAGGTCCGCCGGGCTGGTCTGCGCCCTACGTCTTTCCGACCCGTCTTCTCTTCTTCCACCGCGTCGGTGCGGCCGCGGCCGCCTCGCCGCCTTCGGCACGGTTGCGGCTCGAGAAAGTCGTGCAACCGCGCCAGCTGGCGACGTGCGGGCCGCTCTGCCACACCGGACACAAGTCGGCACAGCGTTGCTGCCGCGGTCGCAGGCGCGGCTGTCGTGCTCGCCTCAGCCCTTGACGCACCGCGCCGCGTTGCGGCAATACGTCACGACACGGCCCTCGCCCTGGCACCTGAAGCACTGGGGCTGGGGGTCCGCGGCGGTCGGGAGAGCCTCTGTCGTCACCGGGAAGCCCATAGAGCGGCGCCCTCTTCCTGTTGGTCCGGTTGTGCACCCTTGCGGCTGCATTACCAAACCCGGCTCGCAGCAGCCCTTCCCGGACCGCTGCCTCGTCACAGCACCGAGGTAACGCCCCGAGGAGTGCCTCGGTCGTCTTCATCCTTCCTACGGAAGGTGTCTTCTCGTGCGTTGGAGGCGCGTCGACTATGTGTTTGGCCACTGCGACCTCGATCGCCCAGTGGTCGGCCACGTTTGCAGCTGGAACACAGATCAGCGAGTCTGTTTCGACAGACCCGTAGACCACCGCGTTCTTCGCGCAATGCGTCACGGTGTCGAACAGCGCTGCCCACCCGCCCTTCACTTGACGTACAGAGGGGGGACAGGCCGCGACTCGTCTCCTCGGGAGTTCCTTGCACGGTCGGCAGACTCAGTGAGTTGCACAACCGAAGGACGCTTCGTAGGGGAAGGTTTCCTCTGCCCGTACTTCTTTTCCGTGCTGCGAGGCGCGGAACACGACAATCTGTAGGCGTTGTGAAAACAACACACGACAATTTGCTTTCCACGGCGCCCACAGCACAGAAACCTCTTCACGAGCTCTCTGCGGCCGAGTAAGTGTAGCGCACAACACCAGAGATGAGCTCTCCTCGCTAGCTCAGTGACTTATCGGCGCAAGCGGCGGCCCCTATATAGGCCACAGAAGGCTGACACAACGCTTGGGCGAGGAAGTGCCGTAACTGCCCTCTAGCGCAAGTAAACATACCGCGCCGCCAGTGGTGGAAACAGGCGAGGTCCATATATCTCTATCGAAAATTAAAAATTATTCCGACGATCGAAACGATGACCGTTGTTTTTTAATGTCTGATAACGCCGGGTTCCAAGTCTTACGTAAAAGGTAACCCTTGTCTCTATTAATAAGATTATCAGATAAACGAATCTCTATGGATTCTTTTACAACACAGTCCCAATAGCGAGATGCAGGGCCAACCATTTGTGTCACGTCACACAGCATTCTATGTCCCTCGGTGAGACAGTGCTCTGCCACTGCAGATTTATCAGGTTGAAGCAGCTGTGTGTGCCGCTCGCTCAACACATCGGTCCTGAATGGCCCGGATTGTCTGACCAATATAAGCCTTCCCACAGTGGCAAGGGATCTCGTACACACCGGGCTTCCTCAAACCCGAGTCATCCTTAACAGAGCTAAGAAGCGCTCTAATCTTGGCTGGTGGATGAAAAATTGTTTTGATATGCTATCTTTTTAGAATTCTTCCTATCTTCGAGGAAATGCTCCCAGCAAAAGGTAGAAAAGCCACCGATTGGCAGGTATCTTCTAGTTGTTCAGGCAAAGGTTCAACGACGGATCTGTTTATCTGTATAGCCATTCTGCTTGAACACAACCTTAAGATGGTCCAATTCTTGTCAAGCTTTCTCCATCTGAAATGGCATAAGCTCTTCATGCCAACCCCGTATGCTGGATTGATGGATGACAGCTAGAAGCCTGGAATGATGGATGACAGCTACATGGTCCGTGTGCGTAGGCTTTCGATAAACACTCTGTCCCAGTGTCCCATCATCCTTTCTGTACACCAGAACATCCAGAAACGGAAGCTTTCCATCACTTTCCACCTCCATGGTAAACTTGATGCTAGGATGCAGGGAATTAAAATGATCTAGGAGGCGGTCAAGAGCTTCTCTCCCATGAGGCCACCTGGTGTTATCAGACATCAAAAAACAACGATCTGTGTTTCGATCGCCGGAATAATTTTTAATTTTTGATAGCGATATCACGATTTCGCCTGTTTCCACCACTGGCGGCGCGGTATGTTTACTTGCGCTAGAGGGCAGTTACGGCACTTCCTCGCCCAAGCGTTGTCAGCCTTCTGTGGCCTATATAGGGGCCGCCGCTTGCGCTGAGAAGTAAGTTCCGGCGAGATCGTGTATCAGCACTCTCACCCGATGATGGCGGCCAGTTGGACCGCAGATATATTGTGTCAAGATGACGTTATGATCCGGCTGCACACCGGAGAAGAATATTATACACTGTTGTTTGCCGTGCAAAGAACGAGAATTATCGATCCTCGAACCTAGATATTAAGACAATTTGTAGAAGGGTGGGTCAGTGAGTAGCGTTTTCAGTTTGCTCTTGACCTGACCCAGTATCTCTCTTCGTGTCGGGTGTCGGTCTGTACGTAATTTGATTCTGAGCACTAGGCGAGGGGTCCGGGTCAGCACAACATTTATTTTCCGTTTTTCCATTGAGATCGTAGTTAGACTGGAACTACTTTCAAACTTAAGCCACGAGTAAAGTGGGAAGTGAGTGCGAAGTTAAGGCTATCGGATGCTCAAATTTACCAGTCTTTTTCTGACAGTTATCGGATGACTAAATCGGTAGATAATTATTCGTCACAATGTTGTCAAATTTAATTTCTAGTTCATTTACTTTGATTCCTTTAAACATCCAGTGATTAGCCTTTCAGAAAGTTAAGTAGTAATGTTGATACGTCATCAAAGGAAAAAAATACTGACAAGTGGCAACCAAAATAACTAACATCTCAGCTCCTCGCCCATGACAATTAACTTAATGAACGAGCTGAATTATGTACTAACTGCACTGACTTACTGGTACAGACCAAATGCAGACACGACATGGCACAGTGTTTTAACCGATCGAATGCTTGCCCACAAGTGACTCGTGAACCTTACTTGTCGAACACTCACTGCAGGTCACCTGTGGCATTGTGTGCGTCCTAGTTGTGCCTAGTTCAGAAATGACAAAATGTCAAAATACAAGAGTGTTTTGTCTTAAACATTACCATAAAAGACAGAAAAAATAAAAATAAAAAAACAGAAACCATGTTACAGAATGAGGTTATCAAGATTGAGCAAATAAAATCTGTATGATCAAAAAAATGCCATGTGCTAAATTTTGATGTGGAAGTTTTAATGTGCACTGGGATTCCCACAGCCCACTAAGAATTTTCTTGTTGGAATATTTATCAACTAATATGTGATTCTATCAAAGTTATTCAAAGTTATTCTTTTTCGTAATCGGAAATCGTAAAACTGTAACTGTGAGATTTTGACAGTGTTACATTTTAAGCTTCAAATATTCCAGAATATGATAATTTTGGTTTTAAATTTGCAGTTTATTGGTAAGTAAGTTGTTCATTGCAAAGTTTTCAATTAACATATTTCAACCATGAAACAATTGGTTAGTTGTGGGGATGAATTTGAAGAGCTTGTGGTTTTAGTGAATATTAAATTTAGATAATTGCAGCAAACAAAGTGTTTCCTAAGAAACCAATCATACTGTTACCATCAGCATTCTGAAAACTATACTGTGTATGATTTTGATACAGTGTGGATAAGATTTTAGAATTTTAAGTACTCGTGGTACACGCATCAATATTATGAAGAGGATAGTCGCTATTTGGCATACAGTGTAGATGCCGAGTCGCAAGTAGACATGACAAAAAGATGTCACAAGATGAGCTGTCGGCCAACGAGCCCTTTGTCAAAAGTAGACAACAGACATACACGTACACTGACACAAACGCAATTCACACACACTTGACCACAGTCTCTGGCAACTGAAGTCAGACTACAAGCAGCAGTGCACGATGGATGAGGCAACAGGGTGGGGGTAAGGGGAGGCTGGGGTGGAGAGGGGGAGGGATAGTGAGGTAGTAGTGGGGGACTGTAAAGTGCTGCCAGTGGGAGCATACAGGGACGAGTTGGAGAGAGGGTAGGGCAGCTAGCAGCAGTCGGGAGTTATAAAGAGGGCGGGGGAGCGGAAAAGGAGAGGAGTAAAAGACAGGGTGCGTTGGTGGAATAGAGGGCTGTGTAGTGCTGGAATGGCAACAAGGAAGGGGCTAGATGGGTAAGGACAATGAGTAATAAAAGTTGAGGCCAGGGCGTATACATTGCTGGCAGAGTTCCCACCTGTGTATTTCAGAAAAGCTGGTGTTGGTGGGAAGGATCCAGATGGCACAGGCTGCGAAGCAGTCACTGAAACAAAGGACGTCGTCTCGGGCAGCGTGCTCGGCAACGGCACGGTCCATTTGTTTCTCAGGCACTATTTGTCAGTGGACATTTGTGCGGTTAGACAGCTTGTCGGCTGTCGTGCTCACGTCGAATGCAGCACAGTTGTTGCAGGTTAGTTCACAGATCACGTGACTGGTTTCACAGGTAGCCCTGTCTTTGATGGGATAAGTGATGTTTGTGACCGGACTGGAGTAGGTGGTGGTGTGAAGATGGTTCAAATGACTCTGAGAACTATGGGGCTTAACATCTGAGGTCATCAGTCACCTAGACGTAGAACTACTTAAATGTAACTAACCAAAGGACATCACACACATTCGTGCCCGAGGCAGGATTCGAACCTGCGACCGTAGCAGTTGCGCGGTTCCGGACTGAAGCGGCTAGAACCACTCGGCTACAGTTTCGGGTGTGTGAAGATGTGTGGGATCTAGGTCTACTACAGGGATCCGTCTAACCTCCCGACCGCACCTAGTTGCCCTATCCTCTGTCCACCTGGTCCCTTAATGCTCCGGCAAGCAGCACTTTAACGTTCCCCACCCCTACTGTGCTACCGTCCCCCACCCTGCCCCAGCCTCCTCCTTACCCCACCTGGTTGCCCCTCCCATCATGCACCACTCTCATAGTCTAGCTTCAGCTGTCAGAGACTGTGGTCACATGTATTTGAGTGGCATTTGCACACGAGTGTTTTGTGTTTCTGTTTGTGTGTGTGTGTGGGGGGGGGGGGGGGTTGTCTCTTTTTGACAAAGGCCTTGTTGGCCAGAAGCTCATTTTGTGGCAGTCTTTCTCTTGTGCCTGTTGGCGACTCAGCATCTCCACTATATGGTGAGTAGCAACTGTCCTTTTCGCAATAATGTTACATTTCGTCCTGGATTTTCCATGATACATGCATTGTATTTATAGTATAAAACAAAAAGGAAAAAAGTGGTATGTAAGGAGTGGAACTGTAATGGGGACAACTAAAACACATTGCTATGTTTCAAGACCTCTGTAAGACTTAGTTATCTGCTTTATACAATATTCTGACTGCTTGCCCTGTTGTGGGAAGAAAACTTCATTTATTTCAGGTGCAATGCCCTAAAAAGTAATTCCATAAGGCAATAGAAAATGAGAATATCATAAATAAACCGAGACCTGTGAGGGGGGCCCTTCTCTCTTTATTGTTTCAAGGTAGTAATTTTTTTGGAAAACCATAATCCTCAGGGAATTACATTGTACCTGCAAAATCAGGGAAATTTCAGGGAATTTTGTGTTTGTAACCTAAACTGGAATTTCATTATACTGAGCTTTATAAATCACAAATTTTAAAATACTTTTTATTTCAAAGTGTGTTAATTATTTGAATATTATTCCATATAAATTATCAACATTTAAAAAATGCTGTTAAAATAGAGCCAAGATGAAAGAAATGTCATTATTGTGCGATGCTCAAACATCTCTTGGAAAATGCATTTCCGAGACTGATGACTAAAATACACCTCTGTGATACAGACAAGGTGGAGATTGAGTCAATAATTAAATCACTGAAAACTAAGGACTATCATGGATATGATGGAGTGCCTAGCAGAAAATTAAAGTACTCTGCTGCCCATGTTAGCCCTGTACTTAGCGACCGATGACCTCGCTGTCTGGTCTCCTTCCCCAAAGAACCTGTACTTTGCCATATTTGTAAGTTTTCCTTCAGCAATGGTCAGTTTCTTGAATGACTAAAGTACTCCCAGTTTACAAAAAGGTAGAAAGGGATAATGTAGGCAACTTTAAACTTATTTCTATGCCATCAGTGTTTGCTTAAGTTATTGAAAAGACTGTATGTAAGGATAAGTGATCATTTTATATCACATAATTTGCTATCAAATGCACAGTTCAGCTTTAGAAGTCAGTTTAACTCAAAATGCTATATCTTCTTTTCAAAAGGTTTCGAACGCTAGGCATATTTCTTGATTTAACTGAGGAGTTTGATTGTGTTGATCACAAACTATTGCTCTGGAAGTTTGACCATTACAGAATATGGGGAATAGCTCACAATTGGTTCACCTCTTACTTTAGCAGCAGACAAGAAAACGTCATCATCCCAATGTGGATAATGGCAGTGATGTGGGGTCTGAGTGGGATACGGTCAAATGGTGGGTGCCCGAGGGATCAGTGTTGGCACCACTCCCGTTCCTTATTTATATAAGTGATATGTCCTCTAGTATTACGGGTAACTCTAAAATATTTTTGTTCGCCGCTGACACAAGCTTGGTAGTAAAGGATGTTGTGTGCAACATCGGCTCGGTTTCAAATAGTTCAGTACATGGCCTAAGTTCGTAGCTTGTAGAAAATAAAGTACCGCCAAATCACAGTAAGACTCAGTTTTTACTGTTTCTAACACACAATTCAACAAAACTTTACGTTTTAATTTCACGGAATGGGCATATAATTAGTGAAACTGAACAGATCAAGTTTCTAGGTGTTCAGATAGATAGTAAGCTGTCGTGGAAAGCCCACGTTCAGGATCTTGTTCAAAGATTTAATACTGCCATTTTTACTGTCCGAATGGTATCTGAAGTGAAAATTAGTCCGCTCTGCTTATTTTCATTCGCTTATGTCGTATGGTGTTTTGGGGTAACTCTTCCCATTCTAAAATGATATTTTTGGCTCAGAAACGGGCGATTTGGGCAATAAGTGGTGAGAGTTCACGAACCTCCTGTCGACACCTGTCCTCGAGTCTGGCTGTTTTGATGTTGGCCTCCCAATATATATATTCCTGACTGTCGTTTCTTGTTAACAATATTAGCTTATTCCAAAGAATTAGCAGCTTTCACTCTGTTAATACTCGGCAGAAATCAAACCTGCATTCGTATCTGACTTCCTTAACTCTTGTGCAGAAAGGTGTGCAGTATACTGCTGCATCCATTTTCAGTAAGCTACCACTCGCATTAAAAAATCTCAGCAGTAATCCACGCGCTTTCAAATCGAAACCGAAGAGTTTCCTCGAGGGTCGCTCCTTCTATTCTGTCGAGGAGTTCCTCAGGAAAATTAAGCTGATTCTTATTGTATTGCTGATTGCATTTAACTAAACTTATGAATTGACTTTTTTGGGTTCATAAACATTTTATTTTATCTGTTATTATTTTTATGCTGTAATTTCATGTACTGACATGTTCCACGACCTTGGAAATTTGCTCCTCAGTTTGGTCCCATGGAACTAGACGTGTAAATAAATAAATAATTCCCCCCCACTCCGCCCCTCCCACTCACTGTTAATTTCTCCGGAGCTCCTTATCACATCTTCCATGCCGTACAAGGCATTCTTAGGGATTTTCAAAACCGTTTTTCCGGGGATGGGTAGATGTATCAAGTTGACATTTAGGTCACTTACTAAGTTATACGGTTCCCTGGCAATGTAAAAAAGTGAAACTTTTAAATCAGTGCAGCCAAAAGATATGGCCATTTATGTTACATATTATGAAACTTGCAAACGCACTCATCAAAAGCTGTGGGGTACTTCATGCTAGTCTAGGACCATGAAATTTGCAATTATATCACACAGCAAAAAAGTCATTTGTTATCAGACTGTCTGTCTGTGCATCTGTCTGTTAAGACAGCTTTTTCTCAGGAGTGGTTAGATGTATCAAGTTGAAATTTGTGTCACATACTAAGATCTACGGTACATTGGTGATGTAATAAACACCAGCTTGTAGGTCAGTGCAGTCGAGATACGACCATTTATGTCACGCCCCAACATATGCGGTGCTTCAGAAGAAGAAAGGTTTCACAGTACAAGTAACTTTTCTGTGTCCATCAAGTTGCAAAACGTTTATATCTGACTTATGATAACAAAGGTGTTGCAATTCGGCAATATAGTGAAATAGTCGCAACAGGAAGACTAGTAGGTGCAGCATACCTTATGGACATGCGAGTCTGTCCTCTGGATTCACAAGTACTGATTAACTGAGCAACTTCAGAAGAACAGCTACAACTCGGTCATCGAGATAAACGTCACGTACGAGATGTGTTCTCTCGTTTCGGTATATCAGTTACGTGCTCTGATATCACGTCGTTTTGTGACGGATGTGTTCTTGGAAAATCACGTCGCAAAATGTTTAGCCATTACAGGGATCTTCCACAAACTGTCGGTGAGTTGACGCGTGCAGAAGTTAATGGACCAATGTTTGTTGACTCTATACCAGCGTTGCCAACCCCAGAAGATAAAATTATGGCATTTTCTATTTAAAATTATCGTTTTTTATCTAAAATTATCGTATATTGATAATCTTAAAAAAACAAAAACAATAATGCTGATAATATGACATACACAATATTTGTTTTCAATCGCAAATGGCAAAGTCTTCTCATCTTTTAAAATTTTTATCCATAAAACCTAATTACGAACCAAAACGTCTCTAATCGCGATGCTAAGTACTAAAAATACGTTCAGAAACAGATAAACTCGGAAATGTCCAAAGCATCACAGATTTTATGCAAGGAAAATTCGCTAACCCCGATCGAAAAGTAGCACTGTGTACGTAATGTAATTAAAAATAATAATATAATTAAACTCACCCTAATAAGCATTGTTGTCGAACTCCACATCGGCGAAATCGGCGCCACTATCCCGATGAGATTCCTTCTTCTTAGCATAAATGTTCGACGTGTTCATTGATGCAATCATTGCACTGGTTGGTTCGAACTGTACACAATTCTTCACACGCTGGGAAGTGAGCATTACTGCGCTGACTGTACTCGAATGTAACTTATTTCTCAATGGTGTCTTCACGAGATTCATTTTTGAAAAGACCCGCTCACAATCAGCACTCGAATGTGGTAAAACTAATATATCTAGCACAAAGATTCCTATTTGGAGGAACTCTTGGTTACCACGAAGGTCCCTAGCGTTCTTTATGAACACCCAAAATTCGTCCACCTCTTTAGACCGTAGATTTTCGGGAAATTCTGCATGTGACAATGCTCTCCACTGATCATCAGTCATTTGCATAAGCCTTTTGTCTTATGGAGAAATCCTCTGAACCGACTTTATAAGTGGAACAAGCGTTGACGGCCTTGCAGCACTTTTAGACAATGCTATTTCTGGTGCTAACCAACTCAACATTTTTAGAACAGAGTTGTTGAAATCATACCGCTTTTTTTATCTCACAGCAAGATACTACAAGAAACTGTTGCACTCTGTAGTAGAAATCAGTCAGTTTAGATTTTTGTGAGATGTTTTCAGATTGGCTCACGAAATCCATCACACCTACACCTAAATACACTTGCGTATAAGGCACGAGTTGGGCTGGCTTTGCTGGATCTATGTCTGTCAAATCAGTTTTATTGATATAATCAGGAGACATATAGCAGAGAAGGATTTCTTTGTACGTTTTGCACAGTCTATCATGCAAAGAGCAAATTACTAATTTCTCGCTTTGAAAATATTGATTCAGACACACAAATTTCGGTAGAATCCACTCGAGAAATATAAAAAATACACGTACAAAGTTGTCCCTGAATGCCTTTACTAACTGTTCAGCTGCATACAGTCTTTCTTCTTCCCACTTGCAAGTGAAAAATAATTGCAATGCATTCCATTGTTGTAGATTACGTGAAACAACTGTTAACAAAGATAACCATCTTGTTTGAGATGGATGCAGTATCTTGTGAGGATCGACATTACAAAACTGTTGGAATTCCACAAACTGGGCTATTCTTTTGAACTATGCTTAAAGAATGAATATGTATCCCTTGCTGTGTCTTCACATAGTCTTGGTAATTGTTTGCAAGCCTCACTTGCACATAGGGGCAATGAATGACATATACATTTCTGTATAAAAATACCAGGAAAATCTCTAATTATTCGACTAGCAACAGAATTATCTTTCCCCATCATTGTGTTGCACCCATCCGAAGCAAGTCCTACTAAATTTTCAGGAGGAATATTATGTATTGACAAGGCTTTACGTACAAGGTCGTACAAACGATTAGCAGTGGCACCTTCATGAGCGGCCTCTGCATTTTTCTCGTCAAACAGATGTAACAACTGCCAAAATTTAGTATGTATATTGGAGCTATCTTCATCAAAATACCGCACACAAATACACAAATTTTTCGTAGCGGAGATGTCGGTAGATTCATCAATTATGAGACTGAACTTTTGTCTCCGTAAAACTTCATTCAGTTCATCCAAATGACATTTACGTATGACATTCTTTATCACCCCTGTGGCTTTTGTTCTACCCAACTGCAAGTTCTCAACTATTTTAGACTCGGGAAAGGCACTTTTAATTACATCTGTTAAGTGATTGGCTGTATTAATAGAGATGTTATGTTCTGCCAGTAATCCACATACCAATTTTTCATCCCTCTTGCCCTGCTTATCAAATGTATCAGACGATTTTGATTGTGATGAAAAGCCAAGTTTCTTTTGTAGGGGCCCGACACATTTTACGGCACTTAAGTGTTTTTTCCCTTTTGCGTGATTTTTCACTACAGTCAACTCAGCACTGAATTCACATCTAAAAACTTTACACTGAGCATTATATGCATCATCACTAACTTTTGTTTTAAACGTTTTAATTTCAACTCACCACACAGCCTCAATTTCTTCTGTGGGGTCCGCGGAGAATCTACATCACTGTTGTCACTTTCAATTATTTATACTTGAATACACTACTACAGTATTCAATTTCCCTTAAGAACAAAAAATTAATATTCTTTTAAGAGCACAAAGACAACTACCCGTGCACTCAAGTCCCAATTTCACCAGCAACTGATGACGATGGCCTAGCCCTAATAGCCCATATTGTTGTGAAACAATATTTGTTAGGTGGTAAGGGTATTCCCCGGAAGCGAATAAACAGTGTTAAGAGTCGTTGGACTGTTGCGGGGAGTGGACGAGAGAAAAAGAGGAAATTGCTTATATTGAATGGAGTATGGACTTAAATATATGTAAACAGATTATTAACGTATGAAACTACTACAAGTATCAATTTATTTTCATTTTAAATCTTCACAAAAATTATCGTAGATTCCGCAATTATCAGCAATGTACTATCGTATATCATGTTCACGTTGTAAGTATCGTATATCGCGATAATTAATCGTATGGTTGGCAACGCGCTGCTCTATACCTAAATGGTTTTCGTTACTATGTGATTTTCAAAGATTATTCTCGTTTCGTTCGGATGTACTTCATGCGAAATAAATCAGAAGTGGCTGACAATTTGAAAGGAGTGCGATACTGTTGGCCTGACAGTGGAGAAGATGTTAGTTGTGACCAGTGCTTTTTGTCTAAAAAAAAGTGTGGAGGTACTCCTACATGGGATATAATGCAGAGAAATTTACTTATGACTGAAGCATGGGATGCCACCTGTCTGCTTTTCGCCACAACGTCATCAAAATGTTGAACTAAAAAAAATGGTATCGGACTCTTCAGTTGATTTAACTATAGCACGAGAACAAGTAAAATAGTTTGTTAGTTTTCTGCTCATCTCTCACCTCCAACTTAACTTAGAAGTTGCAGCGAAAGACAGAATACTCTGTAAAACTTCGCACAGCCGACAAGAACGGAACAGCAAATACAAACGGGTAAAGAACAACAAAACAAAGATGGCAATGAATCGCGAAGGATCATGGTAGCGGGACCGTAGAGACATCTGTCAGTAGCTCGTCTTTTGAGCGTACGCATATCAGTTTAGCACAACCATCGCCCACTATTAGCGGGCGAGGGCACTACATGCTTGTGGAACTGGCTGCCAGCGATTCAGCTGTCGAGATCGGTTGACACAGCTTCAGAATGCTTGTAACTGTCAATGATATCGCTTTTCCCACCAAAAACTGCACTGGTATCGTTCGTATTGCAATTACCAACAAGAAAAAATGAAATAAAAAAATTACGTCTTTGGCACTCTTCCAAGTTCTCAACATTGTAAGAAAACTACTTTGTCGATGAAAAAGTTTAGGGGTACGCATCCCCCAACGTACCCGCAGAAAAACAGCACTGGTTGTGACAAGGTTGCTGCTGTGCTATGAGACCGTGCTATTGAGTTTCGTCTAACGTGTCCGCATACTCCTGAGCAAACTGGAGTTGCCAAACAAGCAAATTGACATACAGTTGAATTAGCTCGCTCAATGTTAAAATCTAGCAAGTTACATAACCATTTTGGGCTCATGCATGTGACACAGAATTTCTACTCAATCGTGCTGGGCAAAGTGTTTCAGCTATCTACGCATTTTATTTGCCAAATAAATTTCGTTCCAAGTTCAATGACAGAGCTATACAGGGTGATTCAAAAAGAATACCACAACTTTAGGAATTTAAAACTCTGCAACGACAAAAGGCAGAGCTAAGCACTATCTGTCGGCGAATTAAGGGAGCTATAAAGTTTCATTTAGTTGTACATTTGTTCGCTTGAGGCGCTGTTGACTAGGCGTCAGCGTCAGTTGATGCTAAGCTGGCGACCGCTCAACAGAAAGCTTTTTGTGTTATTGAGTACGGCAGAAGTGAATCGACGACAGTTGTTCAGCGTGCATTTCGAACGAAGTATGGTGTTAAACCTCCTGATAGGTGGTGTATTAAACGTTGGTATAAACAGTTTACAGAGAATGGGTGTTTGTGCAAAGGGAAAAGTTCTGGACGGCCGAGAACGAGTGATGAAAATGTAGCACGCATCCAGCAAGCATTTTTTCGCAGCCCAGGAAAATCGACTCGCAGAGCTAGCAGAGAGCTGCAAATTCCACAATCAACTGTATGGAGAGTCCTACGAAAAAGATTAGTTATGAAACCTTATCGTCTGAAATTGGTTCAAGCACTGTCTGCAGCTGATAAGATTAAAAGAATTGATTTCTGTGATTTTATCCTTGCTCAAATGGGAACAGATGAATCTTTCGTTTCAAAGATTGTGTTTAGTGATGAAGCAACTTTCCACATTAACGGGAAAGTCAACCGTCACAATGTCTGTATATGGGGCCCTGAGAATCCGCGGGAAACAACTCAGTATGAACGTGACTCGCCTAAGGTGAACGTTTTCTGTGCCATTTCAGCCAATAAAGTTTTTGGTCCCTTTTTCTTCGAAGGTGCTACTGTAACTGGACTACAGTATCTGGAGATGTTAGAGAATTGGCTGTTCCCTCAGCTCGAACAAGAAGCACAACAATTCATATTTCAGCAGGATGGAGCGCCACCACATTGGCACTTATCTGTCCGTGACTACCTGAACGTAAACTACCCGAGGCGATGGATCGGCCGCCAGGCAGCCCGTGACAGAGCACTTCATCACTGGCCTCCAAGAAGCCCTCATCTTACCCCCTGCGATTTTTTCTTATGGGGGTGTGTTAAGGATATGGTGTTTCGGCCACCTCTCCCAGCCACCATTGATGATTTGAAACGAGAAATAACAGCAGCTATCCAAACTGTTACACCTGATATGCTACAGAGAGTGTGGAACGAGTTGGAGTATCGGGTTGATATTGCTCGAGTGTCTGGTGGTGGTTAGTGTTTAACGTCCCGTCGACAACGACGTCATTAGAGACGGAGCACAAGCTCGGGTTAGGGAAGGATTGGGAAGGAAATCGGCCGTGCCCTTTCAAAGGAACCATCCCGGCATTTGCCTGAAACGATTTAGGGAAATCACGGAAAACCTAAATCAGGATGGACGGAGACAGGATTGAACCGTCGTCCTCCCGAATGCGAGTCCAGTTTCTAACCACTGCGCCACCTCGCTCGGTCGAGTGTCTGGAGGGGGCCATATTGAACATCTCTGAACTTGTTTTTGAGTGAAAAAAACTTTTTAAATACTCTTTGTAATGATGTATAACAGAAGGTTATATTATGTTTCTTTCATTAAATACACATTTTTAAAGTTGTGGTATTCTTTTTGAATCACCCTGTATTTGGGCATTTCATTGGCAACGTGAATGACAAAGATGGTTACAAAGTGTGGATTCCATCAAAATGTTGTGTGATAAAATCACGCAATGTTGTTTTTCAACCACAAAAGCTATGTACAATAGGAAATTCGATTGAGTTGGAATTTAATTCCATACACGAAGAAACAGGAGAGAGATGTGAATCTACTGTTGATCTAATTGAGACTAGTAACCAAGAATATTCGAATGAGTTACCAAATCGACGTCCAGTTCGTGAAATACGGGCCCCAGTGAAATTTAGTGAGTGCGAATTAGGATAACAGCCTCACAAGTCTCAAGAAACAAATGCAGTAGCTTGCCTGACAAAAGCAATCATGAAGAGATCGCACCAACAAACTTCAACGAAGCTATGGGAAGTTTTAACTCCAATAAATGGTTTAATGTGATGAAAGAAGAAATGAAGGCATTTGAAGAAAATGACATCTACATCTACATCCATACCCCGCAAGCCACCTGACGGTGTGTGGCGGAGGGTACCCTGAGTACCTCTATCGGTTCTCCCTTCTATTCCAGTCTCGTATTGTTCGTGGGAAGAAGGATTGTCGGTATGCTTCTGTGTGGGCTCTAATCTCTCTGATTTTATCCTCACGGTCTCTTCGCGAGATATATGTAGGAGGGAGCAATATACTGCGTGACTCTTCGGTGAAGGTATGTTCCCGAAACTCTAACAAAAGCCCGTACCGAGCTACTGAGCGTCTCTCCTGCAGAGTCTTCCACTGGAGTTTATCTATCATCTCCGTAACGCTTTCGCGATTACCAAATGATCCTGTAACGAAGCGCGCTGCTCTCCGTTGGATCTTCTCTATCTCTTCTATCAACCCTATCTGGTACGGATCCCACACTGCTGAGCAGTATTCAAGCAGTGGGCGAACAAGCGTACTGTAACCTACTTCCTTCATTTTCGGATTGCATTTCCTTAGGATTCTTCCAATGAATCTCAGTCTGGAATCTGCTTTACCGAAAATCAACTTTATATGATCATTCCATTTTAAATCACTCCTAATGTGCACTCCCAAATAATTTATGGAATTAACTGCTTCCAGTTGCTGACCTGCTATTTTGTAGCTAAATGATATGTATTCGCAGCACATTACACTTGTCTACATTGAGATTCAATTGTCATTCCCTGCACCATGCGTCAATTCGCTGCAGATCCTCCTGCATTTCAGTACAATTTTCCATTGTTACAACCTCTCGATACACCACAGCATCATCGACAAAAAGCCTCAGTGAACATCCGATGTCATCCACAAGGTGATTTATGTATATTGTGAATAGCAACGGTCCTATGACACTCCCCTGCGGCACACCTGAAATCACTCTTACTTCGGAAGACCTCTCCATTGAGAATGACTGGGACTTGGAACTGCCTAAAGGAAAACCTGTTACCGGTAATCGATGGGTACTTCGTATTAAATATAGACCTGATGGATCGATTGCTCGATACCGTGCTTGCTCTGTTGTGTGTGTTGGACTTGATTATGATGAAACTTTAAGTCCAGTTGCTCGTTATGACGCTATTCATGCTGTAATAGCGATTGTGGCAGATGAGCGTTTCAAACTTGGTCAGTTCGAGGTTAGAACTGCATTTTTGTATGATGACTTGGATACAGAAACATACATTACTCAATCAGAAGGTTTCAATGACGGATCAGGTCGTCTTTGTCACCTCAAGAACTCATTGTATGGTTATAAGCAATTACCTCGTTTCACTCCTTTATTAGTACTACAGCATATCCTTGGATTTACGTTCGACAAAGAAAAACAGAAGAACTGTTCATTGCTATTTATGTCGATGATGGACTTCTCGCAGGAACAACTCAAAGTGCAGTGAATTCATTTTTAGATATGTTAAGCCAGAATTCAAAATAACAGTGGGATCTCTTTACTAATTATTAGGCATGCAAAACGAGCAACGAGAGTCTGGCTTGTTTATTTCACAGCGAACATACACATAGATAATTGTACATCGTTTTAACATGGCTGATTCGAAACTCCTTGCGATAATGAACAATTAGGCAATGAATGTAGAAATACTCTTGTCAGCGACGTTCGTCACTGTTATGCATGTTACACTCATCCTGTTTCAAAAGTTAACTCGATCTGTGGCTAAACCCACTTCTTTTGACTGGAACGCGGTAAAACGCATTTTCGGATATCTGCGTGGTACTGCAGACTTTGGTCGCTCCTGTATTTAATCCGGCGGAAAACTTTGTGTCTGTGTCGATGCTCACTTTGTTGGCAACACTAAAACAAGTCGATCAACAAATGGTTTTGTTTCAATGGTTGACGACACGGCTGTATCGTGGACATCTAAACTGCGGAATCAACTGAGGCGGAGTTCATTGCTGCAAGTGAAGGATCCAAGGAAGCTGTTGGAGATCAGTGGAAAGAGAAACACACCATTATTGTTCATTGACAATGTGAGTGCCATTAAATTAGTGAAAAATCCAGAGTGCTACAAACCCACTAAGCACATCAATGTATGATGTTATTTTGTGCAGGAAGTCTATAAAAACGGGGATATCAGTGTGGAATATATATGTGTTCTGAAAATCAACGAGGTTGCATGTTCTCAAAGCCTCTAAAATCAAACAAACTGTAAGCAATGCGTACCAAGATAGGACTCCATAACTAATATGTTTTGACCCGTTATTTTTTATTTAAAAGTTATTCTGTGCAACACAGTTTGATTTAGGAGGAAGTGTTACAGTAAATAAATCAGAACCGTATGCTTCCTGTCCTCATCTACAGTGCCACTTGGTTCTGTGTTGAGTGAAATCCTTTTACTTAAAGAAGTTTCGTTTTAAGTTTCATCTTTTTAGGTATTAAAGAGAGAAGATCACTGTTCCTAAAAGTGTTGTGTTCTTGGGGACTGATGACCATAGATGTTAAGTCCCATAGTGCTGAGAGCCATTTGTTGTGTTCTTGCTACAAAATTATATTCTAAGTTCACCACAACAATATGAACTTTTAATCCTGATATTTACAACAAAACATTTTGGTTACGTAACAGTAAAACGGTTTGTAATCTCCTCTGTTGGCCATGATTGCTGCTTGGATTGGACAAATCTCCTTGGAACACTAAAGATCGTAGTTACTTGGACCTTAATAATCTGCACACTGCAATTTGGAGGCATGAAAGATCAGATTCTCTTATCCTGGGCAGACTTGGTAAAAGTAGGACTGATGTGCAATTAGAACAACAGAACTGTGCAAGCTTATTACAGCAAAATAACTGGGAAATACTTAAGAGACTATAGCAGCTACCTGCTTATTAGGACAATACAAATGATCATTTCGAGGATACAGGAAAAGCTTCGAGCCCAACAATCGAGGCAGTTAAGTGGAGTTAAATATTTGTTGGTTGAGTTAGGTGGCAAACTGAGAGCCCACTTATCTATAGTCTCTGTGTTCGCCGAATTATCAAAATGATTTAATTCAAAGCGTTTATGGTGTTATGGTGTCTGAAACAACACATAGAAGTGACATTTGTTGCTATTTAATTTGACTACATGAAACATTTGACTTCATAAATCTATTGCAATTATTAATTGCGTTCAAATATAGGCATATATACAAGGGACAGATTTATGAAAGATTTGTAGGGTTTAGTGACGCTAGCAGTGAAAGACCGGCAAATGTCAGGGCAATGGTCTAAGATGGCGGCAACTGACGACAGTAAATCACGCGTATAACGCAAAAAAAATAAAATAAAATAAAAGCAGCTAAAAGCACGGAAATAGTAATAACGTGTGGGTTGTGGTGCCGAAAATAGTTCCAGAGTGATTGTGTAGGCCTAATTAACAGTGAAGCTCGCGTTGTGACATCGTGAAGCATGAGAGAAGAGTTTAGGCATCGAACTTTTCTGAGGAAAAGGAACACAGCTACCCAAAAAAACAGTGAATTGTTTAAACAATTGCGTCAACTTACTAGAGTTAGTACAAAATCAAGTCAAGTTAACAGATAAACTATCAAACAACAACTCATAAATAAATACAAACATAGTTCTTAGCTCAAATGCAAGATCAGAAAAAAACTTGTTGCAGTCATGAAGGTGCACAGAAAATCGTAGTGCAGAAATCAAGGACAACAGCGTGGAGTTTGCGGAAATTAATTCTACGAAACGAAAAACAGAAACTGTTGAGCAAAACACGATCTCACGTAACCGAAGTGTAAACAGTAAACAAATGAAGTGCTGTAGATTGTAGTAATTAAAACAACAAAAAACTTAAGACAATAGCTCGTTGTATACTGCAAGTGATATCTCCAGAAAGTTAATTGTTAGTCAACCACAAAATGCTCCAGAAGGATGCAGTTCTAATATAAATAATAAACAAACCAACAAAATTAAATCAAATGTGCACAATGACTTAATACATACAAATAACTTCACAAGTAAACAAAAACACGCCACTTTAGTGACATACACTCCATAAACGAATAAAAAATGGGAATGATCGTATGGTACTGTTGGCCGGACCCATTGGGGGGAATTCGACCGCCGTATTCCAAGTCCTTTTTAGGTGACGCCACGTCGGTGACTTGCGAGTCAACAATGATGAAGGACACACAACACCTAGTCCCCTGCCGGGAATCAAACCTGGACCCCTGTGTGGTTGTACATGAGAAAAGGAGAAGAAATATACAGTTTGTCAGTACTGAAAATGTGACTGAAGAACACACGCATTCATACAAAAATGCACCACAAAGTGGCTAACAGAATGCACACACACCGTCACAGAATTCGGCTGCATCTAGAAATGCCAAAAATAAAAGCATGACTAACGCAATAGTTCGCAAAAGAGAGAACAAGAAATGCTGTGCGGTGAAAAAATGGCTTGGTTTCTACTGAGCAGAGTCAGAAGTGGGAGAACACAAGATGCCATTAGTTTCCTTCCAAAATATGTTTCCTAAGCATAACATCTGAGAAGTTTGAAACTAAGAGACTTAATGACAGTTTTAAATTTGTTGTTGACTTTGAGGTAAGACATAAAGTAATGGACAGCACTATATGACTCAAAAATATTATGGTAAAGCGTTTTTTTTATTTAAAAGAATGACCAATGTCCCTGTAAAACAGGCTCTGCTGTGATAAATAGGTACGGTACCAAAATTAACTAAGTGAAAACGGATCACACCTATAGTCATAATCAGTGTCAATGTACGATGTATTAGGACTAAACTTTATGTGCTGTCGTTTTTTATAGAAGAAATGAAGCCAGATGCACTGTGTTTACGTAAACATTGTTTATCAACACAGGAAGCTGACTACTACAACTGTATTGAGTACTTAAACTTGGTGCAGCTGCATCGTACAGAACAGCTGCTTCCTTTGATAGTGTATCTGTATGTGCCAATAGAAAATTCAGTGTTAAGAAAATTGATTTAAAAAGTTTCTCTGTGGACCTAGATTTAGGGTTGGATGCTTTGGAGTTTTATTATATCTTAATACAGGGTGATTCAAAAAGAATACCACAACTTTAAAAATGTGTATTTAATGAAAGAAACATAATATAACCTTCTGTTATACATCATTACAAAGAGTATTTAAAAAGGTTTTTTTTCACTCAAAAACAAGTTCAGAGATGTTCAATATGGCACCCTCCAGACACACGAGCAATATCAACCCGATACTCCAACTCGTTCCACACTCTCTGTAGCATATCAGGCGTAACAGTTTGGATAGCTGCTGTTATTTCTCGTTTCAAATCATCAATGGTGGCTGGGAGAGGTGGCCGAAACACCATATCCTTAACACACCCCCATAAGAAAAAATCGCAGGGGGTAAGATGAGGGCTTCTTGGAGGCCAGTGATGAAGTGCTCTGTCACGGGCTGCCTGGCGGCCGATCCATCGCCTCGGGTAGTTGACGTTCAGGTAGTCACGGACAGATAAGTGCCAATGTGGTGGCCCTCCATCCTGCTGAAATATGAATTGTTGTGCTTCTTGTTCGAGCTGAGGGAACAGCCAATTCTCTAACATCTCCAGATACTGTAGTCCAGTTACAGTAGCACCTTCGAAGAAAAAGGGACCAAAAACTTTATTGGCTGAAATGGCGAACAAATGTACAACTAAATGAAACTTTATAGCTCCCTTAATTCGCCAACAGATAGTGCTTAGCTCTGCCTTTTGTCGTTGCAGAGTTTTAAATTCCTAAAGTTGTGGTATTATTTTTGAATCACCCTGTATAATTGTTATCATTGTATACCGTTCTCTCTTTTCTCAACCAAAAGGAATCTTCGTTGTGCTACTTAATGCACTTTAAATCTAAAAGCACATTGTGTGGTGATTTCAATGTGCTCTTGCACACTAAGGAGAGAGAATTTGTGTACCTAGTAGCCAGTTATGGGCAATTTGTACCAACCAGAGGTGATGCCTGCCTTGACACTGTGATCATAAATCTAAATACTTATGACTGTAACATGACTAGTTGACCCAATGATCTCTGACCACAGTGCACTAGTTATGGAACTAGATACAAAAAGAGAGAAAAATCAACCACCTGTTACATGCCATTCTAACTATTTATTCACGAAAAGGGTCATAAATAAGGAAACATTAAATGCTTTTCACAGTATCTGCAGTAAAGTGGTAGCCTAGATTGTAGGAAATAGCAGCGAATTATGCATGTAAAGAGTTTTTCCAGATGATTAAAGACAAATTTGACTATATATATCCACAGAGCACCAAAAATTGCCCTGCGCGATATACTGATGAATTGAAAAAATTAAAATGCATCTTATTGCTATTACATGATCACTACGAAACAGCAATAGATCCCAGTGCAAGGGAAGTGTTCTACAGCAGATATTTACAAGTAAAAAGACATTACAGAAAGGATGTAGAAGAAGACAAAAAGAAAAGCAATGGCAGGTTCATCGAAGGAGTTCATAACTCATGCAAGGCTGCCTGGGACCTAATCAATGAACACAGAAAGAAAACACTCTCTCCCTAAAGCTTGCGTAGTCCAGATGACTGTAGTAGTTATTTTATTGACATTGTGATAAGCACTACAAGTACAATCCCAGACCTCAGTATTGACCCTGCAACTGCTGTGATAAGTAACAAAAAATGCACCATGATAAAGCTTGTAAAATCTTATGAACCTTCTAATAGGATATATACAGGAGGTCTACTTATGTCCTCAAGGAAATTATGTGTGAAATTTCTGAACCATTAACTATGGCAATTAATAAGTGTTTTAGTGCTGGTGTATTTCCAGACTTTCTGAAACTTGTTTGTACTGTACCTTGAACAGTGGTAGGGAAACAAGGGGGAAACAAATGGTACCACCAAAATTTTTCTTATTAGAGTGAACAGTTACACTAATTCTCAATCTTTGCGATTAGTCAAAACAACAAACACTTTTAATACACTACCACAGGGCAAGCTGGGAAGACAATGAAATTTAAATAACAACTCTCCACAAATATGGCTTCACAGGTAAGATTAAGTTTATGATTGTTAAAATTTGTTTTTTTAAAAAAACTTTCAACAAATATCCCTTAATGCCTTTAGTAAAACAATAAGTGATAGGCCTAACGAGAAAGTGCAATCCACCCCAACATTTCCTAGTTCATAAACAAAAGTTGCACAATTTAACCCCAAAGATTTGCCAAGATAAAATTTCCCCAAAACGTAAAAGATAAATCGTTACACTAAAATACTGCATCATTTATCAACATAAAAATTCACAAGCAGCCCAGGGCCTGATTTTAATATTTCTGACATTGCAGCAGTAGGCAAGATAAAATTAGCTCAGTTAACAAAATACAATTACACCAAAACTCAAATACAAGTAAAAATTTAACACACACAGCCACAACTGCTAGCTTACAATAGTTCAAGACATTATTCAGTCTCATAGGTGCGCAGATGTCATTACCAAGGGGAGTGTGCGACCAACTTGAAGCAACTATAACATGGCATAGACCAAATTACAGATTCGGCAGTCTAGGCATAGAAGTCGGCAAGAACCGGTAAACAAGTCAGCAAACGATGACCGTCGCCCACATACACTCCCGCGGAAAAAAAAAAAAAAAAAAAAAAAAAAAATCGTCACGGGGCCCACCGAACCACTGGATGGGAACTACCAAAATTCACACACCTTAAACTTCATGTACGACGCCCGGGCGAGGAAACGGGAAATCGTACGGGCACAGGCCAGCAAAAACCACAGACAAACACACAGAATCCGATAAATTCCAAAACATAATTTAATGAATTATCCCCGAAACCCCGGAACTTGGCACAAGCGAAATTACAGGCCACAGGCACTCTGCAGAAGAGTAAGGAGTGAAAAGGTTAAACAAAGTTCTGCAACGGCACACTAGAATGTCAAGAAAAACACACTGAGCAAGGTACATCACCCCACAGAATGCCGAGAAACTCGAACACTGGGGTTTGCCCACGTTTCCGACACAATCATAACAACAAAGATAATCTTCTTCATCCGGCCATAGCACGCTGAAACACACAAACAGTACCAAACTTCCGAGGACGGAAAAGTACTCCCCTGTAAACTATATCCGGGAGCAGCACAGCCACAAGCTCCTGCCAAGGCGCGGTCCAGGGAAATCGCCGCGAGAAACAAGGTCCAGCACGAGTATCGTCATCCAGACCTCAGCAAGGCGCAGTCAGACAGGGAGGAAAGCTGGTAATCAGGGGAGCAGCGAGTAATACCAGCCCCAGCGTGGAGAGACCCACTGTCCGATGCAAAAGCCAATGCTCGTTCCGCTCGCGCCCAAAACCTCACCGTCCGCGCACACACCACCCGCCGCCAGGTGGCGCCCCGCCACGGAGAAACTAACTCCACTCGGCGGCCCAACGATCGAGAATCGATCAGGAATACCACTGCCACGGCACATACTTGTTTATTAAAAATGTGACTTAGTTATGGTAGAAACCTTCACATCAATCTCAGCCATTCTCATCTTCGCCAAAGTCATTGAGACTGCAATGAAAGACCACATATCAAATTATGTTGAAATTAATGGACTCTTCACAGATGCACAGCATGGTTTCTGGGAAGACAGATCTACAACAACAGCGGTACTAGATCTGGTTACTAGGATAAAGCATAGTTTTGAGAACAAAGATCTGTAGCACTGATACTTTGCGACCTTAATAAGGCATTTGACTGCATACGTCATAAGGTACTCCTAAACACATTCAGTAAATATGGACCTCGAGACACTGTTCTGGCAGCCCTTAAATCTTATTTGGAAAGCAGAAGGCAGATTGTATCAGTCCAAGGAGTATTGTCATGTGAATACTGTGTGCCACTGGGATCAGTAAAGGCCCACTCCTGTTCCTCGTATTTGTAAACGATTTTAGTTCTCATGGACAGTACTTGCAACTTGCAGATGACACAACTCTGTACTCAAAA
This sequence comes from Schistocerca piceifrons, assembly GCF_021461385.2. Lineage (NCBI taxonomy): Eukaryota > Metazoa > Arthropoda > Insecta > Orthoptera > Acrididae > Schistocerca > Schistocerca piceifrons. The sequence continues at coordinate 143,600,909 of NC_060148.1, read as the reverse complement.
GGCAGTGATGCCTGCAAGACTCAAGAAGAAGCAGATGCTTTGTTTGATGCTACAAAGGAATTTCTTGTTATAAGTAAATGAAAATAAATGAAGAAAAATGCAAAAATTGGTTTGTAGCCTCAGTGATAAAGAGTACTTAAAAAGTGCGGGAAAAGTGAAGCTTCTGAGGTGGGTGGACAGCAAACTCATTTGGTAACAACACAGTGCACATGTATGTGTCAAACTGTCAACGTCATATATGTCCTGAGGAAACTGAAATATGTGATAACTGATTAGTATCTGCTGATAGTATATTATTCACTGTTCCACAGCCATATCAGCTATAGCCTGTTGCTGTGGGGCCACTCTGTGGGCTGCAAGAAAAATCTGCCACTACAAAAAAAGCAATGAGGATCATAATATCAAGCAGCCAGCTGGGCCATTGCAAACCCATCTTCAAACGTCTAGGATTGTTGACAATTTTCATTCAATATGTCTTCACCTGTCATCTGTATATGGAAGAAAATCATGAAACATTCACCAACAGGAGTAATATCCACAATAATAATACATGCAGTAAGGAAGACAGAGATCCAAGGCTGCTGACTCTCTATGACAGGGGCAGTCTTCCAACAGTAACAATTAAAATGTTCAACCGTAAAATAGAAAATGCCGTCTTTGGACTTGAAATTTCGAGGAAAGATTTTGCAAAACGTACGCCAAAAACCACTGTACAATTGAAATGAGTTCTTTGACAGTGAAACAGCAAATTGGACTCCCTGAACAATGCACTGCCATATGAAATGAAGTGAATATGTACTTGTTAAAAAATCCTCACTGCGTATGTCATTAAGGGTTATGCTATAAATCTGTAAATTTGTTCTGTATTAGTTCAAAATGGTTCAAATGGCTCTGAGCACTATGGGACTTAACATCTGTGGTCATGAGTCCCCTAGAACTTAGAACTACTTAAACCTAACTAACCTAAGGACATCACACACATCCATGCCCGAGGCAGGATTCGAACCTGCGACCGTAGCGGTCACGCGGTTCCAGACTGAAGCGCCTAGAACCACACGGCCACACCGGCCGGCTCTGTATTAGTATGCATACTTATGTTAACTGGTTTTTGTATTATAATACTCGTATATCTTACCCAAGGTTGTAACTCTGACACAGTCTATTCAGTCTTGACTGAGGGACGATGTTGCTAGACTGTACTGAAGGATTTGGATGCAAAAATATGTTCGTCATGCAGATGTATGGTGGGGCATCTGTCATGATTGGACATCCAGATGGTGCCCAAATACCTTACAGAAGTAATTCCACTTGTCATAATTGTGCACTGTTACTCCCACAGTTTGCATTAATATTGTGCATGACTGCATGAAGAGTGTTTTTTATGATAATCTGAGTGATTTTCAAACATTTTTCTCAATTCTTCATAAACATTAAATTTATTAAATGCAATACTAAAGAAGAAATTTCAATAAATTGCACAAACGAAATGAAATTATTGAAGTCGCTTGATACAAACAGTGACAACTCATAATATTGTATTTGAAGATTTATAGAGTAGGTTTTGAAAGATCCACAAAATTGGGACAGCTGTTATCAATGAACCAACTGAATTTCTCATGATGTTAGGAGATTTTCACTTTGACTTTCTTCTGTGTCTGTTTGAAGAAATGGTTTCACTGACACACACCCATTACATTTAAGATCGTGCAGTCAAAATCCTTAGAGATTACATTTTGCAGCAGAGAAGCGGAAGACTTGAAAGAAAAACTGTGCACGAAGAGATACAATGGCTTTGAGAATATATGATGCAAGACAGGAAGCATATGCCATACTATAAGGAAGAGAAGAAATGAATCAGGCATAGAAACGCCTGTATAGGATGACTACAGTAGAATGTAGCTTAAGGTATTACATACTACACTGAAGAGTCAAAGAAACAGGTACACCTGCCTAATATCATTTAGGGCCGCCACGAGCAGGCAGAAGTGCCGCAACACGATGTGGCGTGGACTCGACTAATATCTGAATTAATGCTGGAGAGAATTGACACCATGAGTCCTGCAGGGCTGTCCATAAATAGTTCGCGGGTACCGAACACGGAGCTGTCTCATCGATGGATCTTCCTTGCTACAGAAGGGGACAGCTGTTTCACGAAATGGCCTCCCCGATCACCAGATCTCCTTACGTGTGACTTTCTTCTGTGGGGACACATTAAAGATCTGGTGTATGTACCGCCTCTACCACGTGATGCAACAGAGCTCCGGGAGAGAACACGGGAAGCGACTGCCACAGTCGACGATGCCATGCTAGGATGGGTATGGCAAGAATCTGATTACTGTTTTCGAGGTCTGCCGAGTCACTCATAGTTCGCATATTGAATGTTTGTTAAAAAAAATCCTTTTAGAGTTTCTTTACAGAATGCAATATATATGACATCTGTACAATGTTTAGTTCTTGAGGAATAAATGAGTGAAAGTGTTCCCGGACTTTATGTACACCTTATACATCCGCTGCCCATATGCGCCATGCCGAAGTGAGCATACGGCAGGATTGCCTTCCCGCTCCCCACTCACCCGTCCCACAGTGCACTCGTGGCCCGCGGCGCGAGGAACTGTGCCGCAACCACAACGCCGCGCGACCTGGCGCAGGCGCGTGTCGCGTCCCAGTCGCGTCGCGTCGCAGTTTGCGCGGCCCCATTTGACCCTGTGGAGTTACAAGAAAGTGCGCTGCGCCGCGTCGCACGCGCTATAGCGTCTCAGGCTAGGCGCAAATTGAGTCGCGTATAGCACGTGAGAGGTGACACGACACTGCAGCGCGACACGCACGTGCCGCACGGGTCGCGCGGGTGCAGCGCATATTGCGACGCAACACCATACTTCGCACGCGCCGACTGGCGACGTTCTGCGCTGACAGAACCGAAGCGCGCGCAACCTGTTACCTTTCTCAAATGATTTTACAGAAACTATTCACTGAAAATATATGATTTTTGCCTTACTTGTAGCGATAAATGTCAGCTTCGTGGTCAAGTGCCCATCATCTCGCTAATGACCATTATTATTGTGATGTATTCATTTTAGTAAGACACTACGCCAAACTTAAAAAGTTTGCAACGAAAATTAGGGGTCGCTATGATTTTGCGTTTGGTGCGTATTACACCATATGTTGCTGCGTATGAAATTTAGCTAACATGTTGAATATTTGTTTAGACTTGGGAGAAGGTCTCTGTCTGCCTCCGATCTCGAGAAAATGGATCCCATGTAGCGCGCTCACTTCGATCTTACGCCCGCGAGAATGAAATACTCGCAACATCTCTCATATCTCCTAAACCGCTCGAGACATCGAAACGAAAGTTTGGCGAGTGATAGCACACAAGGAGGAGAGTGTTTTACCAATTCTTAAACACCCGGAACTTTCTTATCTATGGCGATATATCACTATTTATACTTCCCTTTTTATTTATTTTACTCCAGTGACTGTAATTTTTTAAGAGTTATCGACAACTACCGAATCAAGAGCTTCCTAATATGAAAATAAACACGTATTTTCTTCTTTCATGTTACTGCAAAACGACACTATGACGTTTTTCGTAAGCTATTGAGCACTGTGATTGCCAATTACTTGTTTAATGAGGCACTCCGTTTCGGAATTCTGTCGCAATAGCTGCTGTGACATGAGTTTGATAAATTACACTGTGACAAAGCAAGTACAATTAAACCAGTCACCAAGAGAAATGTGGCCGTTACTCACAAACGGTGATGCTTCTTCGAATGAGAAAAGTTACCAACTCACGCTAAAATAGATTGCCAATTCTGTTGGAATTTTGGTGGAATCCCCGTAACCCACCGTATTTTTAACAATGAGGGTCTGGAATGGAAACTTAACAAAGGATTTTATTCCTTCACAATGATCAGTGTATTGTCAGCAGCGGAGGATAATGCGCGCAACAGGAATGCACAAGCTAGCCATGTGTACCTTGTGAGTTGGAATTCGAAAAACATTGTCATCAAAGTAGATCTGCCTTTGTTAGCAGAACATTTCAACAAATTAAATGTATCTAATCATAACACCCTTTTAGGATTTTCCTACTTTCGCAATAATACCGACCATTTTCTTCAATTGTGTAGCCTGTTGTATAATTTGTTTATTAATGCTGATAATATGCATGCAACAATTGAAATGCTTTTTCTCATCATGGTGAACCAATTAAAACATTGTTATTTGTGACTGCTTTTCGACTGTTTCTAGCTTGCAGTGGAAATGTGATGTTCACATGCATGTAGTACAGTGTGTCGTATTACATTATTACATCCATATTAGAGTAATTACAGTGAGACTTCTATACTTCAGATCTTGGACGCTTTTTACCAGGAGCACAAAGGGATCACACCTGTGGAGATTATCGCTTTCTAAATTTTTGTAACAGATCGTACAGATACGCCAGCATACTAGGCAGCGAGAAGATAACCTTGTTTTACTTTCCTACCTTGATTATATTCACATGATTTTATAATATTCCTTAGTTCCTTATTCAGTACCCTCTGTCTCTTCTTGCGATCTGAAAACATTGCGGAGGCATATGATGCAATTCCAGCGGCCAATGGCTCATCAATTACTGAAGTATGCATTTTTCTTGGCAGAAGAAAAACAAAACAAAACTATGCAGATATAAATAACAGAAAAGTATAATGTACTAACGAAGAATGCTGGAGCGCTTAAATGGCAAAAACGAAACACTACCCAAAGGCAATAAAATTTAGTATACAGTAAGGCAAAATTTATCGTATGGGCAATATTACCACTGCTCATATGCGCCGTTCCGAAGTGAGCATATGGCCGGGCTACTTTTCCGCTCCCCGCCGCAAATTTCGCACGGTGCTAGCGAGGCAAGCGCGACGCGCGGCGCGAGAAACTGTGCCGCAACCACAACGCCGCGCGACCTGGCGCAGGCGCGTGTCGCGTCCCAGTCGCGTCGCGTCGCAATTTGCGCGGCCCCATTTGAATCAGTAATGTTACAAAAAAGCGCGCTGCGCTGTGCCTATCCACACGCGCCTCAATTTGCGCCTAGCCTCAGTTTGCGCCTGGCGTAAGGCTTTGTAACTCTCATGCAAGTTGTTCCTGTTTATCACCTACGGATGTTACTCTTTTCGTTAATGTATTTATAATGAGGGATCTGTCGGTAATTACTTCTTGTTTTAGCTGTTTACCAAGCTCTGTCAACTTCTTGGATAGCTCGTCAGTTAATTCAGTGCTCACCTCACTGTACTGTTGACTAATACTATTCTTTAAATCCTTAGCTGGCCGGAGTGGCCGAGCGGTTCTAGGCGCTACAGTCCGGAACCGGGAGACCGCCACGGTCGCAGGTTCGAATGCTGCCTCGGGCATGGATGTGTGTGATGTCCTTAGGTTAGTTAGGTTTAAGTAGTTGTAGGTTCTAGGGGACTGATAACCTCAGAAGTTAAGTCCCATAGTGCTCAGAGCCATTTGAACGCTTTTTATTTTTTTAATAATCAAGTTCATTAGTGAATACGCGGCTAAACCTACTTTGACTGAAAAGCACCGATACAAACAGTATTTCATTTTTGAAAAATTTTAATCCTAACATTGTTAAAAACTATTCACAATTGAGTCAAAGGAAATGCCCATTGTTGAAAATTCATTACAAAATGCAATATGTCAAGATGTCGGAAATCCGAACTTGGCAACAGTTGAAGGTTTAGCCGCATATTCACTAATGAACTTGATTATTACCTGACACAGTCTTATAAAATTTGAATGGCTTATCTTGCACCTTCATGATGACTTTGTACAAATTTTCGTCTTTTCTGTAGAAATGCACTTTCCGTAAAGGACGTTAATTGGAAGGAAAAGATGATGGCTAACTGAAACCCTCAGCTGCCGACAGGTGTTGTTGATATACCTCGATGTGGACAGCTGAAAATGTGTGCCCCGACCGAGTAATGAGTGAATGGGCAAATGTCTCTAAGGTACATTACATATCTAGAATTGTGGGCAGTTGGGAATGTGAGTCTCATGGGAAGCGTGCAAGGGATAAGTCCCTGCAGTCGCGCTATTCATCTGTATCCTCGGTGGTTCAGATGGATAGAGTGCCTGCCATGTACGCAGGAGGTCCCGGGTTCGAGTCCCGGTCGGGGCACACATTTTCAGCTGACCACATCGAGGTATATCAACAACACCTGTCGGCAGCTGAGGGTTTCAGTTAGTCATCATTTATTCCAGGGAAAAGCTGCACGGTCAACAACAGTAATCTGTTCTTTCGAGAACAGTTACTGTCTTCATATATATATGGAAGGAAAAGAGATTATCTACTGCCAGAGGTCGCCAGGCACAGCCATAGAAGTATACAGCATAACAGCTTCCTACCTTTGCCGCTGAAATCAGCTTTCCCGGCGCGTCTCGTTTGTAGGCAGAATTTAATTTTAATCAGTTCCTCCAATGTTTTTATGACTCCCAATCCCGTCGACAGACAACAAATACAATGAAAGTTTCATTAGTTCCTTGTAATAATATGAATCATTTATCTAAAAAAATTTATCTCAACAATTGAAAGGTCTGTTCATATTTCGCTCGATGCCGTCCTTTAAACGATCGCCATTGAATAGATGTGAGTGGCAATAGAAATGGATTAATAATGTCTTGAATAATTGGTAAAATTGATTGGAAAGTATAGTTGAAAGAAATTTTGAAGGTAATTTATAAATCTGTACACAACTCTGCGTGAACTTTAACTGATACCAGTATCAGCAGACGTTTAATATCAACAGATTTAAGGTTGATAAACATAATATGCATTACGTACTGCTTCACATTAATTCCGTCGTGTTTAGTCTCGATTGTGATAATATCGATGCAGGAACGCTCCTACAATACTGTGTAAATTCTTCTTGTCTGCACCGAAACTCTTGCAGTATCTTGGAGGCGAGTGAAATGATGAACAGATAGTATTCTAACTCTTAACCGTGCAAATAGATCTTCCTCTTCTAATAACTTTTTATAATACATTTAATGTACGGTTAAAATACCCATTTTTATCAATGCTGGTACGACACATACAAGCATACATCCGAACTCTACCACTTTCCGAAACAAAAAGGTGAAGATACATGAACTGATAAGCTGAAGAGTGTATTTCTTACTTTGCTTGATACAGATATTTAATGAGGTATCTAAACATCATCCTTGCCACAAAACAACTCCTTAATTTACCTTTAGCGGTGTCTATAACTCATTCACTTTACATTAGCTTATATAAGAAAAGAAAAGAACAAAAAATATTATGATTCAATGCATTACATATAAAAAGGAAAGTATGTGGAAGGATATGGGGCTGTGAAAATCCAAGTGTGTTGAAAGTGCACCCAACTGAAATAAATGTATTTATTTGTACTCTAAATAACCTTCATAGATTCCTCCTTAGGTGATTTATACAGAGTGTTACAAAAAGGTACGGCCAAACTTTCAGAAAACATTCCTCACACACAAAGAAAGAAAATATGTTATGTGGACATGTGTCCGGAAACGCTTACTTTCCATTTAGAGCTCATTTTATTACTTCTCTTCAAATCACATTAATCGTGGAATGGAAACACACAGCAACAGAGCGTACCAGCGTGACTTCAAACACTTTGTTACAGGAAATGTTCAAAATGTCCTCCGTTAGCGAGGATACATGCATCCACCCTCCGTCGCACAGAATCCCTGATGCGCTGGTGCAGCCCTGGAGAATGGCGTATTGTATCACAGCCGTCCACAATACGAGCACGAAGAGTCTCTACATTTGGTACCGGGATTGCAAAGACAAGAGCTTTCAAATGCCCCCATAAACGAAATTCAAGGGGGTTGAGGTCAGGAGAGCGTGGAGGCCACGGAATTGGTCCGCCTCTACCAATCCATCGGTCACCGAATCTGTTGTTGAGAAGCGTACGAACACTTCGACTGAAATGTGCAGGAGCTCCATCGTGCATGAATCACATGTGTCGTACTTGTAAAGGCACATGTTCTAGCAGCACAGGTAGAGTATCCCGTATGAAATCGTGATAACGTGTTCCATTGAGCGAAGGTGGAAGAACATGGGGCCCAATCAAGACATCACCAACAATGCCTGCCCAAACGTTCACAGAAAATCTGTGTTGATGACGTGATTGCACAATTGCGTGCGGATTCTCGTCAGCACACACATGTCGATTGTGAAAATTTACAATTTGATCACATTGGAATGAAGCCTCGTCCGTAAAGAGAACATTTGCACTGAAATGAGGATTGACACATTGTCGGATGAACCATTCGCAGAAGTGTACCCGTGGAGGCCAATCAGCTGCTGAAAGTGCCTGCAGACGCTGTACACAGTACGTAAACAACTGGTTCTCCCGTAGCACTCTCCATACAGTGACGTGGTCAACGTTACCTTCTCTGACGCTGACATTAGGGTTATCGTCAACTGCACGAAGAATTGCCTCGTCCATTGCAGGTGTCCTCGTCGTTCTAGGTCTTCCCCAGTCGCGAGTCATAGGCTGGAACGTTCCGTACTCCCTAAGACGCCGATCAATTGCTTCGAACGTCTTCCTGTCGGGACACCTTCGTTCTGGAAATCTGTCTCGATACAGACGTACCGCGCCACGGCTATTGCCCCGTGCTAATCCGTACATCAAATGGGCATCTGCCAACTCCGCATTTGTAAACATTGCACTGACTGCAAAACCACGTTCGTGATGAACACTAACCTGTCGATGCTACGTACTGATGTACTAGATGCTAGTACTGTAGAGCAATGAGTCTCATGTCAACACAAGCACCGAAGGCAACAGTACCTTCCTTCAATTGGGCCAACTGGTGGTGAATCGAGGAAGTACAGTACATACTGACGAAACTAAAATGAGCTCTAACATGGAAATTAAGCGTTTCCGGACACATGTCCACATAACATCTTTTCTTTATTTGTGCGTGAGGAATGTTTCCTGAAAGTTTGGCCGCACCTTTTTGTAACAGCCTGAATACTGGTACACTGAGGGACCCGAGTATTGCATTACAAGCTAGAACAGCTTTCATCTGTTGCTGAAAATCTTAATCTAACTATGAGAGAATCATTAACAGAAACTGAGTTCTCGAGTTACATATTTTCACGATTTACACGATTCTCTGGGAATGTATTGTCATGACAAATACAAATTTGTTCATAGGTGGGTAATGTATCATTTCGAACAATTGACCGAAAGAAGTCTGTCCGATTGTAATACAACTGCAAGGCATGAGTGAGAGTAGTGCAGCACACATACAAACACCGCCTAAAATACTTATGTAAACATTTCGTCTTGATAATAAGCATAAATTCTAAAAAGGCATATTAAACGTGAAAAAGTACGTAAATAGGTCGTATTTAAATCGTTAATGACGCAGCTGCAGGCTATCCAGAAACACCGATTATGATGAATGAAATGACATTCCTTAAACGTGCATAGTATATGCAAATATGAGAAACACTTTCGTGAGAGATATCTGTAATGTTTGTTCTCCATTCTCGAATTTTTTTTTTTTCTTTATTGTGATTTCATGCCCCTGCCCCATACGGGCAGGGGAGGGCTGTCAGCAGCACAATCCGCCGCTCTTCAGCCGCGTGAATGACAACTAAAACAAGAATAAAATAATACATACATAAGGAGGTAAAAAAGGGGAACATAAAACAGAGTAAGGGGAGAAAATGGAGGTAAAAATACACTGACATGTAGAAGTTCATTGGGGACAGTTAAAAAAGTCACCAGAAAGTTAAAAAACACAGTTGGCGATTCTTAAAACACGGAAGACACTGGATGCGCATGCACAGGTTAAAAGTTGGCCACAGTATTAAAAACACTCCGAAACAACACACTTAAAACCCACTCTCCATTCTCGAATAAATTTCGTTGTTCTTTATGGGCTCGCACTGTAGCTCACGTAGCAATTTCTGCTGAACAAATGGAGCTTTTCTTCTGGCTATGCAAGGTTTCACCCATAACCGTTTCCATTTCTCACTCTTTTCAGGCAATGTGCTCACCACCAACGTATGCTACTGGACACGTGATTAAGTGCCTGCGTGGCGCCCGCAGCCAAGTGCGTCCGCCAGGCAAGTGCGGCGGGGAGTACGCCTGACTCCGTTCCGCGCCGCTGAGCGGCGCCACCGGTACATCTCAGTGGCGTTGATGCATAGAAACTTAGACTTGCGCTAAACGAACAACTCAGTGCCGGTTGTTACACAACAAACATAACTGACACACTTTTGATTATTTAGGTTACTGTTATAACAGCATTTAACGTGACTACAGAAGAGTAGCGTCATATCTACTCGTGTGATTAACGTAATACTGTATCCATATCAACTCAGCCCTCTGTCTGAAAGCTGAAGACAGAGTGAAATTCTGCGTCGAAGTTGAATTTTTTTGGGATATATATATGGAGAGCGTAATTAAGGGGTAATTACGCTACTATGTGATGAAATATGTGCTGTATTGTGGGATGCCACATATACCAGGTATAACTTAAGTGTATCAAGTCTATATGTGAATAACAACTCAAATGTGACAGTACATTGACGCAGTGAAATCAATGGGGTGTGGGTTAAAATCTGTATATTTGCATCAATTGTCTTTCATTTTTCAATGTTTCATGATTATTTTTATTCAGTTAATTGGTTTTATACTTCGAGTCGATATATAGGTCATGTTTCTTTGCTTTTCTTAAGTTGTTGTCTCTTTCATATTTTTATCATCTTCTATAGTTTTTTTGTCATTCAGTAGGTTATTTCAGGGTTGTGCAGATAATGTATGTCCGACTGGCCCATAAAAATCGTAGAATAGTTATTTAATGAAGTTATTAATGAACACAGAATAAAGATAAAGCAAATATAAACCTCATTAGCATGGAGGAATGGGTACAACAATACCAAGGACTACTAACTGAGAACAGAGCTGCATTCACTTACCCACCAGGCACTGAAATCAATAATGATAATATACCACCGACAACCCAAAGGAAGTCCAAAATGCAATTAATGCCATCAAAAACAGAAAGTCGCCAGGTCCAGGCTTAATTTATATAGAACTGGTTAAAGCATCACCGTCAAAACTCTTTGAGATATTGGCAGTGATTTTTGACAAGTGCCTTAGAGGTGACGAAGCCCCAAAGGAGTTGAAAAAGGCGACAATTACATCAATATTTAAGAAGGGCAACAGGAGGAATTGTGCAAACTATCGTGGTATTAGTGTGATGCCATCCATGGCGAGAGTCTATGGCCGTACCCTAAAAAAGAGGATAGAAGAAGAAATAACTGAATGTGAAGAACAAAATGGATTCAGATCTGGTCGCTCCTGTACTGATGGAGTATTTACCCTCAAAAACCTAGTGGAGAAAAGGACAGCAAGGGGCCTTACAACCCACCTTGTCTTTGTAGACCTACATCTACATCTACATACATACTCCGCAATCCACCATAGGGTGCGTGGCGGAGGTTACTTCGGACCACAACTAGCATCTTCTCTTCCTGTTCGGCTCCCAAACAGAACGAGGGAAAAATGAATGCCTATATGCCTCTGTACGAGCCCTAATCTCTCTTATCTTATCTTTGTGGTCTTTCCGCAAAATGTGAGTTGGTGGCAGTAAAATTGTACTGCAGTCAGCCTCAAATGCTGGTTCTCTAAATTTCCTCAGTAGCGATTCAGGAAAAGAACGCCTCCTTTCCTCCAGAGACTCCCACCCGAGTTCCTGAAGCATTTCCGTAACACCCCCGTGATGATCAAACCTACCAGTAACAAATCTAGCAGCCCATCTCTGAATTGCTTCTATGTCCTCCCTCAATCCGACCTGATAGGGATCCCAAACGCTCGAGCAGTACTCAAGAATAGGTCGTATTAGTGTTTTATAAGTGGTCTACGTTACAGATGAACCACATCTTCCCAAAATTCTACCAATGAACCGAAGACGACTATCCGCCTTCCCCACAACTGCCGTTACATGCTTGTCCCACTTCATATCGCTCGGCAATGTTACGCCCAAATACTTAATCGACGTGACTGTGTCAAGCGATCACTACTATGGAGTATTAAAACATTACAGGATTCTTTTTCCTATTCATCAGCATTAATTTACATTTATCTATATTTAGAGTTAGCTGCCATTCTTTACACCAATCACAAATCCTGTCCAAGTCATCTTGTATCCTCCTACAGTCACTCAACGACGATACCTTCCCGTACACCACAGCATCATCAGCAAACAGCCGCACATTGCTATCCGCCCTATCCACAAGATCATGTATGTAGATAGAAAACAACAGCGGACCTACCACCCTTCCCTGGGGCAATCCAGATGATACCCTCACCACCGATGAACACTCACTGTCGAGGACAATGTACTGGGTTCTATTACTTAAGAAGTCTTGGAGCCACTCACATACTTGGGAACCAATCCCATATGCTCGTACCTTAGTTAGAAGTCTGCAGTGGGGTACCGAGTCAAACGCTTTCCGGAAGTCGAGGAATATGGCATCCGGATGATAACCTCCACCCATGGTTCGCAAGATATCATGTGATAAAAGGGCGAGTTGCGTTTCGCAGGAGCGATGCTTTCTAAGGCCATGCTGATGCATGGACAGCAACTTCTCTGTCTCAAGGAAATTCACTATATTGGAACTGAGAATATGTTCGAGAATCCTGCAACAAACCGATGTTAAGGATATTGGTCTGTAATTTTGAGGATCCGTCCTTCTACCCTTCTTATATACAGGCGTCACCTGCGCTTTTTTCCAGTCACTTGGGAGTTTACGCTGGGCAAGAGATTCGCGATAAAAGCAAGCTAAGTTAGGAGCCAATGCAGTAGAGTACTCTCTATAAAACCGAATTGGAATCCTCCTGCGTGAAAGATTTCTCAAATGCTAAATTTAAAATTTCTGCTTTCGTTTTGCTGTCTTCCGTTGCCAGGCCAGACTGATCAGTGAGTGACTCAATGGAAGCCTTCGACCCGCTTACCGATTTTATGTAAGACCAGAATTTCTTTGGGTTTTCAGCAAGATCTTTTGCTAAGGTATGACGGTGGTAGTGGTCGAATGCTTCGCGCATCGCTCTTTTTACAGCAGCACGAATCTCTACTAACTTTTGCCTGTCCTCATTCTCCTGATCTTTCTTGTACCGCGAGTGCAACTGTCTTTGCCTCCTGAGCATTCTCCGAATTGCGCCGTTAAACCACGGTGGGTCTTTTCCGTCCGTAACCCACTTTTTCGGCACATTTTTGTCCAATGCGTGATTTACAATGTGTTTAAAATTTGCCCGTAATTCTTCCACGTCCATCGTATCAAAAGTAAATGAAATCGATTCATTTACTAAGTGGGATGCTAACAACTGCTTATCTGCTCTTTCTAGTAAGAATACTCTCCTAGCCTTCCTGACCGACTTTTTAACTTTCGTAACCATAGTCGTAAATGACAACATCATGATCACTAATCCCTGTCTCAACACTGACACCGTCGATGAGGTCTGGTCTGTTCGTGGCCACCAGATCTAAAATATTTCCATTACGCGTTGGCTGTCGATTTAGCTGCTCAAGAGAGTTTTCGGATAATGTGTTCAAAAGTAATTCACATGACGGCTTGTCTGTACCGCCTGTAATAAATCCATAGACATCCCAGTCTATACTAGGTAGGTTGAAGTCGCCTCCGACTAATATAGCACGATCCGGGTGCTTCTGCGATACAGAATGTAGACTCCCTATGAATGATTCTAGAACTGTCACGGTGGAACCTGGTGGCCGGTAATAACACCCCACAGTTAACTTTATTTCCCCTAGCCCTGTCAAACGTGTCCAGGTAACTTCACAATAACACTCTACTTCGACCTCAGTAGACAAAACTGTCAACTGCAATGAAGACACCACCTCCTACGGTGTCTAATCTGTCTTTCTGATACACGTTCCAACCCTCACTAAATATTTCAGAACTTCCTATCTCAGGGTTCAGCCAGGTCTCAGCCCCGAGAATAATTTGCACGGCACACACTTCCTGGAGAGCAGTAAATTCAGGAACTTTATTCCGAGCTCTCTGAAAATTTACTGCTAATATCTTGACAGCTGAAGTGTCTTTACACTGAGCGCGTCCTGATTCCTCTGCCTGAACGTCGACTGGTGAGTGTTCATCAGGACACCTCGCACTACTGCCTAGCCTAAAAATCTCCCATGTGCATGCCACAAGTACTCTGCTACCCGAGTAGCTGCTTCCTTTGTGTAGTGCACCCCTGACCTATCTAGGGGCGCCCTACAATTCCCCACCCACTAGCGCAGGTCTAGAAATCTGCAGCCGAGACCGTCACAGAGTCGATGAAGCCTCTGGTTGAGACCCTCCACTCGGTTCCAAACCAAAGTACCCAGATCCACTCTGGGAACGATGTTGCAAATATAGAGCTCTGCTTGCACCCTGCGTGCGAAGCCAGCGGTCTTCACCAAATCCGCCAGCCTCCTGTACAAACTGAAGATCGCCTCAGAACCCAAGCGACACGTATCATTGGTGCCAACATGAGCAACTACTTGCAGACGACTGCACCCCGTACGCTCGATAGCCGCAGGCAAGGCTGCCTCCACATCTCGGATGAGGCCCCCCGGCAGACAAACCGAGTGCACGTCAGATTTCTTTCCAGGCTTGTACGCTATTTCCCTAAGGGGCTCCTAGCGTTGGAGCTCCCAATAACCAGCAAGCCTTTGCCCCCGTGTGCCTGCTTGGGCCCTGCTGAAGGAGCGTCCAGCTGCCCACTGACAGGACGAACGGGCGAGGCCAACCGACCAGCCTCCACATTGGCCGTCCGCCTCGAGCGTTGCAGTCCGCCACTCACCCTGAGGTGAGGGCAGCCCCAATGCGCTGGGTACACTAGAAGGTGCCTCGACGGCTGAGTCAGCGGACACAGCAAACGACACCTGGGGTGTCTCAAGCGACGTGCCAAACCCTCCGCCGTCGCTGCACCTCGAGGCAGCAGCCTGAAGGCGGCTGACCGTGGCCAACAGCACGCTGCCTGCGACCTGAGGCCAGTTCCTCCTGCACCTGCACACAGCACGCACACACGCTATCCATCCTACTGCTAGTATCTAACGACTCCGGCTATCAATAAGCAATATTACTCCCCTCAAATACGAGAATACGCAAGGATTTTATGTAATTAAATATGCAAGCGCACAAACACTCGGAAAGAAAGTAAGAATCAAACTACAAATCAAATATGAAAGCTAAATATGCGACTCGCTACTGCACTGATACTTCACAAGCGGCTGCTCAAGGCTCACCTCCAGAAAGCTTATGACACAGTTCCACAGAACCAGCTATGGACAAGTCTAATTGATAATGGTGTGTCACCGAGCTACGTGAAAGCTGTCAGACCCCTCTACCAAGGTTGTACGGCAATGGTTAAAGTGAGAAATCGACTATCTCAAGAGTTTGAGGTGACAAAGGGACTACGCCAGGGATGCACACTTGCCCCTGCACTCTAAAATCTACCTAGTGGAGGCACTAAAATCATGGAAAAGGAAATGCGGAGGAATGGGTGTCCCTATAGACGACGAGATCTTGTTCACTCTGTTTTTTGCTGACGACCAAGTGTTAGTAGCTGGAGATGAGGAAGATGCAAATTACATGTTCCGCAAATTAAAAGAAGAATATGAAAAATGGGGTCTTTTCATAAAAGTATCTAAAACAGAATATCTGAAAGTGGGAGAAAATACTGTTAACGACTTACAGCTCGGTTCTGATACTGTTAAAGGGTGCCATAATTTTAAGTACTTGGGAGTGACACTGTCGTCCAATGGTAGAAGTATGGATGATGTAAACAATAAAACAGGCCAGGGCAAGCGAGCCATAAAACAACAAAATGGTACTCTCTGGAACAAACATTAACATGCAGAACAAAACATACCATCTACCACACAATTATTGAAAGTATCACAACATATGGTGCAGAGTTGTGGGAACTAACTCAGAGGCAGAAAGATCGCCTGCTGGCTGTCAAGATGTATTTCTGGAGACGGAGTTGTGGATGCTCCAGACTTGACCGTATTAGAAATGATAATATCAGAAAGGTTATGAATGTCAAATGCACAATCCCAGACTACATAGAAAGGCAGATATATAACAGTATAATTGTATAGTGTACTGAGTGAAAATTTGTTATTGCATACTTTAGGTATATCTGTTTGTTCTGTCAATTGATTACTGTAAATTCACTTGTAGAGTCTTGTCCTTGATTGTCAAGCTGTTTTTAATCTGTCTTTGTATTGCATGTTTGCTATCATTACTGTTTATGCATACAGGCCGAAGGTGACTCATTGAAGCGCCAAACTGGTATCTACACAATAAAGATCATAAGGACAGCTGTAGGTGTTTGATTTTCTTACGGTAGTGAATGGCTCCCAGACCTACAGTCAAAAGGATGGACACACAAAAACATTATGGGTTCTTGATTTAGGGTTAGAATACTACAACGGAATCTCAGTTTTCAATAACAGTAAAGAAGGCTCAAGGTGAGAAAGAGGTGGGAAGAAGAGATGGACAGTGTGTGGGAGGACATGGACATAGAAAACGAGAAGGAAAATGTGGCCACATGCACCTAGTGACGAAATAGTTTCGCTTTTTGTTTTGTTCACAGTGACATAAACTGGAGGTGTATAGTCTCACTCTTGCGTTACGAGGAGGGTTTCCTTTTTCCTAAATTTTGCTATGCAAAATGATTTCCTATATTTACAACAGTTGAAGTTTATCCCCAGGTCTCCACCCGTGACAAGAAAATGCAAAATAATGGGAATCTATAATGTATTAAACTCTCTTGAAACGCTGCTCTTGGGAACTGTATGTTACTTTACAGAATACGTTACATTTTTCACTGAAGCCTATGTATGTTGTGTTCATATTTTCAGTGTACTAATACAATTCGTTTATTAGCACTCAATACGTTTATCATACATAAGTCTTACGATTACGGATGTCTAGAGAGTTATTTTTGTTGGAATGTTCGTACATTTATATCGGTATATGGAATCCAATGAAGAGTGATATATCTTTATAGCACAAACGTTTCGTTCTTTGCGTGTTTTCTCACTCACTGTAAAAAGATGGATGTGTGTAGTTGTGGCGTTGGTAGTACCATGATTTGTACTTAACCTTTGTTCTGAATAAATATTATTAACATGGTAGCAGTTCGTGTTTGTAAACCACAAACGAAGTGTGTCCCTCAAAATAATAGTGATCAGTTGTAAATTAAATGGAACGCTGTTATTCGAAAAAGTGTGATTTGTGAAACTGAACATGGCTGATATTAAGATACCGGTATTTGATGGAGAAGACTACGGGAACTGGAAAAGAAGAATGGAAATGTACCTGAAAATGAAGAAATGCTATACAGAGGCTTCAAAGAGCGAAAACAAGCGCGGACAAAGTGGATACGTGGGAAGAAGAAAATCTGATTGCAATGAACTACATATACGGAGCAATTTCGAACAAGCAACTAGAATTCGTGAGTGGTAAGGAAACTTCATTTGAAATAATGAAAAAGTTTGATGATTTATACTGCAAAGAATCAATAGCACTGCAAATTGTGTGCAGAAACAAGTTGGACAAACTGAGGTTAGAAGACTATAGTGATATGGCAACATTCTTCAGTGACTTTGAAAAAACAGTGAATGAATTAAAATTAGCTGGTGCAAAAGTGACAGAAAAGGAGAAGCTAAATTATTTGTTGAGAACATTGCCAGACCCCTTGAGCTATATTGGGGACTTGATCGATGTTTTGAAAGAAGAAGATCAGACAGTGGAATATGTTAAAAGTAAACTTCAGATGATTGATCTAAAAGAAAAGGATGGAAGTGAATGTGTAAAATCCAATGCATTTCACGCTGATAAGAAAACTAGTATGAGCTACCAAGAGCAATTGTGTTACGGATGTAGCAAACCAGGTCATATAAGGAGGGACTGTCGCCATCCAGGAACAAGCAGAGATTCAAGAACACGTGGCAGACATCACCGAGGAGGCGGTCGCAGCAGTTGGCAACGTGGGCAGAGTGATCACTCCAGCGGGAACAACTGGTCATTTGGTCAGAACAAACATCATGTTACAAGAGGAAGTCGTCATCGTGGACGCCAAGGATGTCAACAGAACGGAGTCAGCATGAGGAGCTTTGTAACAGAGGTGCAACCTACAGTGACGTGTAACAACCTTGAGTCAGGTAACAATGTACAGATTGATTGGTTATAGGATAACGGTTGTACAGATCATGTTGTTAATAATGAGAGTTATTTTTCTGAGTATGTAACCTTAAGAGAGCCTGTAAATGTTAAAATTGCGGATGGAAAAGTCTTGCAGGCTACAAAAAAAGGAAACATAATTATTTTCCAGTTTATGATGATATAGTTGCAATCGAAATGAAAAATGTGTTTTATGTCAGCGGCATGGACAGAAATTTGATTAGCTAAGCTAAAGTAGCAGAAAAACATAAAGTTGTATCTGTGGGCAATACTTCACAGATTTTCGATAAATACAATAACTTACTTGTGATTGCTTTGAAAGAAGATAGGCTGTATAAAGTGACAAGTAAAATTTGTAAGGAGATAAATGTAAACACTGTCAGTATTGGGGATAGTATGTCAGTTAAGGAGAAATTGCATCGTATACTTGGACATGTACACTTTAACGATTTGAATACATTGCGTAAACAGCAGTTAGCTTATGGATTGCCAACAAATTTAGTATCAGAATTTATGAAGTGTTAAGTATGTATTGAAAATAAAACGCACAATTTACCTTTCGAAAACAAAAGAAGCAAAGCAAAAGAAACATTGGAGATTATTCATACTGATTTAAATGGGCCTCCCTCAACGTATGGTTTGCATGTGGAAAGATATTTTCTCACCTTCATTGATGATTATAGTAAAGCAGCTAGAATCCATACTATTAAATCTAAAAGCTAGGTTTATGATTGTTTTGTGGAATATCTAAATGAAATTGAAAATTTAACTGGTAAAACTAATAAGAACTTGAGATGCGACAATGGGAAAGAGTATTTAAATTCAGACGCATATCAGTTTATAAAACAGAAAGGAATCATATTAAATGCATGCCCTACATATGTACATGGATAAAATGGTACAGCTGAAAGATATAACAGGTGAATTATGGATATGTCACGATGTCTGATATCTGAAGCGAGAGTAGATAGGCGATTTTGGCCAGAAGTGGTATGTGCAGCTGCATACCTTAAGAACAGAACTTCAGCTAATACTATTGAAAAGAAAACTCCTTATGAGATATTATTTGAGAAGAAACCTGATGTTAAACATTTAAAGTTATATGGGAGTAGTGTTTTTTTACATGTACCAGAACAGTTGAGGAAGTCAAAGTGGGACCATAAAGCAGACTTGGGAATTTTAATAGGGTACAGTGAAGTTGGGTACAGAGTATTGATTAATAACAAAGTTATCATTACCAGACATGTTGATATTGTGGAAGAGGATGTCAGGTGTATTGATATTAAGGCATCCAATTTAAGGAATGAACATTTTAGTGTTTCTGAGTGCAAAAGCATAAACAATAAATCAGTAAATGAGTACATGGAAGGATGAGGTGTCGAGCGTTGTCCAAGTAAACAAAAACAAAACCAGGAACAAGAGTTGAGAAGGTCAACTAGGGAACATAGAACGCCTGATAGATTAAATGATTATGTCTTGAGTAACTTCATTTATGTAAACTTTTGTTGTGCTGATAGTTCAGAAAATTTAGAGGAGGAAATGAGTAGTAATGAGTCAGAAATGTGGAAGGAAGAAATGGACACAGAAATTGAAAGTTTAAATAGAAATAAAACTTGGAAACTAGTAACTAAACCAATCAATGTAAATGTTCTTGATGTAAAGTGGGTTTTTATAAGGAAATCAGATAACACTTGTAAAGCAAGATTAGTTGTAAGGGGCTTCCAACAAAAGGAATTTGTGGGTGATATTTATTTGCCAGTTGCTATGATGCAAACATTGAAAATGTTGTTGCCATTCTGTTGTGAAAAGGGCTTCATTGTAGAACAAATGGATGTACAAACTGCATGTCTTAATGGAAAAATTTTTGTCAGAAATTTATGTTAAGCAACCGCCTGGATACGTGGATGAAAGAGGTAGGGTTTCTAAGTTATTAAAGGCACTTTATGGCTTGAGGGAAAGCCCTAGAGCATGGTATGATTGTCTGGGTCAGTTTTTAAAAGGTCAAGGGTTTCAGAGAAGTAACTATGATTATTGTCTGTATGTACTGAGGACTACAATTTGTGTTATCTATAAAATTGCGGTTGTTGATGATCTGCTAATTTGTGGAAAAAGTAAAGAGAAAATACAAGAAATCAAGTGTCTGTTATACAAACGATTTGAGTTGAAAGACTTAGGTGAAGTAAAGAATTTTCTTAGGATAGATATTAATTATAATTATGCAGAGAATGTAATGACTCTGAATCAGGGTAGCTATATTGAACCTCTAGCTAAGAAATATCAGATTGAACATGCAAAATTGTACAGCACACAAATGGAAGAAAATTTGAAACTAGATGTAGCACATGATAGAAGTCTTGATAGCAAGTACAGGAACTTGATAGGTTCTCCCCTGTACATTAGTTCTGGAACACAGCCAGATATAAGTTACAGTGAGAATTATTTGAGTAGATTCACTTTAAGTATGCTGTGAGAGTACTGAAATATTTGTATCAAACAAAAGATTTGAAGCTAACATGTAGAAAGACTGAAGATATGGATTTGTTAGATTGTTTTGTAGCTCCAGATTGGGCAGGTGATTCTGTGGATCGTAAGTCCACATCAAGCTACGTAATTAGATTATTTGGAAATGCAATATTTTGGAAATCCAGGAAACAAAGAAGTGTTGCAAAATCTTCTACTTTCTCTGAGTATGTAGCATTGCCAGAAGCTGTCACTGAGATTAAGTTGTTTCTAGATATTTTGAATATTTTTGATGTAGTCTGACAAGCCCATTAAAGTTTATGAAGACAACTCAGGGGCAATAATATTGCTAGATATGGTAATCTTACTAAAAATTCAAAGTATATTGAAGTGCATTACCATTCTGTGAATGAATGTTTTAAAAACGGAATTATAGACATTTGTAAAGTAGATTCAGAAAGCAATGTAGCAGACATTTTTACCAAATCTCTGAGCAAGCATAAGTTTGTAAAATTTCGAGACATGTTAAATGTAATCTGATTATGGTATAAATATAAGGAGGCGTGTTGGAATGTTCATACATTTATACCAATATATGAAATCCAATGAAGAGTGATATATCTTACTTAACCTTTGCTCTGAATAAATATTATCAACAATTTTCGAGAGGAACAAAATTCAAAACTTGTCAGTTTTCATGTACCACAACTGATTTAGTGGGTTTGAATATTGTCACGCCACAGAAACTAAATTTAACTAGGAGTGCAAAAAATTTATTGTGTCTCAAACAATTGAAAGATACCTACTTATTATTTTTGAGATAAGTTAATTTTGGTGCATATTTCAATAGTATAAGCAGAGTACATCATTCCACATTATTAATGTGAATGTGGAGGACAGATTTTTAATTCAAGGACCCTAAGTTACACACTCACGTGGTTAAATCCGTGGCATACAGCGAATTATGAAATAAAGGTAGAAAATCTTAGCAAAAATAATTTTTTCACACTCAAATACCATTAAGTTGAAATTGAAAATCATAAATATGAAACAGTTAAAAAGATTCAGAATGACTGAGGAAATGCTGCCTTATATCAACAAAAATACCGCATCAGTGCTACCTAAATTGGTAAAGCTGAATGCTGAATCAGTACACCATTACGGGTCTTCTTTTTCCACAAGAAATGGTGCACTACTGGTGTGCTACCTCTGTTCGTCAAGTGGAGGGGCCATTCTTATGGGAGTCTGGATCGGATGACTTAACCTAGCACACATGGAAAAAAAACATTTGACCTGTTTCAGCTTTTTAAATTATAAATCAAATGTGGACAACTACAAAAAATACGAATATTGAAAGCATATTGGAGATTGGTGAAATTCTTCTGAGAAAAAGCCCACAGGCACTGCACTTTCACTTAAAATCAAAAGACCTACACTGGATGAGAAGAATATTGGGAGGTGAGAATATGTTCCATACGGTTGATGGGTGTGGGTAGAAAAGACAGGGGTCTGTTAGGAAGGAAAAGTATGGAGATGAAGGTAGGGACTGGGGTGGATAGTGGGATTACAGAAGGTGGGAAAGATAGTGCATGAGAAGGGGACTGGTGTCTGGGTAGGGTAGTGGTAGGGATGGAGATGCATGGAGAGGGGAAAGGAGAGAGGAGCTCTGGTGTGCAGTGGGATATGTGGGGAAGAGTTAAAGCTGGAAGGAGGGATAAAGATGGTGGCAAATCTCATTGCCTGGGTGAGGGAGTTGGTAGAAATTGCATTGGGATAGCATATAGTGTGTTCGTGTAGGTGTAGGGATGTGGGGTTGGTGATTAGCAGGGAGACAATGAGGTGATTGGAATCTACATTGCAGACAGTATAGGAGATGTGGAAGTGTTCTATGTGGCTGAGGAGGGGTAGGAATTTGATGATATGCTAGATGATCCGTGTGGGAGGAGGTAAACGTATGCAGAAAGCGAGACAGATTGCACGGCATTAAGGATTTGGAGACATTTATAGAATTTTGGTGTGATGGACATTCGTACAACATTTGCACAGCAGACGATGGGCTGGCACGTGCACTGATGCTATTTTGATATGTTGAGAATTGGTCACCAAATCTGTGCACCGGCGTATTAGCTCTTTTCCACAGCTAGGTAAGAGCTGAATAAGGGAGCACCAGAATAGAATTTGAAGACATTACTTCGTCACAGCACTGTAAATGTCCACATGCAGCTCGACTGCATTTCAGCGCTAAACCCGCTGCTGCACCAAAGGCTCGACATAGTTTCCTGTGAACCGAGTCAGAAATGTGTTCTCAGTGGCACCGACAACGGTCGGTAGAAACTGTCCCCTGACGTCGCCCTATAATTTCGTCTACTCGGTGATCCACAATTCTCACTCTTCTCATGTCCACTACCTCTCGTCACTTTCGTCTTTGTTCGACATACTCTCAATCAATGTTCTGTACTCATTAGACTGTTCATTCCTTTAATACATCCTGTAACTCTTCTTTACTTTGCTGGCCGGAGTGGCCGAGCGGTTCCAGGCGCTACAGTCTGAAACCACGCGACCCCTACTGTCGCAGGTTCGAATCCTGCCTCGGGCATGGATGTGTGTGATGTCCTTAGGTTAGTTATGTTTACGTAGTTCTAAGTTCTAGGGGACTGATGACCTCAGAAGTTAAGTCCCATAGTGCTCAGAGCCATTTTTTTTCTTCTTCACTTTCTCTGAGGGTAGCGACATCAACAGCGAGTCTTTTCATTGACAGCCTCTCGCCTTGAACTTCAATCCCACTCTCGAACCATTCTTTTTTTCTGTCATTGCTTCTTCGGTGTACAGTTTGAACATTAGGCGCGAAAGGCTACGTGTTAGTCATACAAGATTTTTAATCTGAGCACGTCGTTCTTGGTCTTCCAGGCTTTTTGTTCCTTCTTGGTTCTTGTTTGTATTGTGTGTCACCCATCCTTTCCCTATAATGTACCCCTATTTTTTCAGAATTTCGAACATCTTGCACCATTTTACATTGGTGAACGCTTTTTAGTGGTCGATAAGTCCCATGAATGTGTCTTGATTTCTCTCGAGTTTTGCTTCCATTATCTCTGTCTCTGTACCTTTCTTAAAGCCAAATTGCATCTACACGGACCATATTTAGCAGCCATCTGTGGTAGCAATAGTATTGCTGCCAACACTGCTGCACCGTTGCAACTATATGTGGCAATATTGTGCAGTGGCCGACCAATATTATAAATAGGTTAGGGTGTTGCAGACAGTTGGCTACATATTGTGCTGTTGCCAGTGTTGATGACAGAAGCTGGAGAATATTTGACTGGGCCGGGTCATACTTATCTGTTACTACTTCCCTTCTCCTTCAGATCTGCATCCTCTTTCTCACACTAACAGCGTCACAGTTACAAAAATATTATTTCTCTTCAGTTTCGAAGGTAGCCCAAGTGCCCAGAAACACTCTAGTTGTTTCTTGTCTACAGGAATGTACAAAGGGTGTTGAAAAGGTTTTGCACAGTCGTCTCTAATTTTTTTTATTTTTTGCACGAGGGGAATGAAATTTTTTTCTGAACATACTTGGAACATTTAGTTATAAATTGGTGTATAAAAGTATTTTCTTTTATTTACAGGTGAGCCATAATGGTATGTGAAGTGGATGTCAGGTTGCGATAACGGTCAGTGGTGGAGTTCCTCTTCAAGACCAGCGATGACTCTGCCACATCAATTCACAGAAGTTGCTCCCTGTTTATTTGTGGATCGCCGCAGTATCCAGAGTTTAAAGAAAGTGATTTCTCTCTAATGGACAATCCACAATGCAGTAGACCATCTACGACAGTGAGTGATGTGTCTAAGGAGACCATTGATCAAATCATCCAAAATGTCAGATGTGTGAAGACATGACAGTTTGCTGAAATGACTAGTTTGTCATTAGGTAGTATGGTATCACTCGTACAGTAGCTATGCTACAGAAAAATCTCTGCACGTTGGGTGCCCAGATTATTTACAACAGAAATGAAAACGATGAGAAAGAATGTGTGTGAGGGTCTCATGAAGACCTTTACTGAACAGTGGAAACAGTGTTTTGACAGCGTCATTACCCAGGATGAAACACGGTTGTTCTTGTCCGAACCTGAGAGCAAAACCCAATCCACGAAGTGGCGTCATCCGGGTTCCCCTTGGAAGAAGAAACCGAGACTTTGACGAACAGCAGGCTGAAAGGTGATGGCCTCATTCTTCTGTGATCAGTGTGGTGTCATTTTCGTTGACTTTTTGGAACCTGCCTCTACAATTAACCAGGACCGTTACTATTTATCATTGTACAAGCTGTGATGTGCCATGAAGATCCACAGACCACAGCTTCAGGATCATATTATCACACTACACCATGGCAATGCCAAACCCATTACAGTCCTTATGACGCAGGGCAAGAAAATGGGTTGGAAAATTGTTCCTCATCCTCCCTACAGTCCAGACTTGGCTCCGTCTGATTTTTACCTGTTTGTTCGTCTGGAGGGCCACCTGTGCAATAAAACATTTGATAATGAGAAATACCTTATTTCCTATGTCAAGCGATGGTGTAAAAGTCAATCCCCAGAATTTTACCAAATTCCATTTACGTCATGGAAAGAACATCGGGCCAGGTGTGTCATAGCTGATGGAGGCTACATTGAGTAGGCTCAATGTATAGACAAATGTTCCAAGTACGTTCACAAAAAATTTCATTCTCCTTCTGCAAAAAATAAAAAAGTTAGAGACGACTGTGCAAAACTTTTTGATCGCTCTTTGTACAAGTGGTGTTCGGTAAGTAATGCAACATATGTCTTTCTGAAAGCAGGTTGGTTTTATTCACGACTCCAGTACACCATATTACTCCTCACTCTATTTTGCAACGTAATCTCCTTGCAATATGCCCGCCTTACGCCACTTTACTGGGAGGGCCAGTTTGCCCACACGGTACCACCATACTGGTCGATGTCCGAACCGACGCCTTGCTGCATCAATAGCTCCCCATCATTCACGTTCTGCTTCCCGCGGAGTTCGTCCTTCATTGGATCGATGAGATGGAAGTCTGGAGGTGCGACATTCCATAGGTTGGATGGGGAAGAGAAGTCCAGTGAAGTTTGTGAGTTCCTCTGAGTTATGCAGATTTGTGTGAGACCTTGAGTCATCACGGAGAAGAAGTTCGTTTGAATTTGTGTGGCGGTGAATACATTGAAGTCGTTTCTCCAGTTTCCTGAGGGTAGTGCAATACCCTCCCGAGTTGATCGTTGCGCCATGAGGGAGGATATCGAGCAGATTAACCCCTTGAGGGTCCTAAAAGACTGTCAGAGAGACTTTTCCGGCTGAGCGTACGGTTTTGAACATTTTGTTCAGAGAAGGAGTGGTGTGGCACCACTCTGTGAACTGCCGTTTTGTTTGGGGTTTGAAGTGATGAAACTATGTTTCATCGACTGTGACGGTGTTCGACAAAAATTGTCAGATCAGCGTCATTATGCCTGATCAATTCTGCACAAATGGCCCTTCGTCGTTCTTTACAGTTTTCTATTAGGTAGTGAGGAACCCGGTGAGCACACACGCCTACTACCCAAACGGTTGGCGAGCCTGTCGGCACTGCCGACAGAGACGTCCAGCTGGGCAGCGAGGTGTTCGATTGTGATCCCTCGATCACCTCCAGTGATAGCGTCCACACGTTCCAGTATTCCAGGAGTCACAGCCGTATGTGACCGTGCGGCACACGGGACGTCGGACAGCTTTGCACGGACTCGCTGTGATGATCACGGACGCCTCGCCCAATGGTTCACCGTGCTTTTGTTCACTGTCAGGTCTCGGTCGACATTCTGCAAGCGCCTATAAATATCTGCGACGCTCTGCTTTTCTGCCAAAAGAAACTCAATTACCATTCTCTGCCAGAAACGCACTCGTGTCACAGACGCCAATTTGAAGTCTACAAACATTGACATCACCTTCCTGAACTTCATGAAACAGTAGGGGCTGAAGCGGGAATATTCCAATATGTCTAACAACAGATTCCACATTTTTCCAACCGATGCTGGCCCTAAAAAAAATGTTCTACACTACTTTTTGAATGCCCCTCGTAGTAATTGAGGTGTCCAAGGATATGTGGACTGTGGAGGCTTGCGGACCACATGGCTCCATCACTGATCCTGAGGCGCTGTGTGGACGTCGCGCCAGTCGAAATAAAGTCTCTGAGCTTACTTTGCTTTCAAAGTTTCTAGTGTGATTATCAGAAACATGTTTACAGTGGTTGCGCGTATCGTATCTCTGAGGAATCTAAAGAAGGTGTTCTACTTGGGTGAGCATACGCGAAAAATCCGATCACTGCGAGGGGAAGGAGCGTCCAGAGATTGGAGGGGGGTTTTATGTCTCCAAATATCTGAGGACCGTCTGACGATGACGCTCTATAAGTGAATAACTAAATGGAGAGGACAAAGCACAGGGGTCACCCAAGGAATACGTGAATGAAATGAGGACCCTTCATAATTTAGGCTATGATCTTGTTACCGTAATGCCTCACTCAGAAAATATGAAGACAGCTTTGAGTCATCAACGCATCAAGCACAGAGAACCAGCTAGAGCACAAGAACTGTTCTGAAAGTGCTCTTTTTGAAGATCTTTTAAAACAGGGTAACGGCAGTAGGTTCCATCTAGAAGACTACGGAATAGGGCAGAGGATAATAATTTTTAGTGGAAGCAAATAATATGAAAGCTTGAAGACGTCGTCCATTTTTTTACAAATGAAAACATCCTGCAGAGCAGAATCCAAACAAAGGTCGAGATCAAATTGAGAGACGAAAAGCGTGGTTTCAGACCTGTGAGGTCTGTGTCTGAAGAAGGAAGGTCTGGGAAGCACTAGAAAAGAAGCGAGTGGAAAAAGAGGCAACAAGCAGAGAGGAGGAAGTCGGAGTTGTGTAAAAGTAGGAAATGAAAGCAAGTGGTGTGAAGTAGGGGAGTGCATTGTCAGCTCTCCTCTTAAAGAGCGGTCTTGGATGAGTTAATGATTAAGGAGTCAGAAAAAACTAGAGAAAAGAAGTTGGAAGCAATTGTGTTCGTAGATGATTTTTGGGAGGAAGAGATCCAGGAATAGCTGGATGCTTGGGAAAAAACTGTGAGATCGTATGGAATGATATTTAGAGTAAACAAATGTGTGATTCTGATTACGACTAGAAAGAAAGGTAGAGCAACTAGCGGAACAGGGATTGGAGGTGAACAACAAAGGAAGGTGGAGAGTGTCAAGTACCTGGGATGTGTGACACAGGAAAATTAAAGAAATGAAAAAGAGATCAGCAAACGTGGTAGACAGGCAGAAGACTTCCTATGAATGTTAGGAGCCTGGTCTGGAACAAAGACGTAATCCCAAAAAAGCGAAGAAGTAATATACTTGTATACAAGTTAATACATCCCAACACTGACCTATGCATCTGAAACATCGGTAATGAAGAGAAGGGATGTAAGCAGATTACACGCATGTGAAATGTAGTTCCTCAGAAGTAGGATAGGAGTAATAAAGAGAGATAGGATGAGGAATGAAAGGGTAAGGGAAATAGTGAAGGAGAAATCCTTACAGAGCAGGATAGAAACATCAGTGCTAAGATGGTATGGACAATTAAAGAGAATGGTAAACAAGAGGACTCCAAGAAGATACTTGAAATGGAGATGGGAAGGGAACGACCACGAGAAAGGCCAAGGCGTAGATGGCTGAAACATGTGGGGGATGTGTTAAAAAAAGGGGCGAGTACTGGGCCAGAGTGGATTGAGGAAGATAATGGGAAAATAGGGCCAGATAGCATGGTTTATGTTCCAAATCAGGACGATGATGACGACATGCAGAAACAGGAGGCCTGAGTGGGGAAACAAAAGTTCTTCCTGTGGCTTTTGTCCTGCCCCCTAACTGGAAGAAAGGCATCTGATTAAACAAGCAGTTTCTCAATAGTGGCCAAGAAAAGCGAATGTTGATTTTTAGGCAGCTGCAGCGTCTTTTCTTCGCTTACTTTTCCCCTGAGGTGAAATTTCCATATGTAGAAGAGGTTATAGAGATAAGTTGAAGACATCAGTCTAACTGAGGAGTACTTTCTGAACGAATATTTAAGACTTCGCATCAACATCTGTGCAGGGCTGGCGTTTGTAAAACTGGAGGACGTAGGTAATGAATGGACTGAGATTCACACACAAACTCCTGATGATGAAAGACTGACAGCTACTTGTTGAATACCTGGTTGCAGAACGAGAATATTCCCATCACAATGTGCAGCTGCTGTGGACGAAGCACTGAATGACGAATGGTGATGAAGGGTGGCCCAGCAAAATGGATAATATTATTGGAAACCCTCACCCTACAGTCAAGTATTTGGTGCAAAGCTTACAGAAGCAAGCGGAGCTGAAGATATGCGATGTTGGAGATGAATCTTGAAGCGCAGAAGAAGAAGAAGAAATATTTGAAGCTGGATGACTGGATAGAGAAGACTATAAAAAATTTAGGTGCTACTTGAAGGCCATCGCCCACATTCAGAAACTGTACTAAGATCTGTATAAAAATAATATATTAAAAACCAGTGAAAGCAACCGAGTCTTCACAGATCACATGTTTAAACTTGTTAATTATACTGAGCGTTTGCCTCTATAGCTGAACTGGTGTACTGTACTCTGATTAGCCAGAACATTACGATCACCTGCCTTTAGCACTGGTGACAGTGGCGACGCAAACAGTGCCGCAACTAAACCCTACAGCACATGCTTGTGATGCTCTTGGCAGACGTATTTCTCGATGAACACCAATTCCCCAAATGGTGCAAGAACTGGAAACGGCCTTGAGAGAGGAGTGGGACAATATCCCCCTAAGACTCCTCAACAGTCTCGTAGGCAGCATGAATAACAGGCGCAAAATGTGTATTAGTGCTCGAGGAGGGCTTATTCTTTACTGAGACTCCGGTAGCAGCGTTTGTGTTGGGAGACTGACCTGTGTCAAACCTGAACCTCATTTTTACCTGTTATCCCACTTTTCCATTCGCTATAAATACACCATTCCACAACTATTGTGTATGTATGAGGGTCACTCCAAAAGAAATGCACACTATTTTTTTTAATCCATCTTTTATTCTACATGTTTGAAAGTTTTACAGTGTGTAGATACATCCTTTAGGAACAATATTTTCATTTCTCCACATAATTTCCATCCATCTCAACTGCCTTATACCATCTCGGAACCAGCACCTGTATACCCGCACGGTAAAATTCTGGACCAACCTGTTGGAGCCACTGTTTGGTAGCATGCAAGAGTGAGTCATCATCTTCAAACCTTGTTCAACGAAGAGAGTCTTTCAGTTTCCCAAAGAGATGATAGTCACATGGAGCCAGGTCAGGACTGTAAGGCGGGTGTTTCAGTGTTGTCCATCCCAGTTTTGTGATCGCTTCCACGGTTTTTTGACTGACATGTGGCCGTGCATTGTCGTGCTACAGCAAAACATCCTGATTTTGCCGATGTGATCAAACACGTCTCAGTCGAGCTTGAAGTTTCTCCAGTGCCGTCACATATGCATCAGAATTTGTGGTGGTTCCACTTGGCATGATGTCCACAAGTAAGAGTCCTTCGGAATCTAAAAACACCATAGCCGTAACTTTTCCAGCAGAATTTGTGTTTTTGAATTTTGTTTTCTTGGGTGAATTTGCATGATGCCACTCCACTGATTGCCTCTTCGTCTCTGGTGAAAAATGATGGAGGCATGTTTCATCACCTGTCACAATTCTTCCAAGAAATTAATCTCCACCATTCTCGTACTGTTCCAAAAGTTTGCTGCATAACGTTTTTCTTTTTTCTTTGTGAGCCACTGTCAACATCCTGCGAATCCACCTGGCACAAACCTGTTTTAAAGCCAACACTTTCAATATTCTGCAAACTCTTCCTTCCCCTATCCCAATGAAACGTGACAATTCATTCACTGTAAAGCATCTGCAGTCACCAGTTTGTTAACTCTCTGCACATTGTCTGGAGTGTGTGCAGTACGAGGTCTGCCACTGTGAGAACAATCCTCAATATTGCCGTGCCTGCTTTCATCACGTAACCTGCTTGCTCAGCGACTAACTGTACTGCGATCAACAGCAGCATCTCCATACATCTTTTTCAACCTCTTGTGGATGTTTCCCACTGTCTCGTTTTCACAGCACAGGAATTCTGTGACAGCACGTTGCTTCTGGCGAACGTCAAGTGTAGCAGCCATCTTGAAGACATGCTGTGACGGCGCCACTCGCGGGAACAGGTTGACCTAAGTTTCACACATGCAGAATGAAAACTATTTTTACAAAAGTAGTGTGCATTTCTTTTGGAGTGACCCTCGTACTCTGTTTCATGTCGTCTGTCAATGGCTGTGGTTATTCCTGTCCAAAATGTCTCTGTTGCTTAGAAATTGTCAAGCAGTGTAACTAGTTCGAAGCAAATAATTGTAGTACATGGGAAGCAGAATAAGGAAACACACAAATCTTCAATGATTTCATTAAACCTTTTTATCTGATAAGAAAATATCTGATAAGAAAAACAAAGACAATGCATTACATACTAGGAAAGCAAAATTAGGTCAACAGCTGTAGTAAGGGCGAAATCAATAGAGCAAGTATCAGATTTTAAGCAGTTTGCCTCCAACATATTGAGCATATCAAGAAACTGAATTTCAGAATAAGATTCAGAAATTTTGCTTAATGAACGCCAGCAGTAGCGAACATCACAAAGGAAAGTGGGGAGAGAGACACTTTGGATATTTTACAAAATGTTGTCTCTAGAAGTTCTAATGTTTGGAAGGAAAAGTTTGATAACAAGAAAGAAGAGGACATATTAAGAATCCAGAGTGTAAATGATATTTCTAAAACTTGTAGTGGGTTGCGCAAGACAAGATGAAAAGTGAAGTACACAGGTACAGGCGTGTAAAAAAAAAAAAAAAAAAAGAAAAAGGGGGAGAGAACGAAGAATGGAGAAAACAATGGGTTAGCAACTTACACTTTTCTTCCATGAGTTCCTGGAAGTCTTGGACCAAGACATTTAAAGGATACAGTATTTCTCCACATCCGAAATGCATTTGACTCGTATCAACCAAGTTTTATTAACAGAAGGACGATCGTAATGGGTGTCAAACGAAATGTGTGGCTGGACTGAGAATTTCCTCACACAGAGGACGCAGCGTATTATCTGTGATGGAATGTAATCGAAGAAAGTAGAAGTAACATTTGGATTTCCGCAGGGATGTGTGTTGCGTCCCCTGTAGTTGACGTGCTATGTTAAAAACCTAGCAGACAATATTAACAGCACCTTCGCATATTTCTCAGATACGTAGTTGTTTGTAATTAAAAGAATTCTGCAAAAAAAGCTGCACAGTATCCAGTCAGATCTCGATAAGATTTCAAAGTAGGGATGGAGGTTACCACAGAAACAACAGCTTTTCGGTTACACCAATTTTTTGCGAGCCAATTTAACCTGAGTGTTAAAATCGCTCAAAATACCCGGTTTCTGAAATAGCCGACTTTCGAATTTTTATTCCTGTTATTTTCTGTAAAAAAAAAAAAGTCTACAAATCGGACAAAAAGTGAAAACTTCTGGCTCGGTCTCAGGATACGTAGACTCAAAACATTAAATTAAGTAGGCAAATAAAAGAAAACTTTCTCTGTCCACCATTCCCTACTTTTCTCGAAAACTTGTAACTAGTTGAATACTACAAGAAATCATCAGTATTCTCCTACAGGCTCTGAGTGTTTGAAACTCTACTCAAAAATTGTTTTATAATCGGGGATCATACCACTATTTAAGCATTACAAATAGTCATTGCTAATGAATGAAGACTGGGGTTGAAGAACTCTGTTTTTCGTGTAAATTTGTCCGTTTTCAAGGGCTATAAGCAGATAAAGGCATATTATGTAAACACACGTAGCAGGTCAGCTCCCTTCGCTTTTTATTGTATACTATGAATAGATTGTTGTTGACTTTTCAATTTATTACTGCTGCCACAATTTCCTTCCTATTTTAGTATTTCATAGAAATGGCACACAAATCAGTAATCTTTTAAGCAAACTACATTGCTGTGTCACTTCATAAAAATATTTCCGCACTACCGTTGGTACGACATTGCAATACAGCGGATGTACAGCGACGACGGCGAGAAGCTACCGTACAAATGAGGCGGTGAAGAGTCTTGCACACCGCACTCACTCGTGTACCTTAAGTCACGACACACGGCAGCGTCTGCCACTGCAGCTGGCTGAGCATCTCCCTGACGCTTTCACGCTTGCTAAATGAACCTGTAACGAAAAGCACTGCTCTTCTTTGGACCTTCTCTATTTCCTCTATCAGTCCTGTATGGTGCGGATCCCATACTGACTAGCAGTAGTCAGGTATTGGTTGAACGGGATTTTGTAAGCTGCCTTCTTCACTGGTGCACTACTTTTCCTGGGAATTGTGCCAGTGAATCACAGTCTGGCATCTGCCTTACTCGTAACTGATTTTTTGTGGTAGTTCCACTTTTAGTCACTCCGTACACATATTCCGAGACACTTTACTGAAGCAACTGCTTCCAGTGATAGCTCTGCTATCATGTAGGCATACATTAGCTTATGTTGAGGGTTAATTGAAGCTCCCTACATCAAATGTAGATCCTCTGCAGATCTTTTGACACACATAAAAAAAAAGTTTTGTATCACCCCGGTTACCAGAACTCCTGAAGATAGCCTTGACTGTGGATATTGTATCACAGACACAGTCCCTATGACTGCTCAGAGATGTCACTAAACCCGCCCAAAGATGTAAACTACCATACACAAACAGTGCCTATTACACGGAGGGGGTCTGACAACTGATCAGTTTCAGTCTTTCCACCAGGAATGAGGAACACAATTCCTATTGTCTGTAGTTCAACCGTGCCTAGACGGTCAATACCGCGGTACGATCGCATCCG
Organism: Schistocerca piceifrons; assembly: GCF_021461385.2. Classification (NCBI taxonomy): domain Eukaryota; kingdom Metazoa; phylum Arthropoda; class Insecta; order Orthoptera; family Acrididae; genus Schistocerca; species Schistocerca piceifrons. The sequence continues at coordinate 143,567,258 of NC_060148.1, read as the reverse complement.
CATTGTTATTTTGTAGGAGGAAGGGCTTTCAACAAGGAAAGTGTCCAGGCGTCTTGGAATGAATCAAAGCAATGTTGTTTGGACATGGAGGAGATACAGACAGACAGGAAGTGTCGATGACACGCCTCGCTCAGGCCACCAGAGGGTTACTACTCCAGTGGATGACCGCTACGTACGGTTTACGGCTCGGAGGACCCTGACAGCAAGGCCCCCATGTGCAATAATGCTTTTTGAGCAGCCACAGGACATCGTGTTACGACTAAAACTGTGCGTAATACACTGCATGATGCGCAACTTCATTCCCGACGTCCATAGCAATGTCCATCTTTGCAACCACGACACCGTGCAGTACGATACAGATGAGCCCAACAACATGCCGAATGGACCACTAACGTTTCACGTTCCCTTCACCGACAATTGTCGGAGACGTGTTTGGAGGCAACCCGGTCAGGCTGGAAGTCTTAGACACACTGTCCAGCAAGTGCAGCAAGGTGGAGGTTCCCTGCAGTTTTGGGGTGGCATTATGTGGGGCGGACGTGCGCCGCTGGTGGTCACAGAAGGCGCCGTAACAGCTGTACGGTACGGGAATACCATCCTCCAACCGACAGTGCAACCGTATCAGCAGCATATTTGTCAGGCATTCGTCTTCATGAACGACAATTCCCGCTCCCATCGTGCACATCTTATGGATGACTTCCTTCAGGATAACCATATTGCTCGACTAGAGTGGTCAGCAGTTCTCCAGATATGAACTCAATCGAACATGCCTGGGATAGATTGAAAAGGGCTGTTTATAGACGACGTGACCCACCAACCACTCTGAGGGATCTACACTGAATTCCTCTTCTGATCCATTACCTCTAGCGGAAAACTAGACGTCGCACAGTGTAAATCAAGTTGTTACTGCTGCTACCATAACACACCATACACACTGGACGATTTTAAATAAAAGACAGTTACAACATAAGGAAATTGGAAGAGTTCGGCGACGTTGTGGAGATTTTCCAAACTGCAGTCCGAAGCACTGTCTATTTGCGATCATTAACAGCAAACCTCTCTGTCGTCAGAGGACTTTCATCTCATGTGTGATGAAACGTGACCATCCTGTTTCGACACATTCCTCTAAATGAATGAAGATTTATGCGATGTACTCCATTCCCTTGTCGCATCTTGGGTATAAAATAGAGACCTCAGTTCCATAACTAAGATGATTCTAAGTTAGCGATAGGTGTTTGTGAGACACTGCAATCCCCAAGTATCTGCTTGACAGATGTCCTGCTTACAGAGTTAGTGGTGGCACGACGTGCAGTTTCACATGTCGGACGCCGCTGCTATGCGTTTCTCTGTTTACTTGTAAGAAGTACAGGGCGAGTCAAAAGTCCTTGGACATCTTCATAAGTTGGAAGATTAAAGGGAAAATTGAAATATGATGATGGGAACATACGTTTGATGTGGAGCCGCAACTTTTGGAGTGAATGTAATTCGTGGCCGCCATCTTGAAATCCGCCATTTTGGATTCATTAATTTTTTTAAATGGTAAGGGGGTGTAAGACACATCAAATAACACTCGCTTGAGCTCTGGGATTTAGCGGTGTAATTTGTTTTTGCCTATTATTTGTTTTAACATGGATACTTGTATGCTCCTGTAGAATCAAGATAGCTTGTGATGATAATATGGTTGTTTTTTAACTTCTGGCGGTTTGTAAGACGATTACGCCTCTATTTCTAAGACACAGTGGAACTACTCGCAAGAAAACATTTGAGGCATATCCACCCATCGTTGACTTTCGGTCAGTATTATTTCTCATCGCCAGCAGTTAGTTATTGACGAAGTATTATACTTAGTAGTAGGGGATGTGTGATAGGTTCACCATGAGCATCAGGGTTATAAAGTATGTGTTTGTGTTCCGATATGTGCAAAGGAAATGACTATGTCCAGTCGTAAGGAAGGTGTGGATTTGACGTGGAATACTGTGATAGCAAAGGGAAGAGCATGTCAAGTCAGAAGAATGGTGCAGATATTTCTATTTCCGGAGACACAGCCTTCAGCAGGGTGTACTTCCGATACTTCGCTCACTGTCAAATGTCGTTCAACTGAGACCACGATCATAACATTTAATTGTAAGTATAACAATCAAATATATTTACGACCGATTTCCTAGGATGATGATTATGCCTATGTCCGATTGGTATGCAGTGCTGGTGGCCTGTGGCTGGAATGATTCACGTTTCCCGTTAATGGCAGGAGCTGTCCAACTAGAAAGGCCTGTTCGGATGCAGGCATGTAGCTGACTTAACCGTGTCCTCTAGCGAACTAACACTTAGTATGTGTTGGGCAGCATTCATGATAGTATGGAAATTTGAGAAGATTCAATATGGACGTGTGTTTGCGCTGGACCATTATTCCCTCCCTTGTAAATTATCCGGTTGACTGCTTCTGCACATTTTGCACCTTTATTTAGTTGAGGGAACATCGATTGTGGTGTGTGCATCTAGCAGGTGAAAGACAGGTGGAAGACATGTTTGCTGGATTCTCTAGACATGAGGAACGCCTTAGTTGACTTTGTAAATTATAGGGATGATTTGGAATCTGTTACATCACTGACATCGTTATTTGCGAGTGAAAATACACTCCTGGAAATGGAAACAGAACACATTGACACCGGTGTGTCAGACCCACCATACTTGCTCCGGACACTGCGAGAGGGCTGTACAAGCAATGATCACACGCACGGCACAGCGGACACACCAGGAACCGCGGTGTTGGCCGTCGAATGGCGCTAGCTGCGCAGCATTTGTGCACCGCCGCCGTCAGTGTCAGCCAGTTTGCCGTGGCATACGGAGCTCCATCGCAGTCTTTAACACTGGTAGCATGCCGCGACAGCGTGGACGTGAACCGTATGTGCAGTTGACGGACTTTGAGCGAGGGCATATAGTGGGCATGCGGGAGGCCGGGTGGACGTACCGCCGAATTGCTCAACACGTGGGGCGTGAGGTCTCCACAGTACATCGATGTTGTCGCCAGTGGTCGGCGGAAGGTGCACGTGCCCGTCGACCTGGGACCGGACCGCAGCGACGCACGGATGCACGCCAAGACCGTAGGATCCTACGCAGTGCCGTAGGGGACCGCACCGCCACTTCCCAGCAAATTAGGGACACTGTTGCTCCTGGGGTATCGGCGAGGACCATTCGCAACCGTCTCCATGAAGCTAGGCTACGGTCCCGCACACCGTTAGGCCGTCTTCCGCTCACGCCCCAACATCGTGAAGCCCGCCTCCAGTGGTGTCGCGACAGGCGTGAATGGAGGGACGAATGGAGACGTGTCGTCTTCAGCGATGAGAGTCGCTTCTGCCTTGGTGCCAATGATGGTCGTATGCGTGTTTGGCGCCATGCAGGTGAGCGCCACAATCAGGACTGCATACGACCGAGGCACACAGGGCCAACACCCGGCATCATGGTGTGGGGAGCGACCTCCTACACTGGCCGTACACCACTGGTGATCGTCGAGGGGACACTGAATAGTGCACGGTACATCCAAACCATAATCGAACCCATCGTTCTACCATTCCTAGACCGGCAAGGGAACTTGCTGTTCCAACAGGACAATGCACGTCCGCATGTATCCCGTGCCACCCAACGTGCTCTAGAAGGTGTAAGTCAACTACCCTGGCCAGCAAGATCTCCGGATCTGTCCCCCATTGAGCATGTTTGGGACTGGATGAAGCGTCGTCTCACGCGGTCTGCACGTCCAGCACGAACGCTGGTCCAACTGAGGCGCCAGGTGGAAATTACATGGCAAGCCGTTCCACAGGACTACATCCAGCATCTCTACGATCGTCTCCATGGGAGAATAGCAGCCTGCATTGCTGCGAAAGGTGGATATACACTGTACTAGTGCCGACATTGTGCATGCTCTGTTGCCTGTGTCTATGTGCCTGTGGTTCTGTCAGTGTGATCATGTGATGTATCTGACCCCAGGAATGTGGCAATAAAGTTTCCCCTTCCTGGGACAATGAATTCACGGTGTTCTTATTTCAATTTCCAGGAGTGTATTAGTTTCCTCTATTTTTTTTTCGAGTTTTCATGTAAAGGTCTTCGTACATGGGATAAGTTCCTAGTTACTCAGTGGTTTACAGCACGCTCCACCTCGCTAAAGTTTCGGGTTTCTACAGAAATAATTTCCAGTCTATATCTTCGGAATTATGTTGCGCAAGCGATACTGCTATGCAAGCGATATTGCTATGTGCTTGACATCGAGAAATATCGCGAAAATGGTAGGACATTCTGGCAAACCATGCGAAATTACATATGTTCTTAAATCCCAGAGTCTGGAGATAGGTGTAGAAAAGCAAGCAAGCAAGTCGGGGCCGTAAGCAGTAACGCTTTCGTGCTGAGGGGGACCGACCCCGAATTTGTAGAATAGTTCTAAGAGTGACTTTGGTCCATTGAGGGCGCTCTATTCACACATCGGGAGTGTATGACAGCCCGACCTCACGGGAAATATCTAGTGCAGCGACGAGTTTACCTACCGTGCATTTGCTTATGCAGTCTGTCTTTGCGGTAATTACGCGAGTGTCTGGTGGCCGATACCTATACTAACGATATAACAGCGGCGATTTTGTATGGCGCAGGATACAAATTGTGTGTTTACTACATCGACAAGGTATGTGGTGATATATTGCTGGATTGGAGAACGGTTTCAAGCTCCTGTCCTCAGTGGCAGAGCAGTCTAATTGAGTAAGAGTCTTTCGTATTTGACGATCTGTAGGCCACTTTGCAGGATTTAATTGTCAGTGCAAAATGGTGATCTGTGCAAAATAGTTTTTTAGCCACTGAAAGTCTTGCCTGCAGAAATAAAAAAAAGGCGGATGGTGCTTCCACACCGGCAGCATCAGTAATTCAGTGGGTAAATTCAATAAGAGTGAATCATAATGTTCCATTCGTTCACAAGACATCCTTTGTGGCGGGACGTAGACGCTCCTACAAACTGATTCGAACAAGATGGAGGCAAGTTACCTATGGAAAGTTCTGAGAAAGCAAGTGTTCAAAGACAACTTGAAGCAGACCATCCTTCTGTGGTGGGGATGCCGTCACTCATCTGCCACTGTGGCATTAGGACATCTCCAGACCAGTAACTGCAGGATACCGAAAAATCCCGCCATTTTTCTCTTCTATAGGACAGTACTTCGAATTCTGTTTGCGTAATGGTATTCTGATAACCCCCCCCCCCATCTGTGCTTAGACAGTGCTCTCTTCCCAAACAACGAGAACACTTTAATGATTAACGGTGCTTTCGTGAGCGTTCACAGACATGAAGTCTTTTAGCAGTGAAAGCGTTTAACGTTTCTGAGACATATGTAGACAGCTCGACGAACATTTTTTGGCGATGTGTCAACCACACTGGGCAGGTAAGCATGCGTGCACAGCTAGATGCAGCTTGCATGACCCGTTAGGATCGTGAGGGAGAAAACAGTCGATGTTATTCTGAAAAAGATTTCTACTGTATAGTACAATCCGACGTCAGTATCCACAGGTAGAGAAGATTCGCGCCAGCGGACCAGAGTGTGAGCTGGCGATTATTTAGATAGACATGTGCATAGCTGCTATGCAAACATCTCTCAGCGCTGGACCCGCACAGCAGCTATGCGTCATCGCGTCAGCAACGGTGCCTAGGTGAACATGTATTTCGACACGAATTTCTAAGGTGTCAAGTGTGGAAGGATGCAGCCGCCTCGTGCTTGCGGGCCCCTAACGGACAACTGTGCACGGTTCGGCACCTGACGACCGCGTCGTCACTTTGCAGGGCCCGCCGGTGCACCTTGACTCCTGGTAGAGTGTGAAGTAGCATCCTGTTTGGTCCAGTGGACAGGGGTGGTGGGCGGTGCGTGCACGCATTGGAATGCTGTGACATGAGTATAACACTTGAAGAACTCTAACTGCAACCACGACTATCACCTGCCATTGGCAGCGGCGGTGGCTCACAACAACATCGACGCTTGGGCGTCTCTGATAAGTCACAGTTTTTACATGCACCATGCAATGCATTATTTTCGGGTGTTTAAGCATTGTAAGTGTGTTTGCATAGCATTACACATGAATTTTTCGGTGCTATACTGGTTGTTTGCTTGTCCGTACGCTGTGCAATGCATTATGTAGGCAGTTTACGAGTTGTTTGCGTCTTTGCACATCAGTGTACTGCATTATTTACGAGTCATTTGCAGGTCTGTAGACTGTTTTACTGCAACCTCAAGCATGTCAGGGTGAGTGTTTTGCATCAGTATAATAAATATATTATGTCAAATCCATCTCTAAATAAATTGTTCCAAAATAAATTAAGTACACTCCTTCCTCTCTCCAGCAGCCCAGAAGAGGCTGAGTTACTTTCCCACCATTTTTCCCTTCCAGACCGCCATCTTGGATTACGTCATGGGAGGGGCGAAGGGGCCCTCTGGTAGCGGTACTGTGTACTAGGTCATTTGAACTCTGGACCTCGGGTTGACCATGCTTGATGGCGGTCCTGCCTCTAATTGTTTAAATAAAGACTGCCTGCAATATAAAAACTTATGTCCATTATATCCAGCACAGGCTCAGTCCTTTTCCCATTACTTGCTAGGAAGATGAGGCAGGTGGATGACTTAGGTTAGTGGAGGTAGCCAAAGTGGTCTTTTTCCCACTATTTTCTTAGGTTAGTGGAGGTAGCCGTGGTGTGTTGCATTGTCCTGCTGGAATTTGAACTTCCCACCATTTTCTAGGGGAGGGGAGGGCGAGTTAAGTTAGTGGAGGTAGCCCAATTGACCTATTTTCCTGCCAAAATTTGAACTTCCCACCATGATGTCATTGCGATGTTACCATGTCTATAGGCGCCATCTTGGTTCTACCATCTTAAATAAATTTGCCAACAATCCAATGTGGGGTGGCGACCTTGTTGCTCCACTACTTAGGGAAACGACTGTCTATACGCCTCTGTCTGAGCCCTAGTTTCTTGTATCTTATCTTTCTGGTCCCATTGCGAAATGTATGTTGGTGGCAGTATGATCGTTTTGCAATCAGCTTCAAACTTTCTCTAAATGAATGTCTTCTCCTCTCCAAGGATTCCCACTAGAGCGCCCGAAGCATATCCATAACAATTGCATGCTGACCGAATGTTCCAGTAACAAATCTAGAAGCTTGCCTCTGAATTGCTTCGATGTCTTCTTCCAATACGACTTGGTGTGCGTCTCAAACATTCAAGCAGCACTCAAGAATCGGTTGCAGGTTCCTATCACACTTCCCCAAGGCACTCCTGACGAATTAATCTCCGATAAATACTTGCCGTTGAGGACAACATACTGGGTTCTATTACTAAGGAAGTCTTCGAGCTAGCCATATATCTGAGAGCTTATTCTGTATGCATGTACCTTCACTAACAGTCTGCAGTGGGGTAACATGTCAAATGCTTTTTGGAAAGTTACAGATATCGAATCTGCCGGTTGAGTTTCGTCCATAGTTCGCAGTATATCATGAGAGAAAAGAGCAATCTAGGTTTTGCACGAGTGATGCTTTCTAAAGCCATGATGTTTCACGGATATGAGCTTTTTGGCCTCTAGGAAATTTATTATGTTCGATATCAGAATATGCTCCAGAATTCTGCAGCAAACCGTTGTTAAGAATGCTGGTCTGTAATTTTATGGCTCTGTTCTGTTCCCCTTCTTATACACAGGGGTCACCTGTGCATTTTCCCAGTCGCTTGGCACTTTTCGCTGGTCGAGAGATTCGTGATAAATACAAACTAAGTAAAGGGCGAATGACTAAGAGTACTCTTTGTACAACTAAAGTGGGATTCCTTCCAGAGCTAAATTAACAGTACCAATTGATTCATTGGTTCATCAATTCGACATTTAATAAGACAATTACGAAAACTAAGTATCACTATTTTCCATCATTTAAAACATAAAATCGTCCAAAGAAGATTCATTTTGCTTCTAAAGTTTAATTGGGCGCTAATGTTTTAATTTGGTGGAGGGGAGGGGGGGGGGGGGGTACTAACCAACATCTGACAGCACTACACCCTATCCTCAGAGGTGACGCAAAAGTCACGTATATGATTCAGCTGTTCGCGCGTAGCACTCGTCGACTGCTAGCAAATTTCGTGGTCAAATAGATGAAACCGAGCGCATCACGCAACTTATTCGAAACGAGACAGAACATATTGAGAAGTAACTGTGGCTTATCGTATCCGAAGAATTGTTGCAGTCACACTGTAGTGAAGAAGTGGAAACACGTTTATAGTTTGTGAACCAGCGAATAAGTCATATGGGGTCTCATGATTTTACCTGTTTCTTGGACCTGTTTCGATAATTTGTTTATTCCTTCGGGAACCGTTTATGTAGAATGTGTACATATACAAAATTAGTACTTTCTACAACCTTATAATAAAGCCAGTAATACCTTGGACTGGATTGGATTGCTGGGGGAAGAGACCAAACAGCGAGGTCATCGGTCTCATCGGATTAGGGAAGGATGGGGAAGAAAGTTGACCGTGCCCTATCAAAGGAACCATCCCAGCATTTGCCTGAAGCGATTTAGGGAAATCATGGAAAACCTAAATCAGAATAGCCTTATGTGGGATTGAACCGTCGTCCTCCTGAATGCAAGTCCAGTGTGCTAACCCAGTAATACCTTACCACATTCCGGAAAACTATTACTTAGGACCATAAAAAGAAGAATGCAAATAATGCCATTGCAAACGAGAAATGACAGTTTGTGTACAGTACTCAGGTCACCTTAGGAAAGCAACACAATTACCTTTCAAGAATAGTGGCGTCATAATGCAATTCACTTTTGTTAGTACGGGGGGGGGGGGGGGTTGGAGGGGGAGAATGTACGATTTCGCTGTAGTCGTAATTAAATAATATTGCTTTTCTAAGACTGATACTTGTGTCTACGTACATGTTTTATAGTTTATGCCTGCCAGGAAATTACTTAATCCCGTTTGCAGTATTCTCTGTTAACTACTATACAGCACTTCGGAAGGAGCAAGCTGCCTTTGTTATACATTCGAGTGGTACTTATTTGCTTGGACGCAGGCCTCTTTTCTATTTGTATATTATTGATTTCTGTGACTATACAGATGAATTTCGATCATGAAAACTGTGTTTTAAGGATCATGAAAAAGACCCAATGTGGGTGCCATAAAATTCTTTAAATAACTGTACTTCCTGTGTCACAGCCAAATTAGTAAGAATACTTGCCTGTTGCACCTGAGTAATCAAATTTGTTGTCACCACACAGGTGTAAAAAGAATGTGTAAATAATTTTACAGTATGGGCAACAAGACAATTTGCTATATTGTGCACAGCCCTCTCTTGGCTGGAAATAAAGGATAAATGACACAAAATGTCTTCCACTCCAAAATCCATAGCTGAAAGAAATATTTCCTTTCACAAATGAATCCAGTTTGTGTGGAACTATTTAATTCTAGAAAATTATAAATTTTTTGCACAAAGAACAGAACACTATACAGCTTTTCTTACTCTAGTCTTAGCTTTGTTGAGAATTGTAACCGTTGTTACTTCAAGAATCCTACAAACTATATTTTTGCACATTATCTGCACCCTTCATTGCCGTGACATCTCTAAAATTTGCGCCACATAATGCATAGTTAGTGCTGTTAGTCCAAGGGAGCTAATAAATTGTCAGCCGAGGCTAATGAACTTGTATTAGGTGCAACATGACATAGAATTTGCACATAATTGAAAGTTGCAAGCCTATGTCGCAGGCAGAGCAGAGAAGGAAAAAAACAAACAACAATAATAATATAACTCACACACAGTGGAAAACCAGATGGATCATAATAATGTCATAATACATTAGACGATAGAATGAATAAAGGTAAATCTCCATTTGTAGCTTTTGGTAATTTGAAGTAAGCTTTTTGCAGTGTTTATTGGAAAACATTTCTTAAAATTTTGAAGATGGAAGGAACAAAACACAGGGAGGGAAAGGTTATTTACAACTTATACAGAGGATAGACTACAGTTTTAAGAGTTGCAGGACATGAAGGGGAAGCAGTGGTTGAGAAGGGAGGGAGACAGGGTTGTAACAAATCCCTGATGTTACTCAGTCTTAACATTGAGCAAGCAGTAAAAGAAACCAACAAGAAATTTAGAAGCGAAATTAAATTTCAAAAAATGGTTCAAATGGCTCTGAGCACTATGGGATTCACTGTCCCCTAGAACTTAGAACTACTTAAACCTAACTAACCTAAGGACATCACACGCATCCATGCCTGAGGCAGGATTCAAACCTGTGACCATGGCGGTCTCGAGGTTCCAGACTGTAGCGCCTAGAACCACACGCCCATTCCGGCCAGCATGAAATTTCAGGGTGAAGAAATAAATACTCTGAGGTATACCAGTGACACTGTAGTTCTGTTAGAGACGGCATTGGACTTGGGGAGACCAGTTGAACAGAATGGATATTTTCTTCAAAAGAAGTTATAAGATGAACTTGAAAAAAGCAAATCAGGGGTAAAAGAATGAAGTCAAATCAAATCAGGTGATGCTGAGGGAATTGCATTACAAAATGAGACACTAAGAGAAACAGATGTGTTTTGCTATATGGGCAGCAAAATAACTGATAATAGCCAACTGGCAATGGCAAGAAAAGCATTTCTTAACGAGGAATTTGTTAAAGCCTAATAACTGCCGTGTCATATCTAAAATTTGTGCCACATAATGCATAGTTACTGCTGTTAGTCCAAGGGCGCTAATAAATTGTCAGCCAACGCTATATATTAAAAACTCTTTTCTGGATGTATATTTCTGGAGTGCAACCTTGTACGGAAGTGAATAGAGGCCTTTGAAATGTGGTACCACAGAAGAATGTTTAAGATTAGATGGGTAGTTTGAGTAACTAATGACCAAAGTACTGAATCAAATCAGGGAAAAAAGAAATATTTGACACACTTGGACAAAAAAAAGTGATTGGCTGATAGGACACTTCATGAAGTGTGAAGGAACTGTCATGGGGATGGGGGAACGGGATGGAGGGGGGGGGGGGGGAGAGAGAGAGAGATAATGAAAATTGTAGACGGAGGATGAAGGATGCATACAGTGTAAGATAATTCAAGTGGATGTAGGTTATATTAGTTAGAGAGACGAAGCTGGCTCAGAGTCAGCTGGGACGTCATGTGGCAATGTATGGTGTTTTGTCACAAGTCTCGCTTATAAACATCGTGTCCATTGCATGGGGGCTTAATTATAAAATGAATGCAATAATTTTAGTAGTTGTGTATCCGGTTACTAAGTCTCGTAACCGGTTGGCCCTGAGTAGTATTAGTACGCAATCTGACTGCATAAAATAACAATAAAGAATGAAAGGAAATTTCCGTTAGCACAATTGATTAATTAAGTCCCCAGCAACTACGAGGGCTATCCACAAAGTACATTACGTTTTGGAATTAAAAATAAATAAAGTATTGGGAATTTTTTTTATTATGTACAGATGAAAGCCACACTTAAATACTACTTTTCTACATAGTTGCCATTTAAATTAAGGCACTTATCGTAGCGATGGACGAGCTTAGAAATTCCTTCGTCGTAAAATTCGGCCGCCTGCGCCTTCAACCACGCGTTTACCTATTCTTGAAGCTGTGCGTCGTCATCAAAACGCTGCATAGCCAACCACTTCTTCATTGCTGGGAATAAGTGGAAGTCGGTGGGTGCCAGGTCGGGACTGTAGGAGGATGAGGAAACAACTCCCACCTAAAAGATTCGAGAACTTCACGAGTGGCATTTGCCGTGTGGGCCCGGGCGTTGTCGTGAATCAGCAAGATCTTCGAGCCCAACTTTCCCCCGCGCTTGTTTTGTATTGCTCTTCTGAGGTTGCGCAGAGTTTGGCAATACCTTTGAGAGTTTGCTGTAGTTCCTCTTTCCAGGAAATCCACAAAAATCACACCTTTTCTGTCCCAAAAGACAGTCGCCATCACCTTCCTTGCCGACATTGTCTGCATGCATTTCTTGGGTTTTTGGAGGGAATTCGTGTGCCCTCACTGCATTGACTGCAATTTTGTCTGGCAGTTCACATGCTTAACCCATGCTTCGTCACGAGTAACGATGCGATCGAGTAATGAGTCGCCATCTTTCTCGTAAGCGTCCAAAAACGTTAAGGCTGCAGCCATTCGCAGATTTTTGTGAATCTCTGTCAAGATTTTTGGTATCCATCTTGCACAAAACTTGTGGTAACCAAGCTTTTCGCTAATGATTTCGTGCAACAAACTTCGTGAAATTTGTGGAAAACTCATAGAGAGTTCCGCTATTGTGAAATTACGGTTTTCACGGACTGCGGCATCGACTTTTTCGACAAGTTTGGCAGTCACTCTGCTGGGTCTTCCACTTCGCTCTTCGTCGTGAACGTTAGTTCGGCCATTTTTAACTTTTATGACCCATTGACGCACTCAACCTTCAGTGATTATGTTGTCAACATACACTTCCCAAGCTGCCGATAGATTTCTATCGGTGTACAGATTTTTGCAGTCAGAAACCTTATTACAGCACGCACTTCACACTTCGCGGCATTTTCAATTAACGCTGACATTTCAAACTGTCACAGTAACTCGACGGAGTACAGCACGAACCTCTCACTAGCACAGCAGGATGCCGACTGAGCGGCGGAATGCCATGACACCAAGATGGCCGCGCTAGCCCCGCCCCTAACGGACACAAATGAAAACGTAATGTACTTTGTGGATAGCCCTTGTATAAAAGCTACAAACCAACAAAGCACAAGTGTAACTGTTCTGTGTGTGGAAGTGTGATTCAACGTACATGTATCTGGCACAGTTCTTCCTCAATACGATGAGATATTTTAAACACCATTTACAATGAATTAATTCAAAAACAAGAAATACTATAATTACTTGTAGAAACCAGAATTACAAGTCTAATTCATGAACACGAGCCAGATGCTTTGTTGACTGAACCTGTGACCAAGAGGTATTGTTATTTACGAAATTTGAAATGAAATAATTTTTTGTTACCTCCACATATATTGACGAAAAATACACTGTGATCATTGCAACATCTTCCATCTATACATTACACCAACCGAACAGCATCTATTCTCTCGGCCAACAGAAGAACAACTGCACATGACATGCTGTCAACTAGTACAGCTCTCGACATCCTCTCAACAAGCACTTCCCACGGCAACCTCTGAACTACAACTGCCCTCGACATTCTCTGAACAACTACTGCGCCAGTGGAGGCGGCGGAATAATACTCTTTGGCGCAATCTCTGGCGTTGTGACTCAGTGTAGCCACCTTTCATATGCCCCTCCTAAACGGGCTAGAATTTGATGGTATTTTTGCCAGCATTGGTGGTGAAAATACCACCAAATTCGTCAAAAAAAATACAGACAAAAATAAAAGATAACATTAAAAAGTAAATATCGCATAACTAAATAAATTTTGGCTTTGCACTGACCCTTCAATAACCTAATATATAAAATACAGCAAGCAATACAAATGCTTGCATATATGTGATTTTACATAATAGTTTACAGAAGTATCATTCAATCAATGGCACCAGCAATGACGAATATGTGTAGGTAAGAGTCTCATAACATTTAATACAGTCTCATAACATTTAATAAACAGTAAATACACAAAAAATCAGTTTATACAAATATTCACATAAAATCTTTTCAACAGTTCAATAAACAAGTAGCACTCCTCAGAGTAGTTGACAGTTCCAGCAGTAGCACCCAGCAATGGTCAACAGGTGCAAATAGCAGTCTCATAACATTTCGTCAGAAGTATTTAAACAGCTCCAACAGTGGCACCCAGCAATGTTGAGCAGGTGCAGACACCAACAAGTGACATCATTTCAGTAGAAGCAGTTCCAACAGTGGCACCCAGCAATGTTGAGCAGGTGCAGGTAACAGTCCATAATATTCACTATCACTAATTAAACAGTTTATCAGAGTTCATCAACAGAAATAAAACATTTCCAAGTGGCACCTATCAATGTTGAACAGGTGCAAGCACGAACGACAGTTTGAATGCACACACAATTGCTTTTACAAAATTATTATCAATGCTCTTACACTAAACATACAAATTATAATAAACACACAAATGATATCAGATAATTGTCATATTAACTATTACAAATACACAAATATCGGTAAACCTATAATATTTATGGGTGTTAGAGCAAGCCACAACAAACAAGTAAAATAATATTTAGGAGACAGGTTGGTACCAATTATTTGGGATTAGGAAAGGAAAGCACACAAAACACACTCACTCATCTTTCATCCACATATTAAGTACTACTGTGTAATTGAATAATGTTATCTGTGTAAATGCAATTATGTCAAAATTTGATGTTCAACATGTGTATCAAATAGTAGTGGTAACAGTGTATAACAGTCAATAATAGTTTAGTCAACGTCATAGTCATCATGTCAAGACCAATGTTTGCCAAGCCAAATCAAAATGTACGGTTGCTGAACAACTGTCAGTGTGCCAAGATATGCAATTACTTCCTCTCTCCAAAAAGTATATACTGCTTATTGATTTAACACAGTGTGTGCGTAGACAATCTTCCTTCCTCTTGAGTATTCTAGTCTGCCATCTTCATCCTCCTTGTTCCATATAAACCAACAAAAAAAATATGCTCCTCACTTACTTTACCTCTTATCCACCAAAACTCCAATAATCATCAACTTCACATTATCTTAATACTTCAATAATAGCTCTTACGTCGATGCATATAAACCTTATCATCAATATCATTTACCTTACCTCTTGTCCACCAAAACTCCAATAATCATCAACTTCACATAATCTCAATACCTCAATAATACCTCTTCAATACGTCGATACATATTAACCTTATAACCAATATCATTTCACTTCCATAACAACGGTTTCCTCTAGTCAGTCTCCTCAAACAAGTACAGATAAAATCCTAGTGCAAACTTCAATTCATCATCCCATACAATCCAAAGACACAACGTCCACACACAACCTCTGCGTAATCCACCTGACCGAACTCTTCTACTCATTATGAATTATAAAACACATTTTGGTTACCTTGTCCATCATTAAATCAAAGAAATGCATACATGGCCTCTAACAGCCTTTAGTTTGAATACCTAAGTAAGTACGAGTGTGGAGTGTGAATGATCGTAATATTTCACAGTGTGTACGCCACTTCAAGAATCATGGCAAAACAGAAGGAAACATGTGTAGTATTTCTTGTGTCAAGTGTCACTTGCTATTTCAATTGCTCACGAAGAATGCAGTATAACAATTGTCAATGTTCTAAACCTAGTGTTGGTATTTCATGTCGTTAGCTTCCTTTCTATTAGCATAAATTTATACTGCTTCCATAAAACCTCCAGCTCATGTGACTTCAATGGAGTTTTTTTTTTGTGCCAATGTCGTTCGTAGAATTTTAGTACTTCATTTTCTTATCTTAAAATATAAAGCACTGAGCGTAAGCAAAACATGCAATAGCGAGTAAATATACCAGTAGAGAACAGAATGTCAACAAGTAGATGTAGCACAATCCTTACAACGAGGCTCTTCCAAGCGAACAATCTATAATTAATACCATAGTGTGACCTAAACTCCATGTTCGTGCACAGTATATCAGCATTTCTATATACCAAATTAAAGAGTAGTTATGAGAACAAAACAAAAATGTGTAAATATGCAACCCATACGCAAAGCAGCAAACATATATCTTACATAATAAACAGGTCATTAGCATCATATCAGCATAAGCAAATAAATGTTCATATGTAATCTTAATAGGTAAACATGAAGACGCAAGCAGATAAATCACAAAGTATAGCTTACATACATAACCATATCAGCACAACTAATCAGGTGACAATTATAATTTAAATAAATAAGCACAGCAGGCACATAATAAAAAAATATGACATCAGTTAAAAAGCAGAGCAACCAAGTGATGCATAATATACATAAGTAACAACCCTGCTCATTAATCAGTCATTGTCAAAATCAGTTAACACAAAGTATAAATCACGTAATCGCGAGCAGCAAATTACGTCTAAAGTACGTACCTAAATGGAAATATGTTACCTGAAAAATAAACTCATTCTTCCTTAAATTTTCTCGATAGCAAGTCCTGTTAACGTCGGAAACACACAGAATTTACCTGAAGTTCTTAAATATTTTATACAACTGTATCATGAAAAAAACTGAACGTTAATAACATAATTTATCAAGTCACAATAGCTTTATACTGAATTTATTCGGAGAAATTAGACTGTGTATTTATTTACGGCTGTCAGTGCATTCGCATTGAGCGCTCGATCAGCTGTAGATACGCGTGACGTAGGAAGCAATTGTTTGCGGTCAACGACTGCCTTGTGTGGCGCACAGGCTTGACTGTTGCTTTGAGTATGTGCCGCCGCCAGAACACGGCGCGGTATCCTTGCATTCTCTGCGTGTTTACATGTAACTGTTAGTTTCTCAAAAGTATGTCATTCCACAAAAATTTTAACGTTCGATATATGATGTATTCCCCTAGAGCGCCGAGATTTAAGAGTTTCTACTTCGACAGTGTTATCATGAATAATTTTGCGAACTCTATATGGACCGTTATAAAGCAGAAAAAATTTGCGACACAAGCCTTTTCCTTTGTGAGACAAACGATGAGACTTAATTAACACCTTTTGACCAACTGACAAGGTTTTTAAACGACCAGGACGTGTAGCTGATTTCTCTCTTCTAGCAGCCGCAGATGAAATATTTTGTAGAGCCAGGTTGACAACAGAATGCCGCAGTTTACGTGTAGGCGAAAAAGGAAACTACGTATTTCAGAAATGCGATTTGTCGGTGCTTTATTTTTTAATATCAATATAGGCGGTAAAGAAGTTGAATCATTAGGGAGTTCATTCAGAATGTTTTGAAAAATATGAAGATACTGATCCCACGTTCTGTGATTCTGATGACAATAAAGACGACACAATTTATTGATTTCCTTCATCCATCTCTCTGAAGCGTTAGATTGAGGGTGAAAAAGTGAAATGAAAATTGGTTTAATCTTACGACGCCGTAGAGTACGAAGCCAAATTTTAGAGCGAAACTGCGATCCATTATCTGATATAACCTTATCAACACGACCCACTTCTTTAACAAAATGTTTGATGAAAGTCTTAGATACCGAACGAGCTGTTGCTTTGCGTAAAGGTGTAAAACACACATATTTTGATGTCAATTCCACTGCTACCAAAATGTACGCAAAAACATTAGTAGAACGAACCATTGGACCGAACAAATCGACTGCAGCCATCTCCTTTAATTTCGCTGGAATGATAGGAAACAACGGTGCTCTGTGAGAAATAGTTGGCGGCTTAGCCTTTTGACATAATTTGCATTTGGCAAGAACAAATCGAATACGTTTTTCCATATTACAGAAGTAGCAATTTTTTCCTAATTTATGAAAGCATTTTCTGGGACCAAAGTGTGCATAACTGAAATGTGTATACCAAATCAATTTATTAACCCACTCATCAAATTTTTTTTAAAGTAGTTGGGGTTCAAGCCGCTGTATCGCTGTATAGAGTTCCGTTTATCAGTTTTTTTATTTTCAACAGTCATTTTCTTTATTATTTATATTACAATTCATATAATGAAAAAAATACGTGTAATACATGGAAGAAGCCTGGAGATACAGACAGGTTTCAGATAGATTATATAACGGTAAGACAGAGATTTAGGAACCAGGTTTTAAATTGTAAGACATTTCCAGGGGCAGATGTGGACTCTGACCACAATCTGTTGGTTATGAACTGTAGATTAAAACTGAAGAAACTGCAAAAAGGTGGAATTTAAGGAGATGGGACCTGGATAAACTGACTAAACTGGAGGTTGTACAGAGTTTCAGGGAGAGCGTAAGGGAACAACTGACATGAATGGGGGAAGGAAATACAGTAGAAGAAGAATGGGTAGCTTTGAGGGATGAAGTGGTGAAGGCAGCAGATGATCAAGTAGGTAAAAAGACGAGGGTTAGTAGAAATCCTTGGGTAACAGAAGAAATATTGAATTTAATTGACGAAAGGAGAAAATATAAAAATGCAGTAAATGAAGCAGGCAAAAAGGAACACAAACGTCTCAAAAATGAGATCGACAGGAAATGCAAAATGGCTAAGCAGGGATGGCTAGAGGACAAATGTAAGGATGTAGAGGCTTATCTCACTAGGGGTAATATAGATACTGCCTACAGGAAAATTAAAGAGACCTTTGGAGAAAAGAGAACCACTTGTATGAATATCAAGAGCTCAGATGGAAACCCAGTTCTAAGCAAAGAAGGTAAAGCAGAAAGGTGGAGGGAGTATATAGAGGGTTTATACATGGGCGATGTACTTGAGGACAATACTTTGGAAATGGAAGAGGATGTAGATGAAGATGAAATGGGAGATACGATACTGCATGAAGAGTTTGATAGAGCACTGAAAGACCTGAGTCGAAACAAGGCCCCGGGAGTAGACAACAGTCCATTAGAACTACTGATAGCCTTGGGAGAGCCAGTCCTGACAAAACTCTACCACCCAGTGAGCAGGATGTATGAGACAGGCGAAATACCCTCAGACTTCAAGAAAAATATAATAATTCCAATCCCAAAGAAAGAGGTGTTGACATGTGAAAATTACCTAACTATCAGTTTAATAAGTCACGGGTGCAAAATGCTAACGCGAATTCTTTACAGACGAATGGAAACACTAGTAGAAGCCGACCTTGGGGAAGATCAGTTTGGATTCCATAAAAATATTGGAACACGTGAGGCAACACTGACCCTACGGCTTATCTTAGAAGCTAGATTAAGGAAAGGCAAACCTACGTTTCTAGCATCTGTAGACTTAGAGAAAGCTTTTGACAATGTTGACTGGAATACTCTCTTTCAAATTCTGAAGGTGGCAGGGGCAAAACATAGGGAGCGAAAGGCTATTTACAATTTGTACAGAAACCAGATGGCAGTTATAAGAGTCGAGGGGCATGAAAGGGAAGCGGTGGTTGGGATAGCAGTGAGACAGGGTTGTAGCCTCTCCCCGATGTTATTCAATCTGTATATTGAGCAAACAGTAAAGGAAACAAAAGAAAAATTTGGAGTAGGTATTAAAATCCATGGAGAAGAAATAAAAACTTTGAGGTTTACCGATGACATTGTAATTCTGTCAGAGACAGCAAAGGACTTGGAAGAGCAGTTGAAGGGAATGGATAATGTCTTCAAGGGAGGATATAAGATGAACATCAACAAAAACAAAACGAGGATAATGGAATGTAGTCGAATTAAGTCTGGTGATGCTGAGGGTATTAGATTAGGAAATGAGACACTTAAAGTAGTAAAGGAGTTTTGCTATTTGGGGGGCAAAATTACTGATGATGGTCGAAGTAGAGAGGATATAAAATGTAGACTGGCAATGGCAAGGAAAGCGTTTCTGAAGAAGAGAAATTTGTTAACATCGAGTATAGATTTAAGTGTCAGGAAGTCGTTTCTGAAAGTATTTCTATGGAGTGTAGCCGTGTATGGAAGTGAAACATGGACGATAAATAGTTTCGACAAGAAGAGAGTAGAAGCTTTCGAAATGTGGTGCTACAGAAGAATGCTGAAGATTAGGTGGGTAGATCACATAACTAATGAGGAGGTGTTGAATAGAATTGGGGAGAAGAGGAGCTTGTGGCACAACTTGACTAGAAGAAGGGATCGGTTGGTAGGACATATTCTGAGGCATCGAGGGATCACCAATTTAGTATTGGAGGGCAGCGTGGAGGGTAAAAATCGTAGAGGGAGACCAAGAGATGAGTACACCAAGCAGATTCAGAAGGATGTGGGTTGCAGTAGTTACTGGGAGATGAAGAAGCTTGCACAGGATAGAGTAGCATGGAGAGCTGCATCAAACCAGTCTCAGGACTGAAGACCACAACAACAACAGGTGCTCGTGATAAAGCATCAGCAATAATATTTGAAGAACCCTTTATGTAAACAATACTAAAATCAAATTCCTGTAGATACAGCGCCCATCGTGATAATCTTCCTTGTGTTAATTTTGTTGACATAAGAAATTCCAGAGCTCGAAGATCCGTGTAAACCTTAGTATGTCTGCCATACAAAAATATGCGAAATTTTGTGAAAGCCCATGCAACAGCCAAAGCTTCAAGTTCCGTACTCGAATAGTTCTTTTCTGATTTAGAGAGAACACGACTTCCAAATGCAATAGTTTTCTGTACTACAATGCCGTTTTCTTCTATCTCTTGAAATAAGTGTGCACCTAGGCCTTTGTATGATGAGTCCGTCGCCAAACAAAAATCTTTAGATAAATCCGGATGTGAAAGAAGTGGAGCAGCAACTAAAGCATCACGAAGTTGTTCAAATTCTGATTGAGCTTCCTTATCCCAACACCAATTAGAATTTTTTCCAGATAGTTCACATAAACGAGGTGTGGCCAAATTGTCCAATCTAACAAAGCGTCTAAGAAAATTACAGATACCAAGGAAACTACGAACATCACGTTTTGTAGTAGGAACAGCATAATTACGAATAGCGTCTAGTTTCTCTGGATCAGGAAGAATACCATCTCTAGAAATAATATGACCAAGAAATTTCACCTGAGAACGACCCAATTCAGATTTTTCCAAGTTCACTGTAATGCCAACTCTTGAAAAATACGTAATAATGAATGCAAAATTTTGTTGTGCTCTCCAAGAACGTTTAGTAATAAGAACATCGTCAACATATGAAGTAGTATTGTCACAAAGATAAACAGGTAAAATTTCGTTTAAACTACGAATGAATGCTGCTGAAGATACAGAAAGTTCAAAAAGTAATTTCCGAAATTGATAACAGTTACCAAAGGCTAAAAAGGCAGTGTATTTTCTACAATCAGGGTGGAGTTCTATTTGCCAAAAACTTGCGCGCATATCAATTGTGGATAAAACTTTAATGCCATCGAAATGTTGAAGAAGTTCATCTAAATTTTGTGGACGGTTAGTTTCAGGAACGATGGTATTATTTATCTGTATGGAATCCAGAAGCAAACGAATTGAGCCATTCTTTTTAAGAACGATATGTAATGGGCCGGTATAAGGACTGACTGCTGGCTCAATAACGCCTTGATCTAACATGCATTGAAGTTCACTCTTAACCGTGTCTCTATAAGCCAAAGGAATAGCGTACGTTTTTTCCCCGAAATGGTGTGTGTTCTTTTACTTTAAATAAATAATGTAAGCCTTGTATAGTTCCTGTGTGATGACTAAATACTGTAGCATGTGAAGTCAAAATTTGGTGTAGTTCTTCTCTTGCAATGTCATCTGGCACTTCAGCTTTGTTAACCTTTTCATTAATTAATTCTTCACTATTAATTATATAATCCATCCCTTCTCTGTATCTATTGTCGTTGTCATGAATGAACACATTGTCGTCATAATACTCAGCGAAAACATCAGAAGTAAGAAACCTTAAACATTCTGTGTCTGATTCAGATTTCGTTAAACACTCGAAAAATTTCAAACATCTCGGCATTCCAGCAACAGTCAAGTTCACACTTCCTTCCTTAAAGTTTAAAATTGCCTTATGTGTGTTAAGAAACTCCATACCTAATATAATTTGTGTACTGAGTAATGGAACAATAATAAAATTAGCAGAAAATTCATATCCTTGACAAATGAAATTTAAGTTGGTCTGTTGTCTGACTTCCACACTTTTTCCAGAAATAGCTCCTCGAATTGTAGTTTTAGAAACAGGTAACACAGGACAAGCAATATTTGTTACACATACGAAAAACTGATTCACTAATAACATTCGATGGGCTCCCAGAATCTAAAACCGCAGTGAACTTATTCTTACTCACACATAACAGAATGTAAAAATGTGTCTACATTATTTTCCTTTTCGTCTAGCAAAATGTCTCTCATGTCTTCCAGGCGTACGTTGTGTAAAGTCGTAGTGTCATTACTTTCTGAACCGTCTATATTCCTGCCGGAAGCCGAAGCTACAAGTCATTGTCGATTGTTTGCGTCACGACTTTGATTATTCGCGTCATTTCTCTCTGAATTTCTGTCGTGTGGAGGATGCCAATTAGGTCCCACCTGTCTGTTACATGTAAATTCTTGGTTGTGTCTGTTATTAAAATTTCTATTTTCCTGTCTATCTGCATGACTACTTCTTGTGTAATTTCTACTGTCACTTCTGAAATTATTGTTATATCTACTACCCTGGTTACTTCTGTAGTAAGAATTTCTATTATTGTATGAATAATTTCTGTCTTGATGATATCGATTACTGTTTCCGTATGATTGATCATTCCGCTAGGAATTTCCGTTATTATAATTGTCTGTGTAATTTCTGTTAGAACGTCTGTTATTGTCATAAGGCTGGTTGGTATCTATTGTCCTGTCTGTTTGGTCTGTCATTTTCAAAATTACCGCTATAACGTCCGTTCCGATCACTGTCCCTTTTCTCTGAAAAATCTATTGTGATTACTATTACTGAAAAAATTACAAGAAGTCCCGTCGTCGTTGCCATAGTCAAGTTCTTGTAGCAAAGTCTTAAAAGTTTCAATGTCGTCTTTACATCTTCCGGCTAAAGCAATGTGTCTTATCGATTGTGGCAGCTTAGTTAAACAAATGCGAATTAGTTCAGTCAGGCTATAAGGGTTGGAAAGGAATTGATTCTTTCGAATCATGTCTTCAAAGTATTCTACTGGCGTGCGGAACTCAGACCGTTCAAAATTACGCTGCATAATAAGACTATGTTTGACTCTGTCTTGGGTGTTTCCGGACCAATATGCCGATAGAAATGCATGACAAAAATCATTTAAATTATTACAATCTCTAATAAGTGCGCGCATGCGCGTCGCCGGTACGTTTTCTAAATATTCACACATAAATTCCAGTTTGTGACTTAGTGGCCAATTTGATGAAAGTGCGTACATAAATTGATCTAACCATGAACATGGATGTATGTCATTCTTAGAATTGCGAAAGATCTTAAATTTCCGAACAGTTAAAAAGTGTTCATAGTCAAAGTTTTCGCCTCGTGGCGACAAAGAGCTACCGCGTCTGTCCCAGTCGGAATGTCGATTATTGTCAAGTTCGCGCGCCTGGCACTCTCTTGTTGCATCTCGTTAATGAAATAAATTATTTTCTTCAAAACCTGTGATTCTCAATTTCTTCTACTGTATTTTCCTATGATTTCGATTTCAATTTGTTTCACTTGCTTTCGTAACGCCTCAAATTCCATTTTAACGCGTTCATTAAATTTTCCCTGAATTTCAACATGTTTATTTATGTTCTGGTACTCTTCGGTTTCTGCAAATGGCAATGGAGCTGTATCATCTGAATCTCTGTCCCCATTTAAACTAATACTTGCCAATTTATCTGAAATCTCCTCAACTCTTTCCGATAAGTCACCTATTTGTTCTTTCTGTTTATTTACGTCTTCCGTAAGTGTCGCGACTCTGGTTGCAGTATTGACACATTTAGTAGTTAACTGTTCATATTGTTGTGTTAGGTTATTTATTCTTTCATTTGGAACGGATTCCTCGATTCTTTCAAATATTTCTTCCTTATCGTGTGCACGTTGTAAATTTAACTCTGAAAATTTTTTTACTATCACGCGATCTCGTTCTTCCTGTTCTCTATCCTGTTCCGTTTGTCTAATTTCTATTGAAATTAATCTATTATTGTGAGAATTCAAATTCTCTAATTTCTTTCTTTAATTCATCTTTCATGTTTTTGAAACATGACCCTATTCGTGAGTCTAACCGTGTTTCCACTGTTCCCATATCAGTTTTAATTGTTCTTATTTGTGAGTCTAACAGTGTTGCCGATGTTCCCATCTGTGATCCCAAATTTAATATAGCACCCATCAACTGCTCCATATTAACTGGTTCAAAATTCTTTTCGCGCCTAACACTTCCCGTAAAACTAACTTCCTTCGTCATAGCTGTAAAGCTATCTGTGTTCGATACTATTCCAGAATCTTCTATCGTTAATCTCATATTCTGAAAATTTTCCGATTGTGAAAAATTTTAAACTGGTTCCCGACTATTTTCCCGGCTTATTAAATTGTTTTCTACTGCATTATTAATCATACTGTTCTCCGGTGTTGGCGAGTTCGCCATGTTAACAATTTCGTCATTCTGACTATCCATCATTTTTGTCTTTTTCATCGATCGCGAAATCATTTACAAAACATACAAAACTCTTCCCTATACGAAAATTACACACAATATAACACTTTATCAGCAACAATACCATTCACACGAAATGCTTCCCGACAAACACGATTAACGAACAATTGAAATCTTCATAATTGCACAAAATTGTCAAACCCGTATACGAAACATCAAAAATTAAATTCTGCAAAAATACCATTAGAAGAATGACAAGACAAATACAAATGTTCAATTACCAAATCTACACATACAACATAGACTACAATTACTAAACTATAAATTACTACAATAATACTACTGTCTGCTATTTTTACTGTCAAAAGAATTCCAAGGGACGATCCGAAGCAGCGGTCGCCACGTGCATGGGGGCTTAATTATAATATGAATGCAATAATTTTAGTAGCTGTGTGTCCGGTTACGAAGTCTGGTAACTGGTTGGCCCTGAGTAATATTAGTACTCAATCTGACTGCATAAAATAACAATAAAGAACGAAAGGAAATTTCCGTTAACACAATTGATTAATTAAGTCCCCAGCAACAATAAAAGCTACGAACCAACAAAGCACAAGTGTAACTGTTCTGTGTGTGGAAGTGTGATTTAACGTACACATATCTGGCACGGTTCTTCCTCAATACGATGAGATATTTTAAACACCATTTACAATGAACTAATCGAAAAACCAGAAATACTATAATTACACATAGAAACAAGAATTACGAGTCTAATACATGAACGCGAGCTAGATGCTTTGTGACTGAACCTGTGACCAAGAGGCATTGTTATTTACGAAATTTGAAATGAAATAATTTTTTGTTACCTCCATATATACTGACGAAAAATACACTGTGATCATTGCAACATCTTCCATCTATACATTACACCAACCGAACAGCATCTATTCTCTCGCCCAACAGAAGAACAACTGCACACGACATGCTCTCAACTAGTACAGCTCTCGACATCCTCTCAACAAGCACTTCCCACGGCAACTTCTGAACTGCAACTGCCCTCGACATTCTCTGAACAACTACTGCGCCAGTGGAGGCGGCGGAATAATACTCTTTGGCGCAGTCTCTCGCGCTGTGACTCAGTGTAGCCACCTTTCACCATATATGACCTCGTGTAAAGTCAATTCAATGGCAATTCCCAAGATTTGTACCTCTCCATCTCCTGGAATCATGCTGTGGGGAACTACTGGATATGACAACTGGAGTGTTTTGTCAGTTGTTGAAAGAAGAACCACTATGTGGCATAATAAGTGAAATCTGTTGTTCTATCCTTCTTGACTAGGGTGTCAAACGGCACTTTCCGTCTGGACAAGCTAGACCCCACTCTGCAGTTCACTATACAACTTCCTTGAGGAATGTACGGTTTCTCGATTGTCCATTCCAGTTACCTGATGTGTCAACCAAAAATCATGTCTGTGATGCGAAGGGAGGATGTAGACTTTCACACAAGCCTCCAGTGCTTCCCCCTTCTTCTTCTTCTTCTTCTTCTTCTCCTCCTCCTCCTCCTCCTCCTCCTCCTTAGGTCATTCACATAGCCCTTTCCAATACACTCTTATCGCACAGTACTTCCTCCCCATTGCCCCCTCTTTGATTAAAATCTTCCTTGACCTTGTTTCTCATCTTGTTCTTAGTCTTCCCACTGATCTTTCACATTCCAGCCATTCCAGAACTTTTCTCGGAATACTTATCCCATTTTTTAATGTCACCTAACTGTTCCTGCCTGTTTCTCTCCATAGTTACTTTCAGAAAATTTATCTCCCATGTGTTTCGTATTGTTTCATTTCGTAGCCTGGCCCTTCTTGTCTTATCTGGCATCTATCGTCGAAAATGTATCAGTATCGTTCATATTCTGCTGAGATTTCCTACAGGTGCAACCCCTCCTCCATGCTGTGGGGGACGAGCAACAGTGGCAAGTACAGGATTACAAGTAGCAGTGAAGTAGAGTGGGTACCGTGTATGCCTGGATCCACTACAGTGGAAGTCCTACACGAGCCGTGAAACATGGCGCCCAACAGTGCTCTGGTGAAATGGGAACTGAATAATCCCTTAGATTTTGAAAGGCGAACGAGCTTCCAGCCAACCATTTTGATGTGCTGACACAGCACATGTTTCATACATAGCAAGGAATTCCTTAAAGGGGTTAGGACGTGAAATGGGCCGACTTGGAGCAGGAGAGACATGACAGGACATTTTAATTTCCAGTGTCTATACTTTTACAAATAAATTCATCAAACTTTGTCAGCATCACCAGGATTCACGCCCATTGCAGTGGAAGTTCGAAAACATAACAAAATAAAATTTTTATGTGCAAAATTTCATCATTTTTTCATTTACTAATGGCTGAATTTGTTGGTATAGGTACACTTTTCTTCATAAGTTAGAGAGATTCTTTGATGAATTTTGCACAGCATACATGCCATACTCACAGGTGTATGAAATTCTAGAATTTATTTCATTTATGAAAAAACGAATGAACTGTTATATTTTAAACTTAATGTTTAGAAAAAACACAAATTTTATAGTTAATTACCTCAATTTTTACCACAGTTTTTAATAGATTTGGAAAATTCTAGCGTTTCATACACCTTTAAGTATGGTTTGTACGCTGTGCAAAATTCATCAAAGAAACTCTCTTACTTATGAAGAAAAGTGTACCTACAGCAACAAATGCTGCCATTAGTTAAGTGAAAAAAAAGGAAGAAATTTCACATGTAAAAAAAAAAATCCTTCCTGGTCATGCTGACAAAGTTTTATGAATTTATTTGTAAAAGTATAGAGAGTGAAAATTAAAATGTTCAGTGGTGCCTCTCCTGCTCCAAGTCGGCCCGTTTGACGTCCTACCCCCCTCAAGAAACATTCAGAGGCCATTTTATTCATATCGAGGACATATACGCGGACAAGAAAAAAAATTTCCGGATTTTTACTGGTTCAAAATACACTTTTCCTGGATGCATACACATTACATACCAAGTGAAACTACATTTTTCCGTATTAAGTGATATTGTATTTTCCCTCAGAGCTATAAAACTTATCAGTCTTTGGATTGGTAAAGATTTTAAGTGTCTTTATACACTAGCATCGAACATAAACCTGGCATATTAGGAAACGAAACACGGAACAGGGGAAAAAAGGGAGGAGGAAAACCTTTGATGTTTTGCAACATGTGCATTGCATATTTTCAAGTTACGGAAGTAGAAATGTGAATTCCTCAAATACAAATGTGCCCATCAAACTTTTTAAAAATGGTGGAAATTGCTGGTCCTCAAAGAATCGAGTTTTGAAAGAGTCAAACTGTTTGCAGTTTAATAAATTCATTGCATATTCCCCATCTCGACACGATTCGTCTTGTGCGAAAGGGAATTTACTTTTAAAGTAACAGTTCTCAAACCACAATTTGCAATGTTTTCCCACAGGCTTCTAGAGATGTGAACAGTTGTGACGTGATGCTCATCGAAAGCAGTTTGTTGTAATGAAGTATGGCATAGCCCTCGTCCTAAGGCCTATGATGCATTCCACTTTCTGCAGAGTCTTGGGTACGCAATGTGTTTTGCTGTTGTAAATGCTGCATTTTCTTTACTACTAAAGTTTTATTTTGGAACTTCTAGAGGGCTCCGAACCACACGGTGCTATATCGAGGTAAGTAACTCAACTACATAGCTGTGCGAGGAACACCATGCCGGAAGTGCGTTTCGAATTCCAAGAATTAGTCCATGCGTGCCATACAGTGCCAGACAACACACGAGGTTTTAACAGCACGAAACATGCTTTCAATTGAAATCTGTAGAACAATGAAAGCTCCCACAGTGATCGTAACTCATCTGTAACCTACAACCTTAGGTTGTTTGTGTTCATTACAAAGCAAACAGTGGTGCACGACAAAGGTCAGTGTCTCCAAAACTCAATGAGCACCTTCGAAGACTTTGCTTTGATAGTGGATTAAGCAATGCAAGCTGATTTGAGATTGTGGCTCCATTAAAGTCAAACAATATACAGAAACTGTATCGACAAACTGGTCTATACTTGGAAGAAATAAGTTTATCACCAGTGTGTTATGCTCAGAGATAAACATGCAGACATGAACGAAAACGTACTATGTTAAAGTTTTTATTTAAAAAAATTTTTAAAAGTTTATGTATATAGACTGAAGCGGCAAGTTAAAGTTTGTACCACTAAGCCATCTTGAAACAGCAGCTCACAAACTGCACGGATTCCTCGGGCACGCATCCCTCGATCCAAATTGTCACTGCCATCCCACTGTACTTCAAATTCCCCTTACACATTTCATTTGTAAGTACCTGCACCTGGCTTTTAGGATGGATCCCCTATTAATCTTCAATGCAAAGGTGCTATTCCAGAACATGGGGAGCCTCAGAAATTCTGTTCGAACGTACGGGGGAATTTAAAGTAGACTGGGGTGGCTGTGAGAAGTTTGGTCTGAGGGAGACGCATGCCTCGATAATCGGTGCAGTTGTGTGAATCGCTGTGGCTAGGTGGCTAATGCACTTGCATAGTAAGCAAGAGACCTTTGCTTAATTCCCAGCCTAGGTACAAAATTTTCACTTGCCACTTCAGTTTGTACATATAAAATCATATCTACTTGAGACCAGTAATTTCTCTGAAATAAAATTTGAAGGTATTACTTTTCAACATACACTCCACATTTATCATTTGAGGCACATTAAGTTTCATGTGCTTCTCAAATTTAGTTCCTGAGGAAAGACAAGTTTTTAGACCCCTGCATCAGTTCTATCAAAAGTGGGAATTTCAAAATCTTGCTTCTCTTGTGAGAATTTCTGCAGATTCTTCACGGTGTAACATCTTCAGTTTCTGTCAATGCAGGAAAGGGCAAAAAATATTGCAAGAGCGGTACGGGAGAGTTCTTAAACTATCAGTGTGTCTAATGCTTTAGAATGAGTGAAGAAGGTAGCTACTGCCTGTGAAACCAGACAGATCCGCCCAGCTCATTATTCACAAACACACTACTCAATAATTTGTATATTGCTCACACGGTAAATTCTTTCATTTATTGTCTATAGTTATTCTCTTTCTCTACTCAGTAACCACCAGCACCAGCAGCCCTACACGTCGACTGCCATACCCATACACTGTCCGGTCAGGCACGCGGTATGAGGTGCCCACTGCTGGCCACACAGTGGACTACATGTGGACACACCTGTCTTATCTGAAGGGGCAGTGAAATAAGTTTCTTTTCTACAATTTTCAAAAATGTATCACAAATTGGCTTGTTTGTGAGGCAGTCAACGTGGTAAGCAATATACCAACTTTATAGTTAAACAATATACATTAAGTTACTACAATTTGTCATTCATTAATGTATACTTTGACTTGTTCAAGATCCCTTTACATTCTCCTTCTTCATAGGATTTGACAGGACAATGAGTCGATATATTAAGACTGCATTCAATAATGGAAGTACAACTTAAGAAAAATCTAGACACCTTAGCAGGTTATGTCGAGCTAGAAAAACTGTGACAATATTAGATCCAGAGAATAGACGTAGGCTATGGATAAATGAGTAAGATACTGTAAATTCAAAAACCCAGAGAAAAACAAGATTGAAAGGTCTAAAACTAAATGCTCAGATTAGTTTCTGGACTTACATTTGCATTATGCAAGCACGAATGCGCAATCCGTTCAATGTGAACTTCAATAATTAATCACTTTCAAGTGATTTTTGCAACTTAAATTAATGAACATTCTTTCTGAATTGTGATGCGGTTATCAGGAGTGTATAACGTTGCTGTTGTCAAAAGTGACAACTGTGGACTTTTATTTCATGTGAGAACTAATTTCAATGTGCCTCTGAAGAGTAATTAAAAAAATACCCATGATGGAGCAAGGACAACATAAAAGGTAGACGGGCAAAAAGGGGCATTCCTGACCAACAGAAGTCCACTCGCATCAAACACGTATCATCTGAGGAAGAAATTTCACCGAACTTCTATTTGGTAATGAGATACGAACCGTGGCAAAACTGGAACAGAAGAGATTCTAAAGTTTTGAAATGCGATGCCAGAGAAGACTTGAAAATTAGGTGGACTGATAAGGTTAGGAGTGAGGTGTTCTTAGCAGCATCAGTGAGGAAAGAAATACGTGGAAAACACTGACAAGAAGGGAGAGGATGGTAGGATATCAGTTAATACACCAGGAAGTAACATCTGTGGTACTAGAGGGAGCTGTAGAGGGTAAAAACTAGAGAGGAAGACGGACATAAACATCAAGCAAATAATAGAGGACATAGGTTGCCAGTGCTGATCAGAGAAGAAAAGGTTAGAGGAATTCATGGCAGGCTGCATCAAACCAGCCAGTAGACTGATGAAGAGGGGACAGCAATTTGATTCTGCACTCAATCTAAAGCAGTTGTGGAGACGGCAATGCCGTGCACAAACGGTGTGTTTGAGTTTATCTTGCATAACGGATCGAGGCACTCTAAAAATACTTGAAGACAATTGTTCATTTTGTACATCTAAGGAAATTACAGAAACCTCAGCATTATCAAGCTGAAATGTGTGATAAGTTTTGTAATATGACTGACTTAAGTGAAGAAATAAATGCCAGAAGCCAATGTTTCATTTTCATTCCTGGAAAATACATTTTCTGTCACTGTTCTAAGAAGTGGGTACTCCATTTCAGCACAATTCTGATGCATTTCTCAGCTGTAGGGTGGGGCTTCTGGAACTGCAAGACAATCTATATTACAAAACATCTAATCTGCAGGATGCTTGTCTAACAGCTTATACAGGCGAGAATTCCTATTTTCAGTATTTCATACAATTACTGTCTGGATTTAACAACTAACTAAAAGGTATCATCTTATGTTAAACATTTAACACAGTATTGCAGTTGGAAACTGTACTGTATATTCTTTGTGGCACCATAGTTACCGGCACACAAATAGCCCAGGCTATATTCTCACAGTATGAGAGAAAAGGCACTTAGCATCTTCCAATAACTGCACACACAATTTCAAACTTTTAAGAAAATTCTCACTGACACTCATCTCCCCCTCTTCGCCACTAAAATGATGAAATTAGGAAAGTTTATCACATAATACATTTTCACTGTTCAGGCATGACATTTTAATTTTATTGCTTCAGTTAACTAATCACAAAAAATTGTGTAGACATTATCCACATATACCACTCAACATACCTGCAGAACTCTTGTTGTTCAGTGGTTGAGGATATACATCACACAATGATATGCATTAAAACTAGCTTTTTCTTAAAACTGAGCACAAATACTGTTCAGCCAACATTTCATAATGAAAGGACTTTGTGACTGCCAACAAACTTCCAGCACAATTTCAAATCTTTCCTAAACTTTCTCTGTTACAGACTTAAATGTGAATTTTAATAACCTCATTTGTCAAGTTATCAGATGTGTTAAGCTGTTTTATACATGCAAATTTGATTCTTTGAAGAAATTGGAGTGAGGGGTTTGTGCTGCTGAAGGATTTAAAGGGCTGAATTTTCAGTGATTTGACAAGGGAAGTACACACTGACAAAAGTGTCCAAGAGACTGATCTCAATTTTTGGGACCACTTATGTGTTTGAATCACTGTACTCAATGAGCAAGTTCAATAAATCTAAATATCAATCCGATTGCATATCAAAGTGGACTTGAGCGAACTGCACTCACCAGCCAGATTTCAAACACCTCACAGCAGAACTGGACACACTGAAACGTACGTCACAAATATTGTTTCCTGTGTAACGAAATACTGACAAGTTTCACAACAAAGAAACTACTTCCTCAAAAAATCCTCACTGTTAAGTATGCTTCAAAACAATGCAGTTCTCTTCCAGTTACATAATATTTACAGCTCCAACAGTAAAATTAGTGGCCAGTGGTACTTTTTTCACTATGTATGTCATTTCCTTTGCATCTTCTAATTCTACCTCCCCCTCTGCCTCTGCCTCTGCCTCTGCCAGTCACGACCGCTAACACTTCTGGTTGCAGTCGTGACCACAAGCAAAGACAAAAGAGTTGAAGGGGTCCACAGAAAAATGCGCTGACTCTCGAGAGCATATTTTGAGATGTTCTGTGTTAGATATTACGATAATTTTAATGACACGAACGTAAGTACAGTAGGACAAACTATGTAACTACTTGCTGCCACCGTTCAGAAATATGAACATTACACTGATCAGTGTAATCCTTACTCAATCGAGGGCCACACTTTTTCTGCCCACCTCTTCAGTCACAATAACTCTTCCGGACACACACAATCCACAGTGCACAAGTACACCGAGTCTGCTCTACGCGTTAGTATCCCATCCTCACCCAACTTCTGCAGTCAGTTCTCGTTGCAGTCACCACAATTCACCTATGACACAAACAGTAACAGCCATACTACAGAAATTACTAGTGCAACTAGGGACCAATTCGAGACCACCTCCCCAAGCAAGTAACTTATATCTTCCCACAGAACTAACTTCTTACTGCGTATTGCTACATCATTTTGAGGATAACAATAAACCCTTGTTGACACCTAACACCAAATTCACCTAATATGAACAATATGAGAGACATCTGGGACACTATCTGGTGCCAGTTCTGGGTCCCAAACCACCAGCATTTAATTTACAGGAATTGCGCGGCCTGTGCACTAGTCTGTTAGTACGTAACTCCACACACCTACCCAGAACTTGCAAAATCTATCCCACACACGATCATTTGTGTGCTGTGTTCCAAAAGTGGGAAAAAACATTCTGAGACACTAATTGAAAAGATTTCGTACGAGGGAGCTATGCAGAAGTTTCCTTTTGAGGTTATGGCTGCAGCACACATGCACCGCAGTGTCACTCCGTTACAGACATTTGGGCACAGGTTTAGTGTGGCACTCACTTTTCCGACGCACGCGCAGTAAATGGGTTAACGCTAACTGTGGCGACGTCATTACCAAATGTGTCCACAGAGGTTCAACGTGCTATTATTCTTCTCTCAGCTGCTGATGGACGAACACTGGTACACATTCATCGGGAGTGAAGAATGTGTACAGGAGCATCTGTCAAAAACTGCTGTGGAATGGTGCGCTAACTTCCTCACTGGTCACAGTCCGACACATTACACACTGTCCTGATCTCTCACTGTGCGGTTATCATATCTTTGGTTCCTTAAAACAGGCCTCAGAGTCAACGACACCTGTGACAAGGGGACACTTACCAAATTGTCATCTTCAGTGGAACGACTGCCTCGGTGCTCACAGCAATTTTGCCCAAATGGCGTACTGGTTCAGGCTTTCGAATGGAAACTTTTTCATTGACCTTATATGATGTGTTGTATGGCTGGCTCTCTTACATGTTAATGCTTTTAGTGCTAGACATTTTCTCAAAAGATCATGTTAAAAGTGCCATGCGATTTTACAGTAAAATGCAGACCTCTACCATACTTGCAATAAAATCTAAACTAATGCATAAAGGAACATAATTTTTTTTAATTTTTAGGGAATGCTGCTGGCTACAGTAATATGTGCAATACACACTGTCAAAGAACACATTTTCAGAGAAAAAAAAAATATTTTGATGCTGGGGTTTATCGAAAAAAATTAAAAACTTTGATTTCAATTTACTCTGAGACCCATCAAATGATGATATAGTCAAAAATTTTAGGTATATATGGAATCTCTCTAGTTTCCTAAACAAAAACATCATAAAGGAATACAAAAATTTTTATTACACCAAGGAAAAAAATCAAAAACATAACATTACAAAAAAATTGTTTTGCTCTGAACGTGTTCTCAGTTCTTCAGTCATAAATCACTGACAAATGTGAAGTTAAAGTTATGACAACTACTTGCACACATGCTGACCAACACATGAAGGATGCAGTCCTTTCTTGCAACACACACACACACTGTTCGTGAATGCCGCTTCTTATCCTTCATAGAACAAACACTACAGTAGCATCCCTTTCTCCCCGGAAGAGTCTCTACACCATATACTGTTTGAGCACGTACATTTATATCTATTGCACTTGTGGTCGCAGGCCTTGCATTGAAACCAGTTTAGAAAGTTTACAAATGACTAAGTTGTTAGACTTCAGCCGTGTCAATGGTCTGTCATTGGGTTTTAGTCTTTCCTTATACAAAACATACACATTCTGCAACATCCTGGCAATTATGTTGAACACTACCTTCTTCCAAATCTTGACAGTCCTCCTCTCATCTAAATAGCAGCATGCCATCAGATGAGTCAATGCCACCCATATTATACTCAAAAATTACATCTGATTTCTTGACCGACTGTCTGTTGCAACTTGTCTTTTCTGATGATTTAGCAGAGGATGATGTACTCACAAGGAGGACTGGGTTTCTTTGCGATTTCTTCTGTCTGAAGCCACAGAAAAGTATAAAAGATTTCCTGAAAAACTTTGGCTGACCTACAGCATAATTCGACAGAAGAACACGTGGCAAGAATTTTCTGTTTCTTCTAATTGTTCCTGTTAGACAAGTGCCGAATCAATACAGCTTTTCTGCCAGAGGAATAGACGTAAATAAAGTTATCGCGAAACACGTGGTAACCTTTTTGCATCTAGCTCCTAAGAGCTAATAGTTTCATGACTACTACATATCCCAGGCCAGTCTCTCTTATTTCATTTTTGTCTTCTTCCCTTTTTGCAGCACGGTCTGCATAAAACCCTAGGCAGTAATTTACTACTGAATCACATAGCATCCAAAATTTGACTCCCCATCTGTGGTGGTGTTTATTGGGGAGGTGCTGAATTAGCTGTGAGTGCGCCTTTGTCCCATCAACTTTCATCAACACTCAGTTGCTGGTGTGGAGTGCAGTAGCGACGGAAAACATTGTTGGCAATATCCACCAACACTTGAAATTTGGCTGTTGGATCATATAATGGGTGACCAGGAGGGTGAAGTTTCGAACTGTCTACAAAATGTAAGAACCGCAGCAACAACTGAAACCTGTTGCGTGAAAACATTTGTGAAAACACGGTGTCAACAGGTTTGCATCAGTTGACCAATAACTAAAAATCGTCGGTTTTTTATCAGTCCCATATTCAAAATCACTGCTATAAAAGCCCTCATTTCTGCAACAGTTGTTGGTTGCCACTGTGATTCTCGAATTTGGCGATAAATGCGTTGACTGAATCATCTGGCGAGCGTATCTGTTAGTCTCAATCACCATAACAGTAAGAAGCTGCTGCGAAAAGAACAAATTTTAAAAAAATTAATTGGTGTGGCGTTTGCTGCTATATGTTTAGGGCCTGGTAGTTCAGCATACACAAAGCTTGGAGGGGGCGGATTATCTGATGCCTCATTCATTATTTCAACAAAAGTATTTGTACTGCAATTCAGTTGTGTTTGGTCGTCGTTTGCTGACGCACAATCGTCACTTTAAGATCACGACGAGTCATCTTCTTCAACGGACATCTCACAATCCGATTCACTTTCTGCAAATTCATCTTCACTTTCACTGCTTATCATACTATTCTCTAAATCACTCGTATCGAACCGCAACTTCTTATTTGACGACGCCATGCTGCCGCAAAATACTCTAAATATACAACACCAGAGAAGTTTATTTTACTCAAAATATCGCACTGACAATCGAAAATATGATCGATATGCTGTGCCTTCGACCTTCCTTCTGCGTCTTGGCCAGGAAATACTAACAACTTTGCCTTCAAGGGCGGAAAAAATGATCGAGAAGGGCATCATGATCAGATTGTTACTGGCATTCTTTGCCGAAAATCTGGATCACGATCGTATATTTAGCACTAAAAGTGTTAATGTTAATAAAACCAAACAAAAAGTAAAATGATTTTATCTGTTCGTTCATACTGATCAGCAATAATTTATCTCCAAACAGTGTGTCTAACAAGGGGAGGCCACGACGTTTGGAACGTGGATTTACTGTAAACTTCATACACGCGTAGTACTCCATGAGGACACCAAAATGTGTAAGCAGTAGTGTGTACTTCTCAAGCATTACTGAGAAGTACGCGCTACTGCTTACACATTTTGGTGTCCTCATGGAGTACTACGCGTGTATGAAGTTTACAGTAAATCCGCGATCCAAACACGTCGTGGCCTCCCCTTGTAAATTGTCGACTTCAACCGATTTCCTATTACTTACAAGTAAATTTTCAAAAAATTATTTCTCCTACACTTTTACATTTCCAGTCAAATCCTAGAGTTGCTGATATTTTCACTTGTGCTCACTGCATTATTGTATTTCATCAGCTATGAACGTAAGTATGTCACCTGTAATTCCAAGCTTCTGCATTCTCAAACTTCTATCCATCATCCCATCTGATTCATTTTTGTTAACTATCATTACCTTCCAATGATTCATTAACTGGTGGTAAATTTCATTCTTCCAATCTGAAACAATGTTCATCAAACTAGGGGCATCTAAAACCTATGCGCAGGAAGACATTCTGAGCACTATGGGATTTGTTTTTGTTCATATACTAGTTTCAATTATACATTGAGAAATAGGAGTTAAAGAGTGCTTAACTCTTCACAATTTTAGCTTTCCAATATTGGAGTGCAGGGGAAACTTACAGGGATCCCAATTTTGGACACTAATGTAACCAATTATTCCTGGTGTTAGCTACATTTTGAGGAAATACTTAAGACAATACTTAGCCAGAAGAGCTGCACTGTTCAAGGACCTTGCACATGTACAACATACAATTTAATACAATGTGCAATTTTAAGAGGCAAATTACCCCTTTCTGAAGCATTTTGCAGAAACACTGCAAAATCCATTACTTCTTTCCTTTTACTATGCCTCTATGGTTACCAAACCACACACACAGTCTCCAGGAAATGGCCCATGTCACAACACGATGTTTAGCTCACCTAGGACACAGAGTTAAAATAGTCACTTCTGTAACAAATCTGTGGGCAGAAAGGCAGGTACTCACAGCTCCAGTATTACCTTCAATTGAACACTGGAGCAGGCTCTTATGCTGTGTATGTTTTACAGACAGGCAGAATTTAGTCTCAGACTTCTCAACTTACCTTTTGCCAAAAGCAGCTTAAGTGCTGTAACTACTAGGGTAATGGAATCTACCTGCATGCACAGCACAGCAGACCAATACTTAATGTGACAGTTTGGAATTTGCCGCCCCCCCCCCCCCCCCCCCCCACACACACACACACACACACACACACACACACACACACACACACACACACACACACACACACACACACACACATTATCTCAATTAGTATGTATTGGGTTCATTTCAAGTTTTTTTTCCCTTTACACTGTAGACGTATTTTCACTTGAGAGGACAGTTCTTGGAACTGTAATGTTTCAAACTAGACCATTAGTTCTCAGGCGTGCACATTCACCTAGCTAATGTGTTAAGGATACAGTTTGATGCCTTCTGTTGAATACCACCAATGCTTTATGGGAAAATAAAAACATTTCTATGACCACATATATAGTAACTGTTCTCAAAAGAACAGATGCCATTAATGACCGTATAGCTTCTCTAGAATAAATGATAATTAACTGAAACCCTCAGCTGTCGACAAGTGTTGACATACCTCAATAGGGACAGCTGAAAATTTGTACCCGACCAGAACTCGAACCCGGGACCTCCTGCTTACATGGCAGACACAATTCACCTGAGCCACTGAGGACACAGATAAATAGCACGACTGCAGGGACCTATCCCTTGCACACTTCCTGTGAGACCCACATTCCCAGCTGCCCCATCGAGGTATGTCAACAACACCTGTTGGCAGCTGAGAGAGTCAATTAATAACCTTTTATTTTTAGGACCTCTTATTCCATGCAATGACATTCTAGGCTTCTAAATATATTGTGCATAGTACCATACACAACTTTATTTTTGCATTCATAACATTTATCAACGTATCATTTACGAATTGCTGTGTATTTAACCTGTGACGAGATTTTGTCACGTATCAATGCCAATATATATTTTGTCTCAATTTAAATACACAAACAAGGAAATTCATCCAATAAATTAAAGTTTACTTTGTGTCTAACAGTGTATGTAACTGTCAGCCACAAATTCCCTTTTCAATTTCCAGGCATGTTATTTTATGTGGTTCACAGGTAAAATTTCTAGCAACTGATTTCACTGTACTGTAACTCCATGTAGTTTCACTGTAAGTGGTACATTTCAAATTGGGGGGAGGGGTTGCTGTGATTGTGGGCATATAAAATATTTTTGATCAGTTTTGGAAGGATATTCCTATGTACTTTTAACTCTGGAATGCACAATACTACCATAAAATTTGTTACATACTAGTCAATTTTGTATGCAGTTTTTTTTCTGACGAGTGCTCTCACACAAACAAATGTCTTGTGCAAAAACTTCCGAAGCCTGGCTCACGTCTCTCGGGTCGCTCTTTTAGTATTACAAAATGTTTGTTGTGTTTCAGAGTTTTATTTTATTGGCACTACAGTGTGTGATATCTGTACTTCAGTTCATTACTTCAAACTCTCGCACCAAGTGAGAGCAGCAGGATACTAGGATTATTAGCTGGAAAGGACATTGTAAGAAAGTACACAGTTTGACAGTTTTCACTTTTTTTGGCTTGTTTATTCAAAATGCACATGTTTTCTGAAAAATTACTTTGTAACTTGTTTGTACATTTACAATTGGCAGCTTCAGCCAGAAATTTCATTTCCAAGTCGTTCACAGTTGACCGAGACAAGTTGTTCCATTTCACAAAAATTTTGTCGATACTGACACGTTGCTCGCTTTATTAATATTTCAATGTTTCATTAAAGCTTCATTTAATAGACTTACTTCACTGACGATTTGCACTGTTACTACCTCACCTTACTTCAGAGGTGACAAATACCATGAAAGAAGCGGCCACAACTTTCTGACCAGAGGTGGTGACCGGCCGCAACTTTCTCCCACACGTGGTCCAAATGCAAATCTTAGTCATTCTGTTATCACACTCACGTATGGGATGAACAAGTTTTATTCATTGGCTATGATCCTTTAATTGAAGTCATATTTAATAGTTTTAATGCCAATGAATTTCACATGTTGGAAAACTTTAGCTCATTTGTCATTTTGAGATTTTGGGCCGTTATGAAATGGTGAATCTTTATATTGCCCAAAATCTTTTTAAATTAATTACAATTTCATTAAAACACATGCATCAGTTGACAAGCATGGAATCAAAAGGATGGTTATTTTTAAAGGTGTTTCTTTAAAGAAAAAACTTTGCCTGACCCTACAAAACACATTAAATCTTGTGGAAGTTGACAGCACATAGCACCGTTTAACAGAAATAAAGAGACGCGAGTGACACCGCTTAAAAACTCTTGCCACCTCAGTTGAAATTTGTCGACAAAGCGAAACAAAATCTTAACCCCAACCTCAAATGACTCCCATTTCAAAGAAGGGAGGTAGGTTCTCCCGTACTCACTGTGCGCACCAGGATCACATTATGTAACAATACAAGGATTTTCACCCACAAAACTTTTTGCATCCAACTACTCCTCAAACTCCCGTAAGCTGCATATGAAAAATTCTCAATCTTCCTAAATTTTTCTACTGCTGACCCGGAGAATTGGGGGAGTTTCGTTGAGATATTTTTCCGAACAGTGTTATGCTTCTAACTGTACGTCCACGTGCTCTGTGCGCACCGTGACGAATACGGCGCCTACCTCCCAGTGTGGGACGTGTGCTATGTGCTACAGTCTTCACCTCCTGCTTATGTTATAAACTGTTATTGGAAATAATGCAAAGACTCAAAATCAAACCTGATTAATTTTTCCACGTCACATTTCACGCTATTCTGACAAATACGTTACTAAAAATTTTCCGGCATTACGGTCACCGTATCTGTGCTTTCGTGAGATGTGGCTGCAGGAATTCTAAATTATAATAGCAAATCTATTAAATGTGACAAACATTTTGATCTATCAACAGTACACCAGTAAAAAATTACAAAATTAACAACTTCATAAATCTCACACTGAAAATATCAAACAAACAAAACAAATATCTAACAACTTTTTGAACAGTAATAAATAGAAAGTTTTAAAAACTATGAAAAG
This sequence comes from Schistocerca piceifrons, assembly GCF_021461385.2. Lineage (NCBI taxonomy): Eukaryota > Metazoa > Arthropoda > Insecta > Orthoptera > Acrididae > Schistocerca > Schistocerca piceifrons. The sequence continues at coordinate 143,526,995 of NC_060148.1, read as the reverse complement.
GAAAGAAAACTTTAAATCCACAAAACGAAAAACCAAACACTAAGAAATTATTCTAGACTTTATCATATTGCCTTTCATTTCAGGTTCAATTTTGAGCCTCTCTATTACAACACGTGAAACCTATTACAAGTAGAATAACAAACAAAAAAGATGGATAGTTTTCTTCAACGCTACCCAAACAAAGTTCTTGTTGACGATGTTAGCTTACACTTCAATCTTTAGGAGGTGATAACGCTAAACTGAAAATCAGGTCTGTATTTCATTTTTTTGTGGTTTTTCTTTTTGTTGTTTTGATGTCAAGCACTAACACAAAAACTGGATGTTAATTTTATTACTTTTCTTAATAGATGACCCTCTCTCTCTACGATGGCTGATGGACTTAAGCACTGCTTTCTGTAGTGGTATTCTGCACTGGCTGAGAGGCCTCCTGTAAATGTGAAAACAACACAATCACTCCCAGAAACTAGAACAGTTAAAACACTGCAACACCATAAAAACTTCCTATAGTTCCATTCAAATATTTCATCTAGACAAACAGGAATGTGTCACACTACTAAACCACAATGGTATGTGAATGATGTGTTCAGCTTCTTCCCATAGAAAAATTGTAAACTTTGGGGTGAATTTGAAAGCTGATTTCAACATTACTAAAAGCTTCATACTGGACATTTACTGTGTGAACTGCTGTGACCAATGAACAGTGGGAGGGGGGGTGTTTAAATGCAGATTTATATTGGCAACTATTACAACCTTTCATCTTTTTAACAAGTACTATTTGTGAAAAATCCAAACTGCTGACTGCAGTATCTTATCAAATTTAAGATAAAGATCATGACCTAGGAACAATATCCATTTAATTGATGAGCATCTGACAGTTCAGATGGTGTTACTGATATCCTAAATCAATCACTTGTCAGCCAACACCTCGCACACTGCCTTTGGCACTTCTATTGAAAGTAACACTAAAAACACTTCTGACACAGCAGTCATTTCGGTTACTTTTAACTTTGCAAAATGTTGACTACCTCGAGTGCAATCAACCACTGTATCAGTTCACTGAGTGTGCAAGTCCTGCTATGAACAATGTGGAGAAAGTTAGACATGCTTACCTGTGCAGGGGGTGCAGCATCTCCACCAGACTCAGCCTAGAACAAAAAGAACATATCAACCGTTTGCTTCTGACACTTAAATTTCCAATGCATTCGAACAATGTTATAGAATATCTTCACTTATTTGGAAAGTGTGAAATATAGTGCATGAGCCGGGAAGAAAATAATTAGATGTATTTGGAATAAATGGAAAAGAATATCTCCAATTATCGACAGAATAAACACATTCCAGTAGAACCAATCATATCTCAATATGAAGTATGTGAGTAAAAGGAAACACCATTTGTCTTTTCATTCAACTGCAACTTGGCTCTGAAAATCTAGGAAGTTTTCTGACTGTGTACATATTTTCAATTTTGCACAGTATCCAGCAATACAGCCAATCATCTGACACTGCACAAACCCACTAGAGCACTCCTACATAACCAAGTTCAAGATACAAACACACTCTAATGAAAACCAAAGCATGCACTGGTGGCAATATTCTGCAGCAGCTTATCATATACTCAGATAAATATCAACAATATTCAAAACTGTTTAATTTCAGAAGCATCAATGTCTTAGACGAGACCTGCTTTAAATGTCAGGGCCAGCAGTAGTGTGCTGCTAGCCAGCCTTCTTCTCCCAACAGTTTTATTCCTAACACTGGCAAACCTTTTTCTTACAATGCTAGGTTCCCATAGGTGAGATAACTGACTGTAAAACTCTTGTAGGTTAGGGCTCCATGTATCACACCCTGCAGCTATTCTCCCTGGAGGACACTTGCTTGCAAATAGCTGTTGAAAAAGTGTCACGTGTTGCATTACAGCCGTAAGTAAATGTTTGTCAGTGATGACATAGTGTAGTGATTAAAAACCATTCCTAACATGCTCAAGGTTGTGTTAAAATTCTGTAATGTGCTTTTTATTTATAATTTTCAGATCTGTTTTAACTGACTGCTCATTATTTTCAGTCATTTGGTTTTAATTTTTAAATTTCTAGATCTTGACAGCATTGTATCACCTTTTTATTTACTTTTTCAAATTGTCATCTGCTTTGACAAAAAGTGTTTTAAATATTTAAAAAACTTTTAACAACACAAATGAGGATTTAAATGATAGAATGGATTATTATTAAAATTCAAGCAAAATGAGAATTAGAAATAATGCAATAACAGACACAAATATAGAATAGAAAAAAATTAAATCAAAGGAAATACATAAAAAAAGAGAGCAAACGTAAAGCAATTAAAAAAGAGAGCAAACGTAAAGCAATTAAAAAAGAGAGCAAACGTAAAGCAATTAAAAAAGAGAGCAAACGTAAAGCAATTAAAAAAAGAGAGCAAACGTAAAGCAATTAAAAAAAGAGAGCAAACGTAAAGCAATTAAAAAAAGAGAGCAAACGTAAAGCAATTAAAAAAAGAGAGCAAACGTAAAGCAATTAAAAAAAGAGAGCAAACGTAAAGCAATTAAAAAAAGAGAGCAAACGTAAAGCAATTAAAAAAAGAGAGCAAACGTAAAGCAATTAAAAAAAGAGAGCAAACGTAAAGCAATTAAAAAAAGAGAGCAAACGTAAAGCAATTAAAAAAAGAGAGCAAACGTAAAGCAATTAAAAAAAGAGAGCAAACGTAAAGCAATTAAAAAAAGAGAGCAAACGTAAAGCAATTAAAAAAAGAGAGCAAACGTAAAGCAATTAAAAAAAGAGAGCAAACGTAAAGCAATTAAAAAAAGAGAGCAAACGTAAAGCAATTAAAAAAAGAGAGCAAACGTAAAGCAATTAAAAAAAGAGAGCAAACGTAAAGCAATTAAAAAAAGAGAGCAAACGTAAAGCAATTAAAAAAAGAGAGCAAACGTAAAGCAATTAAAAAAAGAGAGCAAACGTAAAGCAATTAAAAAAAGAGAGCAAACGTAAAGCAATTAAAAAAAGAGAGCAAACGTAAAGCAATTAAAAAAAGAGAGCAAACGTAAAGCAATTAAAAAAAGAGAGCAAACGTAAAGCAATTAAAAAAAGAGAGCAAACGTAAAGCAATTAAAAAAAGAGAGCAAACGTAAAGCAATTAAAAAAAGAGAGCAAACGTAAAGCAATTAAAAAAAGAGAGCAAACGTAAAGCAATTAAAAAAAGAGAGCAAACGTAAAGCAATTAAAAAAAGAGAGCAAACGTAAAGCAATTAAAAAAAGAGAGCAAACGTAAAGCAATTAAAAAAAGAGAGCAAACGTAAAGCAATTAAAAAAAGAGAGCAAACGTAAAGCAATTAAAAAAAGAGAGCAAACGTAAAGCAATTAAAAAAAGAGAGCAAACGTAAAGCAATTAAAAAAAGAGAGCAAACGTAAAGCAATTAAAAAAAGAGAGCAAACGTAAAGCAATTAAAAAAAGAGAGCAAACGTAAAGCAATTAAAAAAAGAGAGCAAACGTAAAGCAATTAAAAAAAGAGAGCAAACGTAAAGCAATTAAAAAAAGAGAGCAAACGTAAAGCAATTTAAAAAAGAGAGCAAACGTAAAGCAATTTAAAAAAGAGAGCAAACGTAAAGCAATTTAAAAAAGAGAGCAAACGTAAAGCAATTTAAAAAAGAGAGCAAACGTAAAGCAATTTAAAAAAGAGAGCAAACGTAAAGCAATTTAAAAAAGAGAGCAAACGTAAAGCAATTAAAAAAAGAGAGCAAACGTAAAGCAATTAAAAAAGAGAGCAAACGTAAAGCAATTAAAAAAGAGAGCAAACGTAAAGCAATTAAAAAAGAGAGCAAACGTAAAGCAATTAAAAAAGAGAGCAAACGTAAAGCAATTAAAAAAGAGAGCAAACGTAAAGCAATTAAAAAAGAGAGCAAACGTAAAGCAATTAAAAAAGAGAGCAAACGTAAAGCAATTAAAAAAGAGAGCAAACGTAAAGCAATTAAAAAAGAGAGCAAACGTAAAGCAATTAAAAAAGAGAGCAAACGTAAAGCAATTAAAAAAGAGAGCAAACGTAAAGCAATTAAAAAAGAGAGCAAACGTAAAGCAATTAAAAAAGAGAGCAAACGTAAAGCAATTAAAAAAGAGAGCAAACGTAAAGCAATTAAAAAAGAGAGCAAACGTAAAGCAATTAAAAAAGAGAGCAAACGTAAAGCAATTAAAAAAGAGAGCAAACGTAAAGCAATTAAAAAAGAGAGCAAACGTAAAGCAATTAAAAAAGAGAGCAAACGTAAAGCAATTAAAAAAGAGAGCAAACGTAAAGCAATTAAAAAAGAGAGCAAACGTAAAGCAATTAAAAAAGAGAGCAAACGTAAAGCAATTAAAAAAGAGAGCAAACGTAAAGCAATTAAAAAAGAGAGCAAACGTAAAGCAATTAAAAAAGAGAGCAAACGTAAAGCAATTAAAAAAGAGAGCAAACGTAAAGCAATTAAAAAAGAGAGCAAACGTAAAGCAATTAAAAAAGAGAGCAAACGTAAAGCAATTAAAAAAGAGAGCAAACGTAAAGCAATTAAAAAAGAGAGCAAACGTAAAGCAATTAAAAAAGAGAGCAAACGTAAAGCAATTAAAAAAGAGAGCAAACGTAAAGCAATTAAAAAAGAGAGCAAACGTAAAGCAATTAAAAAAGAGAGCAAACGTAAAGCAATTAAAAAAGAGAGCAAACGTAAAGCAATTAAAAAAGAGAGCAAACGTAAAGCAATTAAAAAAGAGAGCAAACGTAAAGCAATTAAAAAAGAGAGCAAACGTAAAGCAATTAAAAAAGAGAGCAAACGTAAAGCAATTAAAAAAGAGAGCAAACGTAAAGCAATTAAAAAAGAGAGCAAACGTAAAGCAATTAAAAAAGAGAGCAAACGTAAAGCAATTAAAAAAGAGAGCAAACGTAAAGCAATTAAAAAAGAGAGCAAACGTAAAGCAATTAAAAAAGAGAGCAAACGTAAAGCAATTAAAAAAGAGAGCAAACGTAAAGCAATTAAAAAAGAGAGCAAACGTAAAGCAATAAAAAAGAGAGCAAACGTAAAGCAATAAAAAAGAGAGCAAACGTAAAGCAATAAAAAAGAGAGCAAACGTAAAGCAATAAAAAAGAGAGCAAACGTAAAGCAATAAAAAAGAGAGCAAACGTAAAGCAATAAAAAAGAGAGCAAACGTAAAGCAATAAAAAAGAGAGCAAACGTAAAGCAATAAAAAAGAGAGCAAACGTAAAGCAATAAAAAAGAGAGCAAACGTAAAGCAATAAAAAAGAGAGCAAACGTAAAGCAATAAAAAAGAGAGCAAACGTAAAGCAATAAAAAAGAGAGCAAACGTAAAGCAATAAAAAAGAGAGCAAACGTAAAGCAATAAAAAAGAGAGCAAACGTAAAGCAATAAAAAAGAGAGCAAACGTAAAGCAATAAAAAAGAGAGCAAACGTAAAGCAATAAAAAAGAGAGCAAACGTAAAGCAATAAAAAAGAGAGCAAACGTAAAGCAATAAAAAAGAGAGCAAACGTAAAGCAATAAAAAAGAGAGCAAACGTAAAGCAATAAAAAAGAGAGCAAACGTAAAGCAATAAAAAAGAGAGCAAACGTAAAGCAATAAAAAAGAGAGCAAACGTAAAGCAATAAAAAAGAGAGCAAACGTAAAGCAATAAAAAAGAGAGCAAACGTAAAGCAATAAAAAAGAGAGCAAACGTAAAGCAATAAAAAAGAGAGCAAACGTAAAGGAATAAAAAAGAGAGCAAACGTAAAGGAATAAAAAAGAGAGCAAACGTAAAGGAATAAAAAAGAGAGCAAACGTAAAGGAATAAAAAAGAGAGCAAACGTAAAGGAATAAAAAAGAGAGCAAACGTAAAGGAATAAAAAAGAGAGCAAACGTAAAGGAATAAAAAAGAGAGCAAACGTAAAGGAATAAAAAAGAGAGCAAACGTAAAGGAATAAAAAAGAGAGCAAACGTAAAGGAATAAAAAAGAGAGCAAACGTAAAGGAATAAAAAAGAGAGCAAACGTAAAGGAATAAAAAAGAGAGCAAACGTAAAGGAATAAAAAAGAGAGCAAACGTAAAGGAATAAAAAAGAGAGCAAACGTAAAGGAATAAAAAAGAGAGCAAACGTAAAGGAATAAAAAAGAGAGCAAACGTAAAGGAATAAAAAAGAGAGCAAACGTAAAGGAATAAAAAAGAGAGCAAACGTAAAGGAATAAAAAAGAGAGCAAACGTAAAGGAATAAAAAAGAGAGCAAACGTAAAGGAATAAAAAAGAGAGCAAACGTAAAGGAATAAAAAAGAGAGCAAACGTAAAGGAATAAAAATGAGAGCAAACGTAAAGGAATAAAAATGAGAGCAAACGTAAAGGAATAAAAATGAGAGCAAACGTAAAGGAATAAAAATGAGAGCAAACGTAAAGGAATAAAAATGAGAGCAAACGTAAAGGAATAAAAATGAGAGCAAACGTAAAGGAATAAAAATGAGAGCAAACGTAAAGGAATAAAAATGAGAGCAAACGTAAAGGAATAAAAATGAGAGCAAACGTAAAGGAATAAAAATGAGAGCAAACGTAAAGGAATAAAAATGAGAGCAAACGTAAAGGAATAAAAATGAGAGCAAACGTAAAGGAATAAAAATGAGAGCAAACGTAAAGGAATAAAAATGAGAGCAAACGTAAAGGAATAAAAATGAGAGCAAACGTAAAGGAATAAAAATGAGAGCAAACGTAAAGGAATAAAAATGAGAGCAAACGTAAAGGAATAAAAATGAGAGCAAACGTAAAGGAATAAAAATGAGAGCAAACGTAAAGGAATAAAAATGAGAGCAAACGTAAAGGAATAAAAATGAGAGCAAACGTAAAGGAATAAAAATGAGAGCAAACGTAAAGGACAGTGGTTGAAAAGATACAGCAAGGGATTATGAACAAAAAATTAACATTTAAGAAGTTGCCTGAGTAAATATAATGAACGAAGTTGTTGAAAGAGAGCTTTAAAAATTAAAATCTGGAAGCACCTCACAGGATTCAAACTCAACCATCATACCAGAAAATGATTTTATCACTATGGTACATCCTTGTTCTTATTAACACTTATTTTTTAGGCTGTGGTGCATAATGCAATATTTTCCTCTTACTTGTAAACGAGGGCCCACTAAAGCGAATGGCCACGGGGTGTGATATCTACACCAACATACCGACCCCACTCCTAGGACTTCCCATTATTAACACAATGGCCTTAGAAGACTACAACGTACAGCTGTTTATTTTGTTGCTTATGCCTAGCATCATTCATTGATTATAAATTTAGCACGCTTACATAATAGACCGCCTGTTTGCGAAATGCACCGAGGCACTTTGGCTCTGAATTCACTGTAATCTGAATGCACCTGTTTATCACTACAATATCAGTTACATGCAATCAAGAAATTACTATTGGAACTAGGTCCTAATGGACATTACTGTACACATATCTACAGACCAAGTATTGATTGAATCTTGAATTAGACATTTAAAAGTTATCTGAAAGAGGAGTATTGAGACCGAAAGAGAAAGGTGGTATCAGTGTTATACCACCACCACTCATACCTAATCTGATATTTAGAAGACCTTTAACCGAAATGTGACAAGGCAATGTGTAAATGCAAATCTGTGTGTGTAATCATTGTTAGGGTCCAAACTACTACATTAAAAGGTCCCAGACATGACAAACTTACAGGCATAAATTTACAAGGCACTTCATAGACAGTAGGGGGTATATGATACATCAAGTTGGTGACAGAATACACTCTTGTGACGTTACCTGATTAAATGATGAACTAGTCTCAAGCTTCTGTATACAACAATGCTCATTATTTTATACTGGTTGCACCCTGTGGTGTTTCCCGTAGTTAGTTATTTATTAAGAAATTTTAGTACAGAAACACTATCCGTGCATATGCGTCATCACAAAAGTTATTCTCGGACGCACTGCGATGTGAACGATGCACTTACAGCTCCAGAATCATCAAAGGAGGGAGGGTAGGCGGCAGAGGGGCAGTGTCTCAGATGATGGAAGATGCTGACAATACACGTTGTGAACAACTTACTCCTTTGAGGAAAACTAATCTGTACACTAAACTTAATGCATTCATTAGATAGTTAACTTTCATGGGTGACTTTAATGTAACTAGCCATCACACAGGAATAATAGTCACATTGATTTTTATACTTTTTAAATGAAAGATGGCCTGTATGTTAACGTAGGATACAGGCTATCGCCATCCTGAAGTTCATCTAAATCCGTCCGTACGCTTCAGCATGAAGGAGTAGCTAATATACTGGTGCAACGTAGAAAGAAAATCAGCAGTTAAGCAAGCAATTTTTAGCTCAGTACAAGGCGAATTTTTCAATATGTACAACATCATCTTCCTTCACATGTGTGCCTGTTACCAGCAGATATGCTCACAAATCTTAATCAAATCTGGCCTCACTAAAAGCAGACCCTGGTCCACCGTACAGCTTTTCATTTAAATGACAGCTTTGAAGTGTCTCAGAAGATCTAAGATACATCCAACACTCAGTAGTTCAAGTGCAATGGGCTTTATAAGCATTGTATTTGTTACATTTAATCTTATGTAGGACACAAGGAATAAAACCAATTTCTGAAGTGTGGTACAAATCAAAAAGAGTGTAAATAGCTTTCTCCAACAATTATTGTTCCACATCCCACATCAATAATTATATTTTATTTTTGGATTTTATAATATACTGGCTGACAAACTCAGCATTTTAACAATCTTCTGTAAAGAACTTAAAATATTTCTTCACAGCTTTACTGACTGCGATCATTCTCACCTGCAGCCATTTGCACTTCACATTAAGCCTGTCAAAAGTGCTGTGAGGTGTCTGGTATTTCCTGAAGTTGACAACTGTAGGAATGTCTTGGCAGTAAAGAATACATGTATTTAAACTTCGTGCATTATGCAGCAATTTTTCCAACACCTCAGTGTTTATGATTTCTGAACTGTGGGTGGTATCACAATATAAATTCATAGAACATTTAGTGGCACATGTTGATACCGTCTCTGAAATTTATTGCGAGTTCGTAGCGGAAAGTAGTAAATTTGAATGTACACTTTGATGCAGCAGTTTTTAACATATCTTTGTTCGATATACCTCCCGAACTGCGATAGGTAGGTGGCTCTTACCCAGACATTGTTGCCCGACACAGATGTGTGTACCAAGTTTTGGCTGAAATTATGATTTTAACTGGTATGCACATAATTTCCTTCACTACCAAACTGATTACTACTCAATGCTTCAGGTTGTGACAAATCAAATCAATACCCGTAACTTTCTGCCGGGCCAAAACTAACTCGGGACCTTTGCCTTTTGCGGCCAAGTGCTTTTGTGACTCAGCTACCCGAGCACTTCACAGAAGCTACCTGGTCGGTGAGGTGTGCTCACATATTTCAGCCAGCAGAGTACTCGCCCACACAACGCGGAGGTCCCGAGTTCGAGTCGGTTTCACAGCACGAATCTGCCACGAAGTTTCATATCGGCACACACACCACTGAGTGAAAAATTCATTCTGGAAACATCTCTTAGCCAAGCTGTGTGAAATTTTTCTTTCCAACTCTCTCTATACCATCTCATTATTTAAACAACTAATCCGTTTTCAACATTTTTCAGTAGGATCACATTTCAAAAGCTTTTCTCTTATTGTCTAAACTGCTAGTCACCCTCATTTCACTTCAACACAAGGCTACACTACCGACAAACACCTTTCTAACATACAAATTTGTATTTTATGTTTGCAAATCTCTTTTTCTAATGCTTTTCTCACCTTTAGCAATCTGCACTTAATATCCCCTCTACTTCAGCCACTGTTGATGATGTGACTGAAATCAGATAGCATGTATGTATGACAAGTGCAAGGGCTGCTCAAAAAGTATCCAACTTATCAACTGAATGTGTCTATTCAGATGCCACTGTTTGACACTAGTCACTTTCAAAGCAGTCCCCTTCAGCTTCCACACCCTGAAAGCATAACGGAAAAGCCTCTTTTGGTACGGTGTGCAGATACTCCATTGAATTCTGGATAATGTCTTAACTGTTCTGAAATCAGCTCACTTTCAGAGCGTGTCAGCTTAAGGAAAAGCCAGAGGTCAATTGCTGCTCTATCAGACAAACTACATCTGTGTTATATTTGGCCCCACAAAAGTTAACTACTGATGATGAGCGGGTGTACTATTGTGGTGAAGGTGCAAACTGTCTACTGCCATCAAGTACAGCAATCTGCATCTCACCAGTCAGGAACATCACACTGAACCTCCCTGTAGTATTCTTTACCAGCATTAGTACCATCTGGGGTGTATTCCTTACAGACCCCGACACCGGAGTAGAACAAGGTTGTCAGCACGACTCACGTTTATCCGGACTTGCTTCTTGGGTCTGTTTCCACTGTAATGACTGGCACTTTGTGGGTCATATCCATAAACTCAGAATTCGTACGCAGTGGTCACTGTCTGTACAAATTTTCCATTAAAATGGAATTAACAGATACATAACAAAATTTAACCTCATCTACAAGTTCTCTGATCACGATTTGTCTATCCTGCCTTACTGGGGTCCTTACATAATTTGCAGGTGTGTCAGGGCCTATATTAATGTGCTTCACTCTTTACTGACGAGTGGCTATCTTTGAAGCAGTTTTACCAGGCTTGCTTGTGCAGTACGCACTGCTTCTTCCGTAACACCTGTCCAACATTATGGCCAACCTTTAGATGAAATTGGGTGCAGTAACACTGTTCCACTTTGCCATTCTGCACAACACAAAATCCAAAGATACCACTTACACATATTATTCACTTGAAAGTTAGCCAGCAACTGGTTGTTTCTACTACAAAAAAAATCCACGCGCGCGAGTGCGTTGACTGGCAACAACTGTATCTGCTGGTAGAAGTTGTTCTTCTCAGTTCAGTACTAATGACAATCTTATCCAATCTCTCACAACCACTGAATTCTTACTACTGAGCAGGATCTAGACATCCTGCCTCGTTACACAATGGCAGGTACGGTTCAGTACTAAGTCGTGTGACCATTAGTTCGTGTGTGGTACCGTGTGTAATTTAGTTTGCTGCAATTTCTGTGCAAATCATTTACCACAGCTATTTGGGTTTACCTCAATTCAAGATAATTTTATGAATTCTGCAGTGTCATATTTTGGGAAATGTGTATTTGTCCTGTGTGCTCTCCCTCCCACAATTTGTATTATGAGGGTATTAGTAAAAACGGACTGAGTCAAGTCCTAACTATTTGCTGTGGTGAAAATTGTTAACTGCAGGGAAACAAACCAATTCCTACTCGTGAGCAGTATGCAACTGCGTAGTTGCCGGATTTTTCTGTCTCACGTGTGACAAGTGACTGGTCAACTCGTGAAAGAAGGTACGGAGATATCGTACTTGCATCACTGCACATTAAGACATTAACGTGACAATTACTCGAACGGTACATACCCACTATCAGTGCTTTTGTGCAAAACTGATGAATTAGCTATTTGTGTAGTGTTTTTAACCTCACGGCAACATGTAATTATTTCACTTAATTTCTTTAATATTCGACATGCAACTACTGAACATACTAACACACTATCTCAAATTTTTCTCGCATTTGTAGAGCAGAAAGTGAAATGTCAAAAGAATTCAGAAGAAATGACGAACATCTTAAGTTTGTTACAGACGTTTTTGGATCTCCTTAAAGAAAATGAACAGTTAGTATTATGATCTGTATACAGTACTTGACAACTGTTGCCTATGTTAGATGTTAATACTAAGAATTTCAAAGGTTTTGTTTATCTAAATAAAAGCCACCGCAAGGAGAATTAGACAATCCCTACTTATAAAACAAGAGTTAGGCACAAACGGTAGTGGTTAGTAACCCGTCCAGTGAGTAATGATAGACTTGCCTTGCTAGGTTGCTCGACTGTCTGCTCACCAGAGCCTTCCGCCTCAGCCTGTGAAATTGAGAAACAGCATTGACACATCTCTTAGTAGCTTGTGTCTACCTCTCCCTGTTGCAGCTCAGTAACATTAATATCAATCTACCATTACCAGAAAAATGTCTGCTACTCAGTAGCAATGTCTAGAAATCAAAGTAAACAATTAATAATTTAATGAAAGTCTTACGTTCTTACTTAAGTGAATTCAATGAAATGTTTTAGCTAGGAATTTAACCGTCAAGTTATGTCAAGAGTAATGTCAACGAAACAAGAAAATGTTCACGGATAAGAGTATTCACTGGTAAATAATTAATCTTTACAATCCTGGCACTGTCTTACACCAACCTACATTCAGATCCTTTCCAGTCAAACTACTGTTCTGAACGTCCATTTAAAAATTTTTTACATTAGTAAGATCAAGAAATTAGTTAATTTATTTCAGTTGGCACAAGTAACAGAGGACAGAAACATGCAAGAGCTGGCACTCATTTTCAACAGATCACTTTACACTTCTGACTGGTATCTGGCTTCCTTTTTCGGTCTACCCAATCTTCGATGTTAACCACTCTGAAAACCATTCTAACACGAGCTATTTCTTTTACGGCTTGTAAATAATAGATTTCAGTTATCAGTCATCCTTTTGACATTTTATTGGCATATCTAGATTTCAACTAGAAACTAGCCATTCTCAATGCACTATCATTTTTGATCAATGCGTGTAATGCCTGCCGATCAGGATTCATCCACAGTTCATCGAATACTCAGTATTCAGGCATTACATTCATTTATCAAAAATGATAGCGCATAGAGAATGGCTAGTTTCTAACTGAAATCTAGATTTGCCAATAAAGTTTCAGAAGGACGACTGATACCTGAAATCTATTTTTCCCAAGTCAATGTAACAGTCGCGTCTTACAGCCTCCGAATGGAGGGTAACAAGATTTCTTTTACGGATTTGACAGTCCCGGCACTTTAGAGATTCGACACTCTGCATAAGACGCACTGGATCTCAGCTCCTCTATGTTCTCCACTAGCTCTCAAATATTAGTTCCTCAAACAAGTCTACAGTTAGACCTCTACTATGTCAATCTCTCACTTCTTTGCCCATCTCAATAGTTCAGCTCAAAGGATCTGTAATAAGATACAATTAAAAGAGACATGTCATTCAACTAAAAAATGAGCAATGCACTGTAAACAGTCAACTGCTGCTGAATTATTTCCGTTGTCAAAACTTTTAGTAGTATTTAAATACAACACACATATGCAGCAGCCTGAAGAACTTTGCACTTGCCACACTGATACTTCTGAACTTCAAAGCCAACACTGTTAGGGTGAGGATGGGGAGCATGCTGTAGAATGTGAACAATTAGTTCAGTAGTAATATTCTGCACTAACTGATCAATCTTTGTTTGCAACCAACAATAATTTAATATTCAGAAAATGGGTCCACGTAGATATACAAAGTTTACAGGGTTCAGAAAGATATATTTCAGCAACCTCAATTATGCAATGAGACTTTAGTTTCATTGCATAATTGACAATTTAATTTGAGGCCGAGTACAAACTTTTGTGTGGCACGGGCAGGCGAATGGAATTTGAACCCAATTTCCACAAACACAAATCCCCTCCACTGAACAGTGTCACACCTTTCAGTTTTAAATGGAAATTATTTGATAACCCTAAAATTACATTATAAATTTAACAGCACTGGATGCCTGAAATGTCATCTGCCCTTCCAAGAACAAGCAGCGGACAGTGACCTCAGACAGTACACCGTGTGAGAACATCTGTGTCTCTTGCACTGGGACCCGTGCAGAAGAACCATCCCACATCATTAGTAGCTTCACTACGAGAATACTAATTTGGGGTTTTAAACTCTCACCTCACATTCTCGTGAGAATCTTAAGTCTGAAAAGGTTGTCAACTGATGTTGACAGAAAAACTGAGCTCTGCAGTCCACAGGACTTCAAAATTGTCTACAAAAGCATCTTGCACCTTCACACTGGATGTCTTTATACTCTTTTGTAATTATTTTGAACACACAGTTCTGTGTTCTAGTCCTCATGCTGCCACAACACAAACCCAAGCAAATGTGTGTTGCAAATAGAGTTCGCAGTAAAGAAGTTATAAATTAAAAAGTCAGCATATTAGACTGTTGTCTTCTCTAAACTTCCTTCATTGTTTTTAACTCCCACCTTTAGATGCGCCTTTTTGCTGTACTGCTGAATTACACACTGCATCTCTACTTTCGGAATCTGCAGTGCAGACATTCTCTCTTCTGGAGACTGGAGGATTGCGAAGAAATTCTTACTATTACTACAACCTCATTTCTTCACACTGACTCCCATTTATTAAACATTTACATCTACTTCTACATCTATACTCCACAAGCCACCACGCGGTGTGTGGTGGAGGGCACTAATTGTGCCCAAGTCTTATCTCCCTCTGTTCCACTTACGGATCACACGAAGGAAAATGGCTGAACACCTCAGTACGAGCTCTAATTTCCCTTATCTTTGAACGCTTGTTTCTGTTTAAGTCTCCACATTCGGGAAGATATGCAGCTCTCCCTGTCTGTTAAAAACTTTCTACCCAACCACATATGTCATCGTATTGACCCCAGGCACACACTTTTTGGAGCAAGTGACAGTGCTGAACCGAGTCCAACACCTTTCGAAAGTTGAGGAATATGGCATCGACTTGGGAGCCTGTTTTGTATCGTGCACAATGAGGGTCAGTTGTGTCTGGCATGACCGCTTTACCTTAGAACAGTGCTTGTTTCTGCACATGAACTTCTCAGTGTCTAGAAAGGTCATTATGTCTAAACACGCATGTTCCACAATTCTACAACAAATCTATGTCAGTGAAATTGGCTGGTAATTCTGTGCATCCGATTTTCTACCCTTTTTATAGATTGCTATGACCAGGGCCTTCTTCCAGTCCCGTTCTGTTTCAATGATCTGATAGACAATTGATAAGAATGGTGCTATATTTGCAGCATAGTCAACATAAAATCGTAAGGCGATACTGTCTGAGCCAGATGCCTGCCTGGCATCTAAGAATCTTAACTGTTCTACAATCCCAGCTATTCTAAACAATATGTCAGCCATCATTTCTTTTGTTCTATAGTTGAAAGGGGAAATGGTGCTGCAGTCCTCTACCATAAACGAGTTTTTGAAAGCTAGGTTTAGAATTTCAGCCTTCTGATCATAATCATATCATCATCATCTACCCGTACTGTCAGCAGGAGACTGTACTGAATTATATGTGGCGTTCATAGATTTTATATACGACTAAAATTTTTGTGGTTATTTTTAAAATCTGCAGATAAAATATTGCTTTCAAATTCATTAAAAAGCAGCAGAAAACTGAACTGGTATATAATAAATTAAATATCTTGATAAAAATACTATCAAACAGCTGTGCAAACAACGGAATCTGTGGCAGGATACTAGTAAACCTGAATGTTTTTATTGAACTGTTTCTCCACTAACTACAATGGGACTGAATCCAGTCATTAGACTTTTTAAATTATTAATCACACCAGTATCCACAATATACTCCTTCGTTAAGTACACTCGAGGCTTCTCATTTGGCAGGTATGGCAAAACTGGAAATGAGAATCTGTAGATACGAGTTTCCAAACCTAACCACTTTCTTCTGAAGTACGGTAGAGTGCTGCACACAAACTTGCCCAATTCACTAGTTTTGAAAAATTGCTGGAAAAAGCAAAATGTCTGGCTCGACTGCCACAATAGTGTAAAGAAGCGAGACACTGGATTCGTGTTTAGTTATTTGCACTTGGTTGGTAAACTGACTAAGGGCATTCACAATGAAACGATTTAAGTGCACAGGGATAATGCACTAGAATAAGCTGAAAAAATTGCATACCCTATTTGAAGACTGTACTGAGGATTACCACAAAGGAAACAGTTTCAGAGTTGTCCAACAGGCAAATGACAGCCCGATAAGACAGATGAGGTCTGTTTTAGCACGTGTAGTATATCTGGCACAATTTAGCGGCACGAGATTTGTGGCAAACTTCAATGTCCTAGGAGGAGAGAGCGAGAGCAGTGTTTTCCATTACACGATCAGAATGGACTAATACTGGGATTGTTACGACACAACCCAGACATTCCAGTCTACGAAGGAAAAACAGAACAGAATTTCTCTTCTGGAAAGATATGCCATCTGTCTTTTGCAATGGCCTAGGAGTTTTAATCTGTGTGAAAAAGGGATACTATTACAGCCAACATTACTACAATCTTTTGACAAATTTCTGCCACGAGATGGAACAGAAGATGGCAGGAATAACTGCAGAAAGGGTCAGACTCCCACATGACAATGCAGCACGTGACACCACTTCAGCAACTGTGGCACTCTTCGTTCCTGAAGTGCTAGATGTGTCTTTTCTCATTCACTCAACATTGCACCCAGGGATTTCTTCCCACTTTGAAAACCACAGGAAACACACTGATAATCCGACAGCGATGACTGTGCCACTAAAGTATAGACTTTTTTCAAATCCAGCTTGAAGAGAGAATGGTTTTTTTCAAGAAGCGGCTTAACGGAAGTGCAAAAGCTGAGCTTTCTACTTTTTTATTCCGAGGTACAGACTTTGTAAACAAACTGTGTGTCACTTCACTTCACTGAACCAGCTCTCTTTAGATCAAATTCTGTGAAAAAATTCTACACTACACTAAAACAGGAAGTGGCTTCCAGCTGTGAGTACAGCACACCCTTACCTTGGGCTTGGGAGAGGCCGCATTCTGGCCGCCCTGTGGCTGCGCCGCACCTTCTCCTTCGCTCTGCGATGTGCGCTGGCCGCTACCCCCTGAGCCGCCGCCGCGGGACTGCCGGGTCATGCGCGGTCGGTAGCGCCTGCGTGGGGCGCGTCCCACAGGTTGGCCCTCGCTCTCACTCACGTTCTGCACAAAAACCGGTAACGATTGGCAAAACTGAATGTACGACTTACTATATGGGGTGTTTGACAAGTCCCCCTCTTAATTGGGGAAATACAAGATGTCCATACATTATCTTTTCAGTTTAAGACTATAATAGCTTTTAAACTGTACTAGATATTCACAAATGGTTTTCAACATGTGAATGTAACACAGAGCTTTTTTTACCTTACACTGACAATTATGACAAATTTGAAAACCAGATGAAATATGGACGTCGCAGGAAAAAGGTTAGTGTACGGCCTGGTTCATACAGCCAATATCCGACACTGAAATGCAACCGAACTTTCAGACATGTTATGGGGGAGGGGGGTAAACCACTGTCCCAACCAACTATTGAAGCTCGGCATACATTATTTATGGAAAATGTATAGTGTTCTACATAGAGAGAGTGCAGGTCACCCTTCTGCAAGGAGTCCGACAAAATCTGCACGTACGGCAGCCGAAATTGGAAATGATTATCGACAGTGCACAATGTCTTCCGTACAAACCTCAATGGGATCTGTTTGCAGTGGGTATGCTAGCAAGACTTGTGCAAACAAGGCTGTTTACAAGAGATCTGTTTCTCCGATGAGAGAACATCGGACGTATCCAGCGAAGTGAACTGCCGTAACATTGGTCTGCGAAGTTTACAGCATCCTTGTGTTACACGTGAAATGGAAGAGTGTCCCAAGGTTCACATTTGGTGTAGACTGATGCAAGGTTGCATTACAGGTCCACTATTTCAGTGAGTCAAATCAATGGCGGTGTTTCCCAGGGCATGTTAAGGAGTTTGCTGCACCACAATTTGAACACCTGCAACCTGGTGTCACATTCCACCAGGATGGGACACCACCTCACTGCTTCCTAGAAGTTCGTCACTTTCTATACGAAAGGTTTAGATGTAGGTGGATCGGACAAGATGGTCCAATTCCACAGTCCCCACACCTCACACCACTTTACTTCTTCCTGAAGGGTCTTGTAAAAGCTCTGGTGTACCACACCAAGGTTAAAGAACTACATGACTAAGGCATGCATTTACAATGCATTTTAAGATGTCACTATGGAAAGAAAAATTCAGAGTGGACATTATTCGTTCCACTGTGGGTGTGCACATTGTGTGTATGAATGAGGAAACAAACTTTAGGCGTTACTGATGACATGTTGAAAACTAGTTATATCTAGTATAGCTTTGAGGGTATTAAAGCCTTGCTTTGTAAAGATAATTTATGGATGCCATGTAGTTTACTGGTATCCAGCTTTCGATACCAGAAAGAGAGAGAGAGAGAGAGAGAGAGAGAGAGAGAGAGAGAGAGAGAGAGAGCGCGCTAGCTTTGTCGATACTGATTTTCGCTTTTTGTTCTTTCTTTTTATATCAGTACTGCATTCCTGCAATTGTGAAGCCACTTGTGATGTGATAGGAAACAGTTGAGGAGTAAAAACTGGCACAGTGCAGTAATGTCCATACAAAGCAAACAAGTTCACACTTCGACAAGGACCTACCTTTCAAAGCAACATATTAAATTTAAAGAGGAGCTTGTTTCTGTTTAAGAGTGCCAGATAGGGCCATACAGATGATGTAAGGAAATGCGAGAGATAATGTGCAGCCATGTATCAGTTGAGTGATTAGTCATTGACAAAGTCCACATGTGTAAGCAGATTAGTTTCGAACAGTGCAGTCGAAGTGTGACCACACTGAAAGATTTAAAAGCTGAATAGATTTAGACTGACCTTCAGTTAATTATCTAAAGACATGGGGCAGCAAACTGCACTACTGCATTTTGATGGCACAATTCTCAAATGCTGCGTTTTGCACAAGATTGTAGCTTTTTATGGATCTTCAAGATATTGCAGTTGTGAAGGAGAATCTGGGTTTTTGGTCCAAGGACAATCCCACTACATGTAGAAGTCTGAAAGGATCCCGTTTCTCACTACGATACGGGCCAGGATATCATCATCATAATGCTCGATCATATTTTTAAAGGCGTGTGAATGAAACTAAATGCTAATTAGATGAGGTGAAAGCGGATAAGAAAAATTCCCGGATTTACTGGTTAAAAATTACTTTTCCCCCAGGCACAAGTACATTTTTTCCACGTTAAGAGACACTACATTTCCTCTTCGAGCTGTAAAACTTATCAATCCTTTGAATGGTAAAGGTTGCATACACCAGTGTAGACCTCCCACACATTTTACAAAACTAAACCAAGCAAGCAAAAGAAAGTGCAATTTGGAAAGAGATCTGATGTGTGGCAATTTACACTGCACATTTTTGTATTACGGAAGTGAAATACAAATTCCACGGTAGTTTATGACGTACTGAAACTGAGATCGTGATGCACTTTTGTCAGCTAATCATAGATCCTGTTATGCAATCTCATCAGCCAATGACAGCAGATATTCAGAGCATAGGACATGCTATTTAGTCATCCAACAGCAACATCACTTAAGTGCAAACACGAACAGGAAAGTTAATGGTTTAATTTAATATACATATAGTATATCTACATGAAAGCTAAGCTTTCATGTATTTGTAATACTGGCCATCAAAAAATTTTTTCTTTACTAGGGTGTGGTTAGACAGGACACTAAGAGCACAGCTTAATATTTCTGACAAGCACCTAACGTTTTGTCTATTATCCGGCTGAATAGATGTTCCGTCAAGCACTGACTTCTCCATGGAAAAGCTAATTACATCTATGCAAGAACTAAAATATGAGAAAGTGCAAAACACAATGCACGAGGGTTAGTGTTACTCTGTAACATATATTAAACATACATGTGCTCGTAAAATATTAATCAGTAACAAACAGCTGGTCTTCTATGCCTGAAACTTAAGTGGCTGGTGCTGAAAGTGTTAAGTTTTGGATACAAGTCAAACGCTCAGTGATTCAAGAAATTCTTTGCACATTCTCACACGTCGCGTAAAAGTACATCGAGTATTCTCGAACGACTAATCTCAGTATTTTCCTCAACCAAATAAAAATGTAATCAGTTGTCATATGAAACCCAAAGCAGTTTGCTGTTATGAATATTGAACGGTCTTCATCCTAAAACCTCCGATATTTTACTGTTGCAATGCTTTTGTATGCACTGTTTCTATTGCTGTAAATCGGAAATTTACTTTGCAACTTTTTTTTGTGTTATTCTTCTGTTTAGGTTTTATTGCTGCACTATTATTCTGGAGTGTTTTTTTGCCAGATGAAAAAATTTCATTTTTCCAGGATTCCCCACTTGTCCCAGGGCATATACATCCTGTAATGCCTCGGCTGTAAGACAAGGAATGTCCAGACAAAGCAAAAAAGTTCGCACTTTGACAAGGACCTACCTTGTAAAGCAACATAACAAAGAGGATGGCAATCCAGCACCACTTGCTATTCACGTGCGCGAGTTCTTTTAACAAATTCAAGGCAACTGGATTAAGCTCGGTTCAGCATCTCTGTCCCACTGAAATAACCACCACGAAGTCTGGGGCTTACCACACCAAACAACTCATTCCACAAAATAATGATGTCACATTTGGCTCAATGCTGGCACAAATGAACTGAACAAAAGTGCTGGGGCTTTTCTAAGATTAGCTCAAGATGCTCTACTGTATGTCAATGAGCAAACTGAGGCCCGTAGACGTCTATGTCGTGCAGGCGGGAGAACTTTCAGGTCCACTGGATACATGCTTTTGTTCGCAATCACTACAATATACTTTACACTGGTTTCACTGTTACAGGGACTTCACACATTGCAGAGAAGAAGTTACAATTACAACCTTTACTACTATACGTTTTTACAATTTGCATTTCACCATACACGTTTCAGCAGTATACACACCTGGCCGTCCTGGCTCCTGGGACGCCTCGGAATGCCGCCTCCGCGTCCTCCGCGGAAGTTGCGGCGGAAGAAGCGGCGAGGTGGACCGCCACGGCCCCGGCCACCACCGCGCCCCCCCATGCCGGCGTCCACAGGCTCGTAGTCTCCCTCACGGCCGTCGCCCTGCAGATGTAGAGTACAGTGTTAGGAACACTCACTTGGATACTGGATTTTCTACCAAGAAAAACTATTTCCCATATTTGTTAATGGGCAGGACCGAATTTGTATATACTTGTAACTAAATTTTTGTTGAATTTGCTGATCCACTGGTCCAATTTACATCTAAGGTATGATGTTACTAACCACACACAATGAGAGATTTATATTGCGACAATCTAGTGTGTTTTCAGCACATATTGCCCATTTCAGGTGGTTGTCATTAAGATCAAGCACTTTAAAATGCTGACTGTCAGGCTTGAGAATGAATCCATCAATTCAAATGTCACCAAAATACATATACTACATACAATATCTCTCCACAAGATCAGCCAATAGCACAGCCCAAGGACACAATAGCCACAATTTACAGCACCGTCTTCAATTAAATATGACAGAGCTGTGGCAGAGCAAAATGCTCTGAAATAGGTAGAAAATGTTTACATTGTGAAAATACACAGCCTGTGGCCACTGAAATGTTATGCAGAAGACACACTTAGAATAAATTCATGTGTCATTGGCAGATGTAGATATAATCTCCCTAAACAGGTAGTGTAACTAGTGTTTAAACTGGAAAGTGTGACACACCATAAAACCAAACTAGTTGCGTATGCTGCTTTGGGGTAAGCTAGTGATACATTAGGGACACCCAAATGTAGCAATGTCACCCGCCCCCCCCTCCCCCCAAAAAAGTTCAAACCTGTACCCTCAAGGCAAGCAAGGTGATAGTCTTTTTTGGTGCCTGATACCACCCAATTCCTTGAGCATGTACAAACCATTAACAATGATATGTACTACGAGACAATCCTTAGTCTACTTAAGTACATCAACAGCAAATGGCCTCGGCTACTCACGGAGAGAGTATCTGCTCCATGATAATTTGTGTCTACATGTGCCTGATTTCACACAAAGTGTAATGGTCAAGCTCAAGTGGCAGCAGCTTCAGCATCAATCCTACAGAACAGACAAGTCCATGTGTCTCGTCTGATAAAGATCAGGAATGGAAGCACTTCAACCCTCCTGACAAACTGAAGAGGACAGTGCATGACTGGCTCCTGCCTCAGCCACTGGAACTCTGGGACAGGGAATTCTTAAGCTCTTGAAATAGTGGGATAGCTGTGTTCAGGCCTCTGATGACTCTTGAATAAAAAGTTCAATTATACCCTCAGTGTTTTGTATCTTTTCTTTTGAACACACCTTACTTTGTAACTTTCAATGGATACCCACAATGGTACAAGTCACTGACAAGCCTGACTTAAACATTTGTATTTAAAATCTCTGTTAACCAGTACAGTAGCTGTACATTGTTGGAAAGGCTGTCAAAATGCAGAGGGGCCAGTGAATTAATCCAACTGTAACAGCGTGGAAAACCTGCGGGCCAAGAATCCAGTTCGAGTGCAGCACACAAGTTTAGCTTGTAATCTCTTACATTTACCAGCACAAACAATGTTTACCAGCACAAACAATGTTTACCAGCACAAACAATGTTTACCAGCACAAACAATGTTTACCAGCACAAACAATGTTTACCAGCACAAACAATGTTTACCAGCACAAACAATGTTTACCAGCACAAACAATGTTTACCAGCACAAACAATGTTTACCAGCACAAACAATGTTTACCAGCACAAACAATGTTTACCAGCACAAACAATGTTTACCAGCACAAACAATGTTTACCAGCACTGTAAAAATACGAGGTCAGTTCAAAAAATTCTGGGACATTCATAATGTCGCGCCTGTGGTGTATTTGGGTGAAATGCAGCTGGCATTCCTGCACACGCCTGAGTTTAATGTGTAATTTTTGGAAGATTCGTTACTGTATGTCAGTTATTGCTCAGTGCTGTACCAAGTGGAATGTTATCACACAGTTTGCATATTTCAAGATGAAAGAATTAGAGGACCAATGCATCTGCATTAAATTTCGTGTCAGACTTCAGGAAAACTTACAGCGACACACAAAGACACAGAAAGCCTACAGTGAGGAGTTAAGCCAGACTCGGCGTTACGAATGGTTCACAGTTTTTTTTTCCCCTTCTTCCAAGAAAAGCTCCTCAGGTCAGGTCCAATGTCAAAGCCGTTCTGATAGTTTTCTTTGAACGATTAGTTCATCATGAATTCACGACACGGGGACAAACTGTTAATCCATGGTACTACTGGAATGTGTTTGAACACCTGGGAGTAAATGTGCAAAAGAAATAGCCTGGAATGTGGTGAGACAATTCACGGCGCTTGCAACACATATCACGCCCACACAATCAACCCCGTTGGTGAGTAACTATTTCACAAAAAAAACACTGCGCTGCCTCATCCTCCGTACCCTCCAGACCTGGCCCCTGTGGAATTTATGTTTCTGAAGTTGAAGACCCCACTGTAAGGATATATTTGCAACAACTGACGATCCAGCAAGAGACGCAGCAAGAGACGCACCGTGACTACTTCCAGAAGTGGAAATGACACTGGGAGCAGTGTATCAATTATGAAGGAGATTATTTCGAAGGAGACCGTGCACAGTAAGTGAAACGTAGGTGTAGAAAAATTTTGTGGACAAGGTTCTGGAAATTTTTAGAATAGAACTCTCTATGAGGTTGCTAGGTAATAGCAGTCACGTAAGATTAGACCCGACCAAATGAAGCTCTATAGTGAACTGATATCACAAGCAGAAATAGGTTTAAATTCATAAAACCTGAGGGGGGGGGCGGGGGGGAGGGGGGGGGGGGGGGGACACCAAAATAGTGGTGCACACGCAACCCTAACAACTGATGTCCAGTAATATTATAAAGCAGTATGACACTATCTTCAACCAGATACATGTTCATTTTCATAATTTTAATTTCTTCAGTCTTTGCAATTTCAATACTATGGATAATTTTTTTTAGGGAATTTTCCTTAATTCTAACTGCCTAAAAATAATGACAACCTATAATATGCTATACAGGCACTGATTTTTCACATCACGCAAAAATCTTACAATTTACTTACAAAAAGGTGTGTGGAAACTATTTACTGTAAGATTAACAGATCCTAAAAGTTTTGGTCAGTATAGTAAGTGAAGAAACAAGTGCACTGCACATGATCAATTAAACATGGACATGGAAATTGTGGTTATAATTATGTCTGTTAAAAATGTCGAGCAATACATGTAATTTCAAGAAATAGATTTGATATCAGTAATGTAAAATTATCAACATAAAAGAACAAAAATGTTTGCACCATAAAAAGGTATAAATGTAATTGTGGCTGAGTATACATTTGTCTCCTCCAGTTTTGGTCAGTTTCAGCACAGCACTGTACCACAGTGCAAGTTTTGAAGAATGTATCTGATACTTTTTCACCTGTACTATAAACAGAAAATTATAAGCAGATACATTTTAATTAAGATTTACAGAATTGGGACCCATTAATCTACTGCAGAAAACAGGTAATTAATCAAATCTTCATTCTAACACTCCTAATTCAAGTAATATGGAATCGCCAACACTACAATATTTGCTGCAAAAATCAGCTTGTTGACAAAATTAATTTCCTGTACCATGTGTGAGATTAGTGATTTGCTAGAATTACATCCACTTCACAGTGAGACTTGCACTTACAGCTCCATCTTGAGCCTGTCCATCACGTGGCAGTGGTCGCCTCGGTCTGTTGTTGTAGTAGTTGGGCTGGAAACGTCGCCTCGGTCTGTAGCGCCTCGGACCTCCGTCCTGGCCCGTAGCGTATGGGGCATCTGCCAAAAAATAAATGTACTGTTAGTATAGTATTTGACAGGACAGACACATCTATCTCCCACACGGCTGTACGGTCGAGCTGAGAAACTGTATTAACCGTCAGGTCTGATAACAGATTTTGACATGTCTCAGGTATGTTGTAGAGGGACCTGTATTGAGTAACTGGCTGGCAGCTTTTCATGTGACAGCCCCTATTTCCTGAGAAGTTTTAGTTTTATGCGTATCTCCTATACCCGTAACATTAGTCCACTGTCAACCCGACTGAGCGTAGAACTGTGTAGCATGGCATGACAACTGATTAGCAGCTACCATGTTGGTGGTACTGGTTCAAACCCTGCCTGTATACTTTTCTTCACATCGATTTGTGGAGGGGGAAGGCTGATCAGATGGTTGTAGTCCACTTTGCCAAGCCTCTGACTATTTTTAAAAGCAAGTTAAAATTTTCATGAAAATTTTTTAAGCATTCCAGACTTGATAAAAATACGTTCTTTAATTCTGCATAAATTCAGTGCACCTGTCTTCACAGAAACATTCCATAGCTATTCATTTGCTTCAAAGAATGAATATATTTTTTAATAAATGAGGTGTTTTGCAGGAGCACTTCTGAAAAATCTGCATGCCAGTAAGGCAGTAGCTTGCATTAGATGTGCACGGTGTTCAACAAAAGGGTTTTCAGTTGCCTCTTCAGCAAATACCATCCAGAAACAGAACACACATTTCAAGGAAGTTTGCTTTATTTATTAAATTACTACAGTGAAAATTACCTTTTAAATAAATTTGCACAAGATACCATATGTCAAAATCAAAGCTATCAAAACTATTAGCAAGGTAGGCACGGACCACTAAGATGCTGCAATACTAACTTCATCAAAATGTTACTAACGTTATGGGTGTAAGAGATACGGATAAAACTCATCTATTTTTAGGAAATTAGGACACAAGAGAAACTCTAGGCAGGTACTCTTGGCAAGTCCCTCCTACACCATACCTAGAATTCATCAAAATCCATGATTAACATGTCTGACAGTCCCCTCTTTAGTATTTTAATGATGAACTAGGTGAGCCACTAATCTACCCGAGGGAAGAACCACCGACTGTCACAGAGTGCACTAGGCCGAGTCTTCTGACAGTTTTACCCAATTCGGCATTCTTACAACTGATACTATGTTCTGTTAAGTGAAGTCACGTTACAGACACACTACTATGTTCATCATAAAAATAAACCTGATGGGAACCAAAACAAATGTAACTGGTCAGAAGCCATAGCAGATGGAAACAGGGGTTACACTGAAGTAGACCCCACCAATTTGTTACATACCTAATTACTAAGTTACATTAAATGAAACTAGAATATTCTCACATATTAACACCCATCAACATTTTTCTTAATCACACTTTAGCTATGTAGTTTTCATTTCAAGAATTGTTTAGTGTCACAATCTGTGTACTATTGTGCTCCGATTCCCATGTTAATACGCAGTATGAAAATGGCCGAGGCTGCTTCCTGCTACATAGCGAAAACACGCATGTTGAACACGGTTAAAAAGTGCCGAGAAATAGGTTGTTCTTAATGTTTTTCATGAATTTCTAGAAAAATCTGGCTTTTAAGTTTCCCGAGAGACTGAATTTGATACAGCTTAGATCTAAATGCATGCCGGATGTACAGTGGAAAAAAGATCAGTAATCTGGTGCAATTCATGGATCACTGGTTCAAGTATTCTGTCATCCCTTTTTTCATTGAATTTGAAATACCTACATCTTTCTTCTTGAAGTCTCAGGGTATTTCGCCTGTCTCATACATCGTGCTCACCAGATCGTAGAGTTTTGTAATGACTGACTCTCCCGAGGCCATCAGTAGTTCTAATGGAATGTTGTCTACTCCCGGGGCCTTGTTTCGACTCAGGCCTTTCAGTGCTATCTTGGGTAACAGAAGAAATATTGAATTTAATTGATGAAAGGAGAAAATATAAAAATGCAGTAAATGAAGCAGGCAAAAAGGAATACAAACGTCTCAAAAATGATATCGACAGTAAGTGCAAAATGGCTAAGCAGGGATGGCTAGAGGACAAATGTAAGGATGTAGAGGCTTGTCTCACTAGGGGTAAGATAGATATTGCCAACAGGAAAATTAAAGAGACCTTTGGAGAGAAGAGGACCACTTGTATGAATATCAAGAGCTCAGATGGCAATCCAGTTCTAAGCAAAGAAGGGAAGGCAGAAACGTGGAAGGAGTATATAGAGAGTTTATACAAGGGTGATGTACTTGAGGACAATATTACGGAAATGGAAGAGGATGTAGATGAAGACGAAATGGGAGATAAGATACTGCGTGAAGAGTTTGACAGAGCACTGAAAGACCTGAGTCGAAACAAGGCCCCGGGAGTAGACAACATTCCATTAGAACTACCGATGGCCTCGGGAGAGCCAGTCATGACAAAACTCTATTATCTGGTGAGCACGATGTATGAGACAGGCGAAATACCCTCAGACTTCAAGAAGAATATAATAATTCCAATCCCAAAGAAAGCAGGTGTTGACAGATGTGAAAATTACCGAACTATCAGTTTAATAAGTCACAGCTGCAAAATACTAAAGCGAATTCTTTAATAGACGAATGGAAAAACTGGTAGAAGCAGACCTCAGGGAAGATCAGTTTGGATTCCGTAGAAATGTTGGAACACGTGAGACAATACTGACCTTACGACTTATCTTAGAAGAAAGATTAAGAAAAGGCAAAACCTACGTTTCTAGCATTTGTAGACTTAGAGAAAGCTTTCGACAATGTTAACTGGAATACTCTCTTTCAAATTCTGAAGGTGGCAGGGGTAAAATACAGGGAGCGAAAGGCTATTTATAACTTGTACAGAAACCAGATGGCAGTTATAAGAGTCGAGGGGCATGAAAGGGAAGCAGTGGTTGGGAAAGGAGTGAGACACGGTTGTAGCCTTTCCCTGATGTTATTCAGTCTGTATATTGGGCAAGCAGTAAAGGAAACAAAAGAAAAATTCGGAGTAGGTATTAAAATTCATGGAGAAGAAGTAAAAACTTTGAGGTTCGCCGATGACATTGTAATTCTGTCAGACAGCAAAGGACTTGGAAGAGCAGTTGAACGGAATGGATAGTGTCTTGAAAGGAGGATATAAGATGAACATCAACAAAAGCAAAACGAGGATAATGGAATGTAGTCAAATTAAGTCGGGTGATGCTGAGGGAATTAGATTAGGAAATGAGACACTTAAAGTAGTAAAGGAGTTTTGCTATTTGGGGGGCAAAATTACTGATGATGGTCGAAGCAGAGAGGATATAAAATGTAGACTGGCAATGGCAAGGAAAGCGTTTCTCAAGAAGAGAAACTTGTTAACATCGCGTATAGATTTAAGTGTCAGGAAGTCGTTTCTAAAAGTATTTGTTGGGTTGGTTGGTTGTTTGAGGTTAAAGGGACCAAACAGCAAGGTCATCAGTCCCTTGTTTCAAATAGACTCCATTCTGCTAACGGGACATCTCAGTATAGTCAGAAAAATAAAACGGATAAAGGGGAAACGTAAAAGGGCAGTCACGTTGTCATTAGTAAAAACAAATGAGGGAAATTGGCAAGAGAACGAACCCAACACTATGCTGAAACAGCATAGGCAAGACCACCTGTGACTTAAAAGGTACAACTGCTATAATGCAGAAAGTACGTATGGGAATAAAAAAAACTAACCAAGCCTTAAAAAGAAGGGGTAAAAACAGAGTAAAAGGGAAAGAAAAGAGGATTCCGGTCAGGGAGGTGAATCGGGAATCTCTGAACTCTGCCTACAGTGGGAGACACCCAAACACTCACCGCCCTGCCCCAACACCAGAGGGAGATTAAAAACTTTAAAACTGAGAATAAAAACCACTCTCCCGGAGGAAACCTAGAACCAGAGAGACCATCCGGGAATCGTCAGCCAACATCAAAGGTAAAGTGTGGGGGAGTCTGTACTTAGCACGCAGAGCCAAAAGAAGGGGGCATTCAACCAAAATGTGGGCCACTGACTGGAAGGCTCCACAACCACATAGCGGGGGTGGCTCATCACGCAAAAGGAAACCATGGGTCAGCCTGGTATGGCCAATGCGCAGACGACACAGTGTGGTCGAGTCCTTGCGGGAGACGCTAAAGGAAGAACGCCATGGGCCTGTATTCACCTTAATGGCACGAAGTTTATTAGACAGTGGAGTAGCCTCCCAAGAATTGGCCCATGACTGTGCAAAGTGGGATTTGATGTGAAGCCGTAAATCCGCTGCAGGAGGGGTTACAGAAAACGGGGGGTAAGTAACTGCTCCCCCAGCCAAACGATCAGCGAGCTCATTACCCGGGATACCCACATGGCCCGGGACCCATACGAAGTCAATGGAACAAGCAGCACGGTGAAGATCAGCGAGATGGTCATGGATGGCAGAGACCAAGGGATGGCGCGAAAAACACCGGTCAATAGCAAGAAGGCCACTCATCGAGTCCGTACATAACAAAACGCGGTTGTGTTGGGATTGTTTAATAAAGGTAAGGGCCCGGGAAATTGCCATCAATTCCGCAGTAAACACCCCACATGAGGGTGGCAGTAGATGATTTTCCGTTCCAACAAAGGACGTGAAGGCATACCCAACATGATCAGCAGATTTAGAGCCATCAGTGTAAAAAACAACAGCATCCCGAAACTCCCATAAAATTTGGCGGAAAAAGGAACGGAACACCACCGGGGGGATGGAATCTTTCGGACCGCGGCGGAGATCCATCCGAATTCGAGGCCGAGGAACTAACCAAGGAGGGGTGGAGGGGAGGGAGCGAGGAAGACAGGACAAAGAAGGAAGCCGAAAATCACGGGTAAGAGACGCAAGGCGCAGCCCAACCGGTAAACCCGCCCGAGGGCGGGAGTCAGGCGGGCGACGTCCATGGTCTGGGAATAGGATAGAATAGGAAGGATGAGTGGGAGAAGAACGGATAGTGAGGGCATAAGACACCCGAAGCTGGGACCGCCGAACAGAAAGGGGGGGGGGGGGGGGGGATCCCAGCTTCAACCAGGAGACTATCAACAGGGCTAGTAGGGAAGGCACCGGTGGCCAAACGGATACCACGATGGTGGACTGGATCCAGCACGTGCAGCATGGAAGGAGCAGCTGAACCATAAACTTGACAACCATAGTCCAAACGTGACAGAACTAGAGCACGATAAAGACGGAGGAGGAGGAGGGAACGGTCCGCACCCCAAGAGGAGTGGGCAAGGAAGCGAAGGACATTGAGTTTACGGAAACATCCTACCTTCAGGAGTCTGATATGGGGCAGCCAAGTGAGCTTGTTGTCGAAAAGAAGACCCAGGAAACAAAACTGTGGAACCACAGGCAATCTTTGTGCAGCGAGATAGAGCTCTGGATCAGGGTGGACTGTAGTACGGCGACAGAAGTGGACCACCCGCGATTTTAAAGGAGAGAATTGAAACCCGTGTGAGAGGGTCCATGCAGAGGCACGCCGTATAGCCACCTGGAGCTGCCGTTCTGCAGATGGCATCGAGGAGGAACTAACCCAAATGCAGAAATCATCCACATACAGGGCAGGGGCGACCAAGGGACCGACAGAGGCCACAAGTCCATCGATAGCAATGAGGAAAAGAAGGACACTCAAGACAGAACCCTGTGGGATGCCCGTCTCCTGGGTCCGTGGAGAACTAAAAGCAGTACCAACTCGAACTCTGAATGACCGATGGATCAGGAACTGGCGGATAAAAATCGGGAGTGGGCCCCGAAGACCCCACTGATGAAGGGTTAGTAAGATGTGATGGCGCCAGGCCGTGTCATAGGCCTTGCGAAGGTCAAAAAACACTGCAACCAAATGGCGGCGCTGGGAAAAAGCCTGCCAAACTGCGGATTCCAAGCGAAGCAAATGATCGATTGGAGATCGTCCCTCTCGAAAGCCACACTGGTAAGGGGACAATAGATCCCGAGATTCGAGGACCCAAGTGAGCCGACGGGCTACCAGCCGTTCAAGTAACTTACAACCAACATTGGTCAAACTAATTGGCCGATAGCTGTCAACAGATAGGGGGGTTCTGACCAGGCTTAAGGACAGGAACCACAATGCTATCCCTCCACTGAGAAGGGAATTCACCCTGGAGCCAGATACGGTTAAACACCCGAAGAAGATGGTGCCGTTGTGGAGCACTGAGATGGTGAAGCAGCTGGTTATGAATGGAATCTGGGCCAGGAGCCGTATCATGAGAA
The DNA here is from genome assembly GCF_021461385.2 of Schistocerca piceifrons. Classification (NCBI taxonomy): domain Eukaryota; kingdom Metazoa; phylum Arthropoda; class Insecta; order Orthoptera; family Acrididae; genus Schistocerca; species Schistocerca piceifrons. The sequence continues at coordinate 143,496,113 of NC_060148.1, read as the reverse complement.
GCAGATAGAGCAGAAAGAAATTCCCATTCAGTGAAAGGTTCGTTGTAAGATTCTGACTCACAAGTGGTGAAACATAAGGTGACAGCTTCAGCCTGCTGTTTTTGATGAAGGAAAGCAGCTGGATAGGAGGCCGACGCTGATGCCACTGCAAAATGGGTCGCAAGATGTTCTGCAAGAACTAATGGGTCCGTACAAATGCCATCTGGGAGGTGAAGGCCTGGGAGGGTGGACTGCCGATGGCAACCTTGGAGAGAGCGAAGTGTAGCCCATACCCGTGACAGAGGGACAGTGGAACCAAGGGAAGAAACGAATCGTTCCCAACATATCCGCTTGCTCTGTTTGATTAAATAACGGGCTTTAGCGCGAAGGCGCTTAAAGGTAGAAAGGCTGGCTACAGATGGGTGCCTCTTGAAGTGTTGCAAAGCTCGACGGCGATCACGGATGGCAATGGCAATGGCCGTACTCCACCACGGGACTTGCCGACGACGAAATTGTCCAGATGAGCGCGGGACAGCAAGGTTAGCAGCGCGAACAATCGCGTCAGACACGTCACGTAGGACGTCATCAATACAACCCGACAAAGAGGGAGAAAACTCGACCTGTGCAGTATATAGAGGCCAATCGGCACGGTGGAAAGACCAACGAGGTAACCTCTCCATCGGGGAGCGGGAAGGGAGCGTGATAATCAACGGGAAATGGTCACTATCACAAAGGTCGTCGTGTGGCGACCAGTGTAATGAAGGGAGGAGAGAGGGAGAAGAAAGAGAAAGATCAATGGCAGAAAAGGTACCATGACCAGCACTGAAATGAGTAGGGGAGCCATCATTAAGAAGGCACAGGTCGTGGTCTGCAATAAATTGGTCGATAAGAAGACCTCGTCTAGATGGAAAGGCACTGCCCCACAAAGGATGATGAGCATTAAAATCCCCAAGGAGGAGGAAGGGAGGAGGAAGTTGCTGAAGAAGGGTGGTTAAGGCAGCAGGTGTAAGAGTCCTGTCAGGAGGGAGATAAAGATTGCATACTGTGACTGCAGAGTCTAAGTGGACCCTAACAGCAACTGCTTCCAATGTAGTTTGGAGAGGAATCCACGTGCTAGCAATGTCTGTACGGACCAACGTACAAACGCCACCAGAAGCCCGCAAGGGTCCGACCCGATTTCGACAGAAAACACGGAACCCACGGAGGGTCGGTGAGTGAGCATCAGTAAAATGAGATTCCTGGAGAACCACACAAGCTGCTGAGTAGGACGAAAGAAGGGATTTCAATTCCGGAAGGTGACGATAGTAGCCATTACAATTCCATTGGAGAACCACAGAACGATGGTTTAAATGAGGGCTGAACACGCTAAATCCAGTCATACCGCCGGGTCCCCACCCGTCACCGACAAGGAGGGGGCGACATCCATAAACGACAGGTCAGAATCCGGTTGTGAAGTCGGGGAAGGGACCTCCGGTGACACCAGAGGCTCTTTGTCCCGGGACTTATGTTTCTTCTTCTTTTCAGGCTGAGATCAAGGAGGGCTGTGTGGCATAAAGGAGCCAGCTGCAGCAAGATCAGGAACAGAAAGAGACCGGGCGACCTGGGGGCCGATAGACCGCGGCTCTCGCGGTCGCCGCGCTGCAGCAGACCTTTGACCTGGAAGGAGCCGGGAAGGGGCATCCTGGGAGAGGCGCCCTTGACCGGCAGACGCCGAAGGAGTGGGACACTTCTCCGGCTGGGGAGGGGGAGCGGCGCCCAGAGGAGAAGGTGTGGGAGCCGCAGGGGAGGGGGGAAGGAGAGGGGTCTGGGACGGGGGTAAGGAAGGGGGAGGAAGGGATGAAGATGTAACCAAGGCGTAACTAGATGTCATGGACACAGGGTGCAATCGTGCATATTTCTTACGGGCCTCTGTGTAGCTTAAACGATCAAGGGACTTATACTCCTGTATCTTTTTTTCTTTCTTATAGACTGGGCAATCTGCTGAACGTGGAGAATGACTACCATGACAATTTACACATACAGGAGGGGGAACACAGGGACTCCCCTCATGGAGTGGACGTCCACAGTCACCACAGAGAGGGTCCTGGGTACAGCGAGAAGACATGTGGCCAAAACGCAAGCACTTAAAACACCGCATAGGAGGTGGGATGTACGGCTTCACATCACAGCGATAGATCATAATCTTAACTTTCTCAGGAAGGGTATCCCCTTCAAAGGCCAGGATAAAGGCACCAGTATCAATACGATTATCTTTAGGACCCTTCTGAACACGCCGAACAAAGTGAACACCCCGCCGTCCGAGATTGTCCCGAAGTTCCTCATCAGTTTGAAGGATGAGGTCTCTGTGAAAAATCACACCTTGTACCATATTTAGAGACTGGTGAGGGGTAATGGACATGGGAATTGTGCCAAGATGGGTACAGGCACGAAGGGCCGCAGATTGGGCAGCCGAAGCAGTTTTTATCAGTAACGAACCCGACCGCATCTTGCTCAGGGAGTCCACTTCGCCGAACTTGTCTTCAATGTGCTCCACAAAGAATAAAGGTTTGACACTGGTGAAAGTATCTCCATCAGTCCTGGTGCAAACTAGATAACGGGGGAAAGGTTTTGCCCCTAGACGACGGGCCTGACCCTCCTCCCAGGGGGTAGCCACGGAAGGGAAGGCCGAAGGGGCAAGAGAAGCAGCACTTGAGGAATCAGTACCACGCAGAGAGACGGCCGCAGAAGAGCGGCCAGAGGTTTGGACCCTTATGCGTTTCATCTGCATAGCGTCCGCCCTGATACCACCCACTCCGATCAGGGGCTCTCCTCACGGGCGCCACCCAGCCACAGCAAGGGCCGTCTGGCACGGCGGCCATTGCCGGGAGTTCCAATGCTCCAGGATGACGAGCAACCACTCCAAGGCATGCATGAGGAGGTCACAGCTCAAGTATCAGAAGTGTGATCCCTGTGTGTTCAGGGGGCTCAACCAAACGGGTACATAGCGACCCCACCACACGGGCTGGCTACCGTGCTGGCTATGCACCCTAGCATCAGACAACGACGTAGAAGAAAAGGTGGAATATACTAGGAGGGTACACGTCGGAGACACTAGGTAAGGTGCTCTTCCCCAAATGGCTCACACTACGGAAGAGAAATTTTGGAATGGAGGTCAAACCCCAGAGGGGGACCAAGGAATGCCAAAAGGAGGAGATGATTACGCAACAAAGCCAGAGTGTAAAACCAACAGAACCAGGAGGATAGCGGGGGCCAACATAAGCAAGAACACCAATAGAGGGAGAGGAGAGGGCGAGGGGAAAGGGGTATGGAGGGGAAAGGAGGGGAAGGGAAAGGAAATGCAGCCCGGGAGAGAAAGAAGGCTGCAATGGCTCGGGGCCCCGTGCTCGCCACCCACATATCCACGAAAGAGTTGTGGACCCCCTGGGGGGAAAAGTATTTGTATGGAGTGTAGCCATGTATGGAAGTGAAACATGGACGATAACTAGTTTCGACAAGAAGAGAATAGAAGCTTTCGAAATGTGGTGCTACAGAAGAATGCTGAAGATAAGGTGGGTAGATCACGTAACTAATGAGGAGGTATTGAGCAGGATTGGGGAGAAGAGGAGTTTGTGGCACAACTTGACTAGAAGAAGGGATCGGTTGGTAGGACGTGTTGAGGCATCGAGGGATCACAAATTTAGCATTGGAGGGCACCGTGGAGGGTAAAAATCGTACAGGGAGACCAAGAGATGAATACACTAAGCAGATTCAGAAGGATGTAGGTTGCAGGTTGCAGTAGGTACTGGGAGATGATGAAGCTTGCACAGGATAGAGTAGCATGGAGAGTTGCATCAAACCAGTCTCACGACTGAAGACCACAACAACAACAACAACAACAACAACAACAACAACAACAACAACTTTTAATTGTGAAACTGATTATTTTTAATGAATAATACATGTTTTCTAATTATATACTGCATGCAAAATTCCTGTTTTTATTTCAAATATAAATTCTTAGTTATTGATATTTTATGAAAGACTTAAGGGTTGCTTACTTTAAGAGAACAACTATTTAATTTCTTACGACACAAATTACAAACCAAATACTCTGCTTTGAATATGTCCATTGTTTCATACCACAGATGTAGTCTCATTCGAACCAGAGTGGTAAGTGTTTTTTTACACACACACACACACACACACACACACACACACACACACACACACCACTGCCGAACACTGGCAGGATAAACAGCACATCAAAAGAAAAGGAGAAAATGTGGCGCCTACATGGCTTTGTGGATTCTGTTGTTGATTGACTCATTATCAATGTAGCAGATGACAGTTCCAGAACAAATATGCTTCTGGGATTAGGATAAGGAAGGAGCCAAGAGTACCAGATGAATGACTAATTAGTGACTTCAGTATTTAACAATACATCCCTACAGTATGCTTTTGCAAGACACATAGCTCCCTCAGAAAAATTACTCTGTGTTTAAGCTATGATATTTCCACCACTTGTTTGTAATCTGAATACCATTTTAGGTGAGAAAGTACTTCACACTTTCCCATCTGGTCGCCTAAAAGGTGTACAGCAGTGCTGGAGTTTTGCCAAACATTACTTCATTCTCTTAAAAATTAAATGACATTCAAAGCTCGTCTACTTCTGAACTACAACTGCTGAAGTCACTGCAGGTTAGATGGATTGGCTGGCTGGCCAGTGCTGTCCACACTAAATGCACCGGTAAAGCAGTTGTCCCGCATTATTTATCAGTCCATGTGCATGTAACAGCATAAAACTTAACTGTATGATCTTACTTGACTGTAGCAGACACACTTTAGCTTCCACTCCACATGAAAGATTCAAACAAATAAGCTTATTTTTATGATGAACACAACGTAGCAACAGTACAAGTTTTAACTTGTATTAAAGATTCAAATCTTAAATTAACCACGAGAAACATCACTTTCAACTTGCAGCTGTAAAACTTTTTATTCTGCAACTGCAGGTTCAGCATTGCACTACTGTCAAGAAGCAACAACCATATAATGCAATGGATGCAGAAAGTAATAGGGATTATACAATAATATTAACAAATTCTGCACTATTATTATTATTATTATTATTATTATTATTATTATTATTATTATTTCTTTCTTTACTTTCTCAGACGTTAAGTCTGGTTAAAAATGGAAAGTGACACGGACCTTGATCAAGCGTCACTTCCTTTTAACTGTATGGTATATGTTATATTGCATTTAGGAACTTTCGGGTAATTGAACATGTATCAATAAGTACAGATTTCTGTAGTTGTATATGTAAGTTTGGATGTAGCTGTATTGCATTGATGTACTGGTGGATATTGTGTGGTACGACTCCTGTAGTTGATAGTATAATTGGTATAATGTCAACTTTATCCTGATGCCACATGTCTGACTTCCTCAGCCAGTTGGATGTATTTTTCAATTTTTTCTCCTGTTTTCTTTTGTATATTTGTTGTATTGGGTATGGATATTTCGATTAGTTGTGTTAATTTCTTCTTTTTATTGGTGAGTATGATGTCAGGTTTGTTATGTGGTGGTGTTTTATCTGTTATAATGGTTCTGTTCCAGTATAATTTGTATTCATCATTCTCCAGTACATTTTGTGGTGCATACTTGTATGTGGGAACGTGTTGTTTTATTAGTTTGTTTTATGGCGAGTTGTTGATGTATTATTTTTGCTACATTGTCATGTCTTCTGGGGTATTCTGTATTTGCTAGTATTGTACATCCACTTGTGATGTGATCTACTGTTTCTATTTGTTGTTTGCAAAGTCTGCATTTATCTGTTGTGGTAGTGGGATCTTTAATAATATGCTTGCTGTAATATCTGGTGTTTATTGTTTGATCCTGTATTGCAATCATGAATCCTTCCGTCTCTCTGTATATATTGTCTTTTCTTAGCCATGTGTTTGATGTGTCTTGGTCGATGTGTGGCTGTGTTAGATGATATGGGTGCTTGCCATGCAGTGTTTTCTTTTTCCAATTTACTTTCTTCGTATCTGTTGATGTTATGTGATCTAAAGGGTTGTAGAAGTGATTATGAAATTGCAGTGGTGTAGCCGATGTATTTATACGAGTGATTGCTTTGTGTATTTTGCTAGTTTCTGCTCGTTCTAGAAAGAATTTTCTTAAATTGTCTACCTGTCCATAATGTAGGTTTTTTATATCTATAAATCCCCTTCCACCTTCCTTTCTGCTTAATGTGAATCTTTCTGTTGCTGAATGCATGTGATGTATTCTATATTTGTGGCATTGTGAGCGTGTATGTGTATTGAGTGCTTCTAGGTCTGTGTTACTCCATTTCACTACTCCAAATGAGTAGGTCAATATTGGTATAGCATAAGTACTTATAGCTTTTGTCTTGTTTCTTGCTGTCAATTCTGTTTTCAGTATTTTTATTAGTCTTTGTCTATATTTTTCTTTTAGTTCTTCTTTAATATTTGTATTATCTATTCCTATTTTTTGTCTGTATCCTAGATATTTACAGGCATCTGTTTTTTCCATCGCTTCTATGGAGTCACTGTGGTTATTCAATATGTAATCTTGTTTAGTGTGTTTTCCCTTGACTATGCTATTTTTCTTACATTTGTCTGTTCCAAAAGCCATATTTATATCATTGCTGAATACTTCTGTTCTCTTTTTAATTGGTTGAGTTGTTGATTTGTTGCTGCCAGTAGTTTTAGATCATCCATGAATAGCAAATGTGTGATTTTGTGTTGGTGTCTTCCAGTAATATTATATCCGTAATTTGTATTATTTAGCATGTTGGATAGTGGGTTCATTGCAAGGCAGGACCAGAAAGGACTTAATGAGTCTCCTTGGTATATTCCACACTTAATCTGTATTGGCTGTGATGTAATATTATTTGAATTTGTTTGGATATTAAGTGTGGTTTTCCAATTTTTCATTACTATGTTTAGGAACTGCATCAATTTAGGATCTACTTTGTATATTTCCAATATTTGTAGTAACCATGAGTGGGATACGCTATAAAAAGCTGTTTGATAATCAATGTGTGCGTAGTGTAGCGACCTTTGTTTAGTTTTAGCTTGATATGTCACCTCTGCATCTATTATCAGTTGCTCTTTACATCCTCGTGCTCCTTTGCAGCAGCCTTTTTGTTCTTCATTTATAATTTTGTTCTGTGTTGTATATGTCATTAATTTCTGTGTAATGACTGAAGTTAATATTTTGTAGATTGTTGGTAGGCATGTTATGGGGCGATATTTAGCTGGGTTTGCTGTGTCTGCTTGATCTTTAGGTTTCAGATAAGTTATTCCATGTGTAAGTGTATCAGGGAATGTGTATAGGTCTGCAATGTAACTGTTAAATAATTTAGTTAGATGTGAATGTGTTGAGGTGAACTTCTTTAGCCAGAAATTTGCTGTTTTATCATTTACAGGGGCTTTCCAACAGTGCATAGAATTAATTGCTCGGGTGACTTCATGTTGCAAAATTATCACTTCAGACATTTGAGGTATCATCTTTTATGTGTCTGTTTCTGCTTGTATCCACTGTGCATTCCTGTTATGTTGTACCGGGTTTGACCATATGTTGCTCCAGAAGTGTTCCATGTCTTATGTTTGGTGGATTGTCTATTTTAATGTGTGTGTTATCTATTGTTTGGTAAAATCTCTTTTGGTTTGTGTTGAATGTTTGGTTTTGTTTCCTTCTATTTTCACTTTTTTTGTACCTTCTAAGTCGTTTGGCCAATGCTTGTAATTTCTGCTTCTTTTCATCTAATTGCTCTATTGCTTCTTGTTGTGAGATTTTACCTAACCTTTTTCGTTTTTTGTCTGATATTTCATTTCTTATAAATTGTGTTAGCTGTCCGATGTCTTTTCTCAGTTTTTCTATTCTGATCTGTAGCCTGTGTTGCCATGCTGGTTTTGTGGGTTTCTTCTGTGTATTGGTTGGTTCTGATCTCTGCCTAGTGTGTATATTTAGTGTAGTTAGTGCTCCTATATAAACCAGTAGTTGTAACTCTTCCATAGTTGTTTTTTCATTTATTTTGTTGTGTATGATTGTGTTGATAGTTTTTATTGTTGTTTCAACTTGTGGGTTATTTGGCGGTCTATGCAAGAATGGTCTAATATCTGTATTTGTGTCTTTGTATTCTATATATATGTCAGCTGAAATTTTTCTTCTATATCTAACATGTGTGTTACTTAGAGTTCTATTTGTGCTTGTTATGGTGGCTGTCTTAAGATTTCGTTTTCCTCTGATTGTTTAATTGATGCGTGTTTTTTTTGTTTGTTTGCTCTGGGATGTTTAAGTCCATTACTGTATGCAGGAAGCATATCCTGCAAAACACCTCTATTTGGATTTAAATCATTTTCCAGTTGGCTAGCAGTGTCGTTACCATTGTGAGCGGACATAGGGTTCAAGCGTCGTCCCCGACCATGACGGCGCTTGTCCGAGGCTTCTTTAGTTCTGTCCTGAACCAACGAATCACACTAAAGGGGGGTTAGCCCTATTAGTGGTTTGTTCTTTTCGTCGCCTTTTACAACTGGCAGAACATACCGGAGGCCTATTCTTTTCCCGGGCCTGCACGGGAATAATAATAATAATAATAATAATAATAATAATAATAATAATAATAATAATAATTATTATTATTATTATTATTATTATTATTATTATTATTATTGCCTTCATTGGACCACTGTAGTAAAAAATACAAAGTTCTAAACAAGTTGTTACACATGGATACAATTTGGTTCGACAATAACTTAATATATTTAGGTAATATAATTATTAGAGGCTATTCTTATATGAAAGGTGTTTTGCTCTTCTGTCTGCCCAATATTTCTTCATTCTTTCAGATTTTTCTTTCTTCATCTGAGACAACTCTTCCTGTATTCCTTTTATTGATTTTCATTTGTAGTCTGGTTTGCGGGTCTTGCAGTATTCCGGTTTTCTCTGTCTTGTTTTTTAGGTCATCTACTGTAATTTGAAGTTCTTTTATATCTTCCTTAATTTATGTGATCCATTTAATGTCGCTCTTGCTATTCCACAATTTTTGTATTTTTTTTACTAATTCTGTTTTCTGGAGTTTTCATCAGATGTCCAAAGAATGAGATGCGTTTCTTCCTGATTGTGCTCATGACTGGTTCTATTTTCTTATATACTGTTTCATTTGATGCTATTCTCCAATGTCCATTTATTTTATACGGTTTATTTATATATGTCCTAATTATTATTCTTTCTATTTTTAGTATTCTGTCAATTTCTGCTGTATTAGTTGTTTTGAAGGTAGTTTCAGCTGCATACCTTATTTCTGGTTGTCTAACTGTTTTATAGTGTTTTAATTTTGCATCTATAGATAGGCTTTTTTGTTGTATGTGGTTTTGGTAATGTAATTTGCATAGTTCAGTTTTTTTATTCTATTTTGCCATGATGGCTTCTCATTTAAATTGCATGTTATTATTTCGCCTAAATATTTAAATTTATCAACAATTTTGATTTCCTGTTCTATTGTAATATTGTTTGCAAGTGGTGGATCAGTTATCATAATCTCAGTTTTTTCAAATGATATTCTAAGGCCTACTTTCTCTGCTATTTCTTGTAGTGATTTCACTTGCTGCCTGGCTTCTTGAACGGTGTTGGCTAGGAGAGCAAGATCAGCGAATCCAAGCAGTTTAAGCTAATATCATCTTCTGCACTTCCAATTCTTATCCTCTTTGGATTGTCCTTGTACCATTCTCTCATTATGTATTCCAGTGCACAGTTGAAAAGTAATGGTGATAGGCAGTCACCTTGTCTTAAGGCTGTTTTTATGAGCAATGGTTCCGAAATTTCTCCTCTAAACTTCACTTTTGATTTGGTGTTGGTTAGAGTGAGTTGTATTATTTTAATTAGTTTTGGATGGAGTCCTAGATTTCTTAAAATTTTTAATACTGAAGGTCTGTGGAGACAGTCATATGCCTTCTTAAAATCTAGAAATGTTATTGCCAGAGGTTTGTTCCATTTCTTGTAGTATGCCATAATTAATTTTAAACTAATTATCTGCTCTGCACTGCTTCTCCATGGTCTGAAACCTCCCTGATATTCCCCTAACTCCTGTTCTAATTGCTCCTTGATTCTATCATATAGGATCTTGGATAGAATTTTATATGTGCAATCTAGGAGAGAGATTCCTCTGTAGTTGTCTGAGTTGCCCATATCTCCCTTTTTGTGTAGTGGGTGGATGATAGCTGTGGTCCCATGTTCGGGAAATTGTTCTGTTACCCAAATTTTTGTTAGAGCCATGTGTAAGGAGGTCTTGACTGTGTCACTTGCATATTTCCACATTTCAACAAAAACCTGATCTTCTCCACATGCCTTATATTTTTTTTGTTCTTTAAGAATTTCTTCTACTTCTTGGAAAGTTGGAGGGTCTAGTTTGTTAGGTTTGGTTTTTATTGGGGTATTTATGTTGATTTGTGAGGGTTCTTTGGGTTCCTTGCAATTCAGAAGTTTGTAAAATGCTTTTACCATGATTTCTGCATTTTCCTTGTTACTGTGTGTCATTCTTACATCTTCATCTTTCAGTATTAGTGTAGGGGCCTCATTATTGTAGTTGTTTCCCAAAGATTTTGTAGTAGTTCCTGGAGTTGGTTTTATGAGGATTACCTTCTATAGACTTTATAATATCTTTATGAAATCCTCTCTTGATTTTTCTAATATTTTGAATGAATTTTTTCTTTCATTTTTTAGGTTGATGGCATTTTCTTCAGTTTTGTGTGTTTGAAACTTTAACCATGCTTGGTGTCTATCTTCATGGAATTTGTCACATTCTGATGTCCACCACGCATGTTTCCTTCGTGGGTTCAAGGGAGCTAGAGTCTCTGCTTCTTTTTTAAGATTAGGCACCAGTTGTTCTAGATCATGTGTTAATTTGATGGTTTGTGTTATTGGTTGGTACTTATTTTTTTAATTAGCTGATGTGGGTCAAACCTTTTTATTATTAGTTTTTCTGGTCCTCTTCTTTAAGAGTGTGAATTTGATTTTAATTTTAACCATATAATGGTCTGAGCCTGTGTCTACTCCTCTCAGTACTTTAACATTGTTGATCTCCTTATGAAAATTTTTGTCCATACAGACATGGTCTAGCTGCCACTCGCCCTTCCTCCAGTCTGGATGTTTCCATGTTTTAAGTTTATTTGGCTTCCTCTTAAAGTATGTTGATTTAGATATAAGGTTGTGTTCTCTGCAGAGTTCTACAAGTCTTTGACCGTTTTTGTTTGTAAATTTATGTGGACTCCATTTTCCAATTATATCTTTATATTTCCTTTCTTTTCCCAACTGAGCATTGAAATCTCCCAATAAGATTTTTACATTCTTTTTATTTACTCTGTTCACAGTTTGTTCTAGAAGGTCCCAAAATTTATCTACCTCTTCCTTTGTTTTTGTTAGACAATTTTTTTCATTTGCACTCTTAATATGCATATACTTAAAAATAACAAATTCTTGAGTATGTTGCTGTCTCTGAATATCATTCCCTCCAAAATGTTTGTCTGTAGAGGCAGCTCAGTAATGGTGTAACTCTAAATTATAAGCGTTAAAACTCACAGCCTTAAGTAAAAAATGATGTCCTTAACCAAAGCCTAAAAACTGTTCATTATAGACATTACAAAGGTAGAAATTAGATGAATTAGCAATTAAACGAAACCAAAAAATGCCTTTAAATATTTGATGACATTACATAGAGCAGTAAATGTATTAACTCTGTGGCAAAAATGGTCATACTCTTAGAAATATAAAGTAACCACAAGAATTTGAATGTGGCAGGAAGATTTTATTTCCACTTGAAATGAAAGATCTCTGTTTGAAAAATTTAATACCCTCTTCGTAATAATGTATCCTGAAGCAAGATTTCATTTCAAGATGTATAATTTTCACAGTTCACTACACACAGGTATTATCTGTGCATGAACTGCAGAGTTTTGACAAAATGGGAACAAAGCCTTAAGTGGTCCATTATAATTACATTGTTTATTTTCATTTAAAATACAAACATTTTGTGAAGACTATAACAAAAACACGATGCCTACACTTTCGTAGAGCGAGAAAGTGTACATAAAGCATCACACCATGTCACTAGTAACCCCCATGAAATTTGAGAATGTAGTTGGGAAAAAGGTGAATGATAAAAAGAAGCAAAAATTTGCAACATTATTTTCTGAAATTTAACTAAAAAGTCTTGTGTATTAAGGGTAATTTTCCAGGTAAGTTATCAATTCCTTCCACATAATGAAGAGGGCTTTCAATGTGATTTAACAATATGATCTGCAACACTAAACAGTAACTGGAAAAAATCTTATCTTGGTTTATCCATTTTTTCAGTCATCCATGCAGTGCTGTTTTCCAGGTTGTGCTCACCTGAACTGGTTTTTGTGCGTAACTACTAAATTAAAGCTGTTCAAGACTATCTTAAATGTTTTAAACAACTGCCATAGTTAATTTCTATCTAACACTAACTGGCACAACCAGGTAATGTAAACAAACAGGAATATGGCATAGACTAATTTTGGGGTCCAAATATAAACCAGTTATTTTAAGCTTTTTTGTAAGCACACTCAGTGTCAAAATGTTTGGATGTTTCAATATATGTCACTTTCTAACTGCCAGTCAAGTCTGAGCAAATTTTACACACTACATCCCACTGGTTCCATCAGCTTGTATACCTAAAATTACTTCAGAACAATTAGATTCATGTGTTTAAATGGTGCCAACTCTACTTGGTGAAGTAGTCACATATACAGGATGATGTATGGTTAAATGGCAACAATATTCAGATCTCTGCAACAGATTAAATATACCATAATTTCATGACAACTTTTCTGTTCATGGTGAATTTTGTTAACATTGTTTGATCTTTGATACAGCCTCAAGGTTGGAAACATTTGCCACGTAATATCTGTAGATCCAATGTGATCCATCCATTAATAGTTTCACTATACATATATTGCACATTATGGAGGCAAGATTGCTATCAAATGTTTTTAACTTCCTTGCAAATTTGAGCAAGAATTTGAATCTGATGAAATAGGAACATTTCTTAGTAGTGGTGATTCAAACCAATTTCTTAAAGGAACTGAAGCTGATGCATCCACTGTCTTATTTAAGGCTGCATTTGTTTAACAGTGTTTGTTAAAACATTTTAAAAAACCGTCTCAGCTTGCAAACTTTTTGTTGCACCCTTAGAACCAAGTTTGTTTCTCTCTCTCTCTCTCTCTCTCTCTCTCTCTCTCTCTCTCTCTCTCTCTCTCTCTCTCTCTCTCTCTAAATGTGCACACTTTCAAGCAATGGGTAGCTACTGCTGATTTATTTTGCACATAAAACCTCCCTGCCACTCCAGTCAACACAAATTGTAGAACCCAGTTGCCAAATATGCACATTGTCGTAGCTGTTATACAATATCTTCATTATTGGTAGGTGAGGCAGAAGCACTTTTTTTAGAGGACAAAATGCAAATTATGACACCACCACACAGAAACAATATTGTCAATGCAACTTAATGACATTTACCACGAACTAGGTACCATACATATTAAAGTGGCAACAGAGCCAAAGAACTTACTTTCTAGACTGACTGTAGATGCCACGTGCTGACACTTCAACTACTTTGTCGACAGATGTTCACACCAGTAGTCAATTTATCAAAGTTACCTTCACGTACTTTTTTATCATTTTGATAATTCAAATATTTACTATTTTCATCTTCAAGTTCACCCTGCTTTTCCAGATGGGCCTATTCAGAAGATAAAGCTGAAATAATCTGATATTTTTTGATGATCATTATTCAGCTGTATCAATGAACAAAGATCAGAAGAATTAATTCCAATGAGGGACTTCCAACAGACCTGTATACAAGCACACAGTAGCAGTGTTGACAAATGATTAGTATAACACTACTAACAACAAGTTAATACAACAGAGCATCTGCCCTCACCTTGCTGTTTAACACCACATCATCCTGTCAAGTCACGTTCACAGTATAGTGTTCTGTTTAGTGGTGGTAACTTACTGTGGCAATTGCTTACACAGCAGAAACTAGTTCTACAACCAGCAAGGTTTAAAATAAAGCGTAGGACAAAGAACACCAGCTCATTCTTACTGATCTTTTAAGATGCTGCATTAAAGCTAAGGGTGGTGGCCATTTCATTTCTCTGGGGGTCACAACTAATGTTGTGCACAGTGCAAGTTTCAAACCACTCTGGCACAGTCACATGTCCCATCTAGCACACACAGTGCAACCTGTCAGCTCATCAGTCCACTTTGTGTTTCATTCATAGATTGCCACAAGCAACCTGTGCTCTAGTTAGCTGTGTCAGTCCAGAACACACAAACTTATAGGCAAAACCTGGCAAGATCACTAAATACCCACCGATCATAAGCAACTCCACCTACACACATACTCTCAATTATTTCGATGTATGCTTAATTTGCACCACTTTGAAATTAACGATATTCTGTGCTGTCAACTTACACCTGCACATTTAGCCCAAGTAATAATAGAAGAGGATTAGAAGATTTGCAGAAAGATGCAGAACGTAATGCAGCAGGTGAAGTGACTCGTCAAAACCTGCACCCCGCAAGATTAGCCGGAAGGTCTGAGCACCTGTCCTCACCTCCATCATCTCTCTGCGGGGGAGGGCCTCTCCTCATGCCGGGGGGTCCGCCTCCACGAACGCCGGGTGGACCGCCGCGGCGCGGGTAGTACCACTGGCGGAAGCCACGCCTCCTGTCGGCGGCATAGGGAGAGCCCTTCACCGGTTCGCCGCCAGGTCCCGTCACGTTCGCAGCCTCGTTGCCCTTCTCGCCCACCACCACGTCGAACTCCACTACTTCGCCATCCCCTACACTGCGTACAGCTTTGCGTGGATTGTTCTTGGCGATTGCAGACTGAAATGAGGACAAAACAGTTAAAACCTTCCAGAACTGTATAATAGTTTACAGGAGCTAGTTAATTATCATTCAATGAAAAGCATCACTAAAAGCCAGGTTTAGGAGTGGTCAGAAAAATCTCACTCGGCAGGTTACCAATTAACAATTTCGATGTTGCGCAAGACAAAAGTTGTCCCGTACAGAAAGAAAGATTACCATTTTTAGCACCACCAGTATAGCAGAAGATTGACTCCCGTGAATCTAGATAATGCCAGATCAGTCTTGCAATGACTTAAGTAAATTGGATGTAAACTTTGAGGGCACTCAAATAGATGTAGCAAAAATTCCAAAAATGATGGTCTGGATTGTGTCCCTCTAGAACACTGTTTAGGGTGAAAGTGCCTCGGAATGCCAGATCTCAGACTGCAGATACTGTCTAAAAAAATCAGGTCGGAATAAAGCAACTGGAAGGAAATGATGATCATGACGACTGGAAGGAAGGATCTTCCAACTCATTTAATGCTTATTTCTATTGTGATTATCCTGCCAGTAAAAATTAGTCTTTGCAATGGGTTGTAATTTAAAATGGGTACTACAATATCCAACGTATGTCGAAACGCAAGGACATTTATTGGATGCTTATCCTAATAGCTTTTGCGACTCTAGCGTCAAGAGATCTTTGCTCACATAGTGACAAGAGGCAAATGCTTTTAATAACTGAAATGCCAGCAGATACAACGAATTTATTTCGGGGTGTATACACAGACAAGGAAATAAATTTGTGTGTTTCCCAGTTGAAAGTACATTTTTTCCCAGGCGAAAATACTTTTCCGTGTTTGTGGCGGTATTTTCCCTCAGAACACTGAAACTTATCAATCCTTTGAATGGTTAAGGTCTTTACAGCAGCGTAGGACTTCCCAGCACCTTAGGAAATTAACCCCAGAAAAGAAGCACGTTTTGGAAAGCCCTCCAATTTTTAGCAACATGTACGGCATATTTATTATAAAAGTATATATTCCAATTCCAAACAAAGCACCAAAGTTTCTGAAAAACTAAAAGATTGAAATGTGCTTTTGTAAGCCAATCAAAGCTCACATCACATGACCTCACCAGCTGATGGTAGCAGTATTCAGATCATACGACATGATGGTAGCCAATAGCACCATCACGTAAGTAGTGCAAACACACAAATTAGAAAAGTTAATGGGTAAAATTAACTTGCGTAGTGTAGCTACAAGAAAAGCTAAGGTTTCACACACAATATTTGTCTTCTTTGCATGTTTTCTGCTGTAAGATAAGTCAGACAAAAGTGCCAGTAAAATTTTAAGTAATGATAAATTTCTTCTTTTGCAGTCTAAATTCTGTCAACAGTAAGTGATTTATCCTTATTTAAATCTTAACACTAAGAGACAACACACTGTGATTTAAGAAATTCAAAGCACTTTTGTACACATAACAATTCACCTTGCGTGAAGTGAAATTTACTCTAAAAGTGAGTCTTTTCAAACCACCATTCGCAATACTTTCCTATGACCTGTTAGGCCCTTATTACACTAGGCCGCAAGGCGGCACAGCTAGACACACCACCGGTGGCGTTGCTCGTCATTGGGAATAGATAGTAATGGAGCCCATTACACTACGGCAGCCAGTGGCACCACCAGAAGCTGGCTGCCTCGCACCACCACCACCACGGCCGCCACTGGTGACAGTGTCTTGGTGGAGTATTCTGTTAAATGGAGCCTATTGCACTCTGGCACCACAACCGCCACTCTGGCCACCGTGTCATCAGTTCGCCGTGTGCACAAGTGACCAGGGAACGCGTCGGGCAACTATACGCACGTGCTCCTCCTCAAAGCTTTTAATGAAAAGGGAACGGCTAAGGGAGAGGAAGACTCTTGTAGTCATGACGGTAACATTATACTTGGGAGGCTTCACGAATAAATATAATGCTTAAATACTTACAAAGGTTATTCCTCTCAACCGAGAACTGCTGCTCAATATCCAGTAGAAGTTAACAAATAATTTCATTCCAAGCATTTAGTTTCAACTGCTTATTACTGTAAGCTTCAGAACTGGTGTCCCAAATTGCAAGACGACGAGAACCACACAAACTAAATCTTCAGTATTCACTTGCGTGTCCAATAACTTCTGGCATTCTTTCAGTGCTGCTTCCAGCTTCACGATTTTCCCCTTTTGCCGTGCCTGAGGGCCTCATTACACTAGGTCACCAGGCGGTGCAGCCAGCCACGCCACCCGAGGTGCTGTTCCTATCACACTAGGCGCAACGCTCACTCGTTCGGGCTACAGTAGTTCGGCAGTTCTCGCTAGTCGAGTAGTCCGTTTTCCTCCCACACTTTTCTGCGCACTATTTAATTTGCTTCAGTACGTCTAGTGAACTGCGGAGTGTCACTGTGGAAAGGAATGAAATACACTTGGCAGACACCCTCGTGTGCACTGTGTTTTGTTGTTGTAAATGGTCCATTTCCTTAGCAACTGAAGTTTTATTTTAGTACTCGTCTCTCGTTTGTGTTTATTGCTGCAGTATTATTCTGCTGTGGTGGGATACAGTAAAATCCTTTGGTAGGATTATCAGTTCTTACCAGTAAAAACTGAAAATATTTAACAGGAAACTAAAACAATGAAAGATTCCTAGAATTCTAGAAATTTCCCAGACTTTTTCCATATTTGAGGGCATATACACCCTGCATTTACTGTAAAGAGCTACTATTTTCACTTACACGTCCCAGCTTTCCTGTAGTGCCACCTACGGGTACAGTCCCAACAAGTATATTACTGTGAGTACTTCACTCACTCAGTGATTGTGTTAAGATGTCTCCTGCATCACTTCCAAAGAAAACTTATTTCAGGTGGTAGGTAACTAACATAGCAAGTAAATCATAGCTTTGACCAGGGACATTTAAATGTACTATCAAGCTTCAGGCCCTGTGGAAACTATTTTCAGGCTTGGGATCCTTTGGTAAAGAAACCCACTCATAGCTGCTGTTTCACAGCTTCAGGCATATCCCCACATAGTGAGTGGGGTGCTTGTTTTCTCACTTTGAAATAAACTGGCTGTGCTTAAGCCACCATGTACCACAGGAACACACAAAATTTTCCCATCAGTACACTTACGTTGCACATAAACCACAAACCTAACAGGAAATAGGCTATACTTCACACCACTAGGACATCAGCATAAAAACCATTCAAAGTTCATTAACAATTCATCCTTCAAAAACATCTGGCCGACTGATACGGACTTCAGCAAAATTCACATGCAATGCTATAAAACTTTAAAGTTGTTTATAGAATGGGTGTCACAGCTGTATTGCAAGAATTCTATCATCGTGATATCCAGTGCCTTCGTAATGTACTGTTATATTTTGAAGTTTGTAACTAGTCTGATCCCTTTATTACAACAGAAAAACTGGCTGAAATATGTCATGACGATTCACAATCCTTTTCTGTACTTTTTCAAGTTCTGACCAGCTCACTTACTATTCATCAGGATAATTCATATTGCATTTCCAGAAGGTATTAAAGAACTGTGAAATGTAACTCATTAAATTTGAGTTTTTGAAAAAGCGGGCTGACTATATCCATCTTTGCCACTGTTACAAATTTCCTAGCAGATTTCTTTGGCCGACTTCAAATTGTCTATTGGTAGTTTCTCCCGAAATTATTTCACATAAGAGAATGCTAAAAGCCACTCAAGATGGTCGATTTCTTTGAAGAAAGTATTTATGGAAATATTTCTCAGTTGCTGAACACTCCAGGGTACAGTGAGCTGATGACAGATTTCAAAACGACACTAAGTACTGAATTAAACATTACCCTTGTTCACTGTAACCGTGTACAAATTTTTGTTTTAGTGAGGGAAAAAAAGTCATATGCACCCAAGTCAAAACAACAGAACACAATGACACGCGTTAAAAAACAACTATACATCAATACCTACTGACAGTGTATACAGCTAAAAACAGGGGTGTGAAGAAAGGGCTACAAAAGACGCCATACTGAGACAGAGGTAGGAAACAAAAAATTAAATGGCCATCCCTATATTGCTTTGACAGATAAGTAAAACATGGTTGGCAGGGCGTACGTCATTTGTTAGAACGGCTGATTAACTCAGATTTAGAATGTTAGAAAATTGGGGTTAAGTCGAAGTGGAGGACAGTTAAAACTTGGGCACAATGTGTACAAAGTGGTGGGGTAGCACCAATTACCGAATGACGATGGCTAAAAAGACAGTGGCCAATACGCAGCCTAGTTAAAATTACCTCCTCCCGGCAGGAGGGCTGGGAGAGGCTTAAGAAGCCATAACTTATTCCCGTGAAGCGAGGACCAGTGGCAATGCCAAAGTGACACCGCCTCTCGACATTTGTCAACAGGGAGATCATTTGAGGGAACAGACGAATTAGTGCACCGAGGTACGAGGACTGCAGCCTCGGCAGCAGCCTCATTTCTCGGCATACCGACACGGCCGAAAGCCCACAAACATCACAGTGGCTCCACCGAGAGTGAGCGAGTGAGTTTTCCTGGACCCACTGCACTAAGGGATGGGCCGTGTACAGCGAACAGGGACTTTGCGAAGAGGACAATTAAAAAGTCTGTCACCGAATGTACTCTGTGGCCTACTACAGGGCAAAGAGATCGGCTGTAGATACTGAGCAGTGTGGCTGAAGCCAATAACTAAAGACCTGGGTGCCAATGACAAAGCCACACCTAGTACCACTGTCAGTCCAAGAGCCATCACTGTACACAAAGGTACTATCGCAAAGTTCCATGCTAAGGTCGTGGAACTGAAGGTAATATAGTGAGGCTGGAGTAGTGTCCTCAGGAAGTGAACGAAGGCCGAGGTTAACACGGGCCGCTTCACGAGGCCGAGGTGGCGAAGGGTTCACACCCTCCGGTAAAGTTACAGGTAGTGTGAAGTTAAGCAGCCGTCGTAGTTGCCGAAGCGGATTCCAGTAGGTAACAGAAGAGGGACACGCCCCATAATGGCTATCAAAGGAACCGTCAAAGGAGGTTGCACGGGATGGGTGCCCACGCATGGCAGACAAATGGTATGCATACTTGCTGAGGAGAAAAATCACAGCAGTATGACAGTTTTAGTTCAGTAGCTTCAGCATATAGGCCCAACTGGTCTAGTGTAATAGGCACCCACGACCAAACTGATACCACAATAGTGCATAGTGTTGAGATGGTGTCAGATGGATGGACGTGCCGTAGTAGTAGTGGTGGTGGTGGTGGTAGTAGTGGTGGTGGTGGTGGTGGTGGTGGTGGTAGTAGTGGTGGTGGTAGTAGTGGTGGTGGTAGTAGTGGTGGTGGTGGTGGTGTGGGGGGGGGGACACCAATTGCATTGCCAGAAAGCCAAACGAATTGTTTTGTCAGCGGAAAAACTAAAGCCATTATCAATGCTCCAGGAGAAAAGACTATGAGGACATGCTGAGTACACCCCCTCTGCAATAGATGGCAAATTGTCAACAAAATGGGAGTTGGAGAAGCCCAGCAGGAGACAGGCCATTACAGGGTTAATGGCAATAGCAAAGATGACACTCTGGAAGGAACCCTGAGGCACACCGCTTTCCTGGATAAAGGTGTCCAACAAGGCAGAACCCACACGAACCTTGAAAACTGTCTTAAAAATTCCTAAACAGGGCAGCTGGCCACAAAAGCCCCGCATGTAAAGAGTATGGAGGATACCAGTCCTTCAGTAGGTGTCTTAGTCCTCCTCCAAATTGAAAAACACAGCCACAGCCTGGGATTTCCACAGAAAATCCTTCAGGACATGTGCGGACAACGTGGCAAGATGGTCAACTGCAGGACACCGCACTGTGTAGTCGTTAGTAAATTGCGAGACTAGCCACCGTACCAGTTGGGCACGAGTCATACCTTCTATCACCTCGCAAACACAGCTGGTGATGAGATGGGGGAGGTCTTTCTGGGCTTAGGTATGGGTACAATCGTAGCTTCATGTTAACATCCAGGAAATGTGTCCTCTGCCAAAACTTTCTTTTCTTTTCTTTTCGCTTGTGCCGTTTTTCCCACAGATACGCAGGGTCGGCATGATTAATCGGATGTGGCAATGTTAGTTGAAGGGGTGGCCGGATGCCCTTCCCGCCACCACCCCGTATTTCCATATATTAATCCTCTCATTAGCATTAACACGTCTTCTGCTCCTGGTGTACAATGAAAATGGCTTATTGGTTAATACAACAGCAGTACCATAATTCCTATTGCCCTCAACTCCTATAGAGAAGGTACGATAAGCAACAATATATCTGTCATAGAGAGCCTCCAACCCTTCTAAAGGCTTATCACTACCTCGTACTATGGCAACAGTTAACCAACCATTACCAGTAACAACTTCAGTGGTAGTACATGAAAAATTAATTTTGGCTCCAACAAATGTTATTGGGCCTGAAAGTAGCTCTTCTTGGGCTACATTATTAAGCATTGAAGAAAAAGTATCAACCGTCTTGTAAACTGGCATTCTTGATCTTCTTGTATATATCCTCCTCCGATACGGCATGGCTGTGTGCTTCGTGCGGCTGCCTCTAGTCAAATGAGAGTGCTGCAGCCTGCACAGCGGATGTACGTCACTGATAAGGTGGGCGCGGCAGGAAGTACCGTGCTCTGAAACTGCGATGGCGGCGCCGGAAGTTCTTTTCTGAGCGGATCGCCCTTAGTTGAAACTAAAGGGCGATCTGCCGAGCTCTAGCGGCGGCCAAGTGAAGCTAGTTCAAGGTCACCCGCCAATATGGCAGCGCGCACAGCCATGTGGACACTTTTTCTATGACTCCGAATAATGTAGCGCAAGAAGAGCTACTTACAGGCCCAATAACTTTTGTTGGTGCGAAAATTAATTTCTTCTCTACAGGAGTTAAGGGCGATAGGAATTATGGTACTGCTGTTGTATTAACCGATAAGCCATTTTCATTGTACACCAGGAACAGAAGAAGTGTTAATGTTAATGAGAGGATTAATATATGGATCAAGATCGATGGTGTTTTGACAAAATATATTAAGGTTCAAGGTGATGTTAATGTGTATTATCATCCTTAATAAAGAGAACCATCCTTATCTACCCCGTGAGATTTTTTTTTAAAAAAATAAAAATACTAATCAGCTACTGAAGCATCTTTTTCTACTGTGGGTTGCAGGGGTTCTGACCCCTGGGGAGGTGGGTGGATATTCTACATGGCTGTGTGCGCCGCCATATTGGCGGGTGACCTTTAACTAGCTTCACTCTGCCACCGCTAAAGCTCGGTGGATCGCCCTTTAGTTTTAACTAAGGGCCATCCGCTCAAAAAAGAACTTCCGGTGCCGCCATTGCAGTTTTAGAGCGCGCTACTTCCTGCTGCGCCCACCTTATCAGTGACGTACATCCGCTGTGCAGGCTGCAGCACGCTCATTTGACTCGAGGTAGCCGCACGAAGCACACCCGTTTCCGACGGAGGAAGGCGGAGTGGCAGTGGGAAGAGCTCAAAATTGACACAAAATGGCAGTCCGAGATGTCGGAGATAGCGACAGGGTCCACAATGACATCATCTGCTACTGTTGGGCCAGAAATTGGCTAACGGATCTCGGTCCCACAGAGCAGTCTGAAGTTGGCCCACACAGAAGAGGAAGATGTGGAACTATTAAAAGAACTAGTGAATGAAATCAAACTAGTTTTTTTGCTATCCCGAAGAACTCAGAAATGGGTGAGGTAGCTGCCCAATAAGCTGAAGCAAGCCTGCCCTGGTGGCATCTAGTGACAGAGGGACATAAATGGTACAGAGGGAAATGTAAGGTGGGGAAGGAAGAAGGCGAACTGCAACAGCTCGAAGCCAGGGAGACGGGTTCACTACGAACGTCACGTACGAGCAGCAAGTCTCGCCACGAGACGGAATGCCGGCCTCGGGGAAGGTCAAAATAAAATGGGAAGAAATGTAAGTTCAAAGAGGTTGTGAAGATGCAATTTTATTTCCCGAAGACAAAGTACAAGGGGACACTGCGAAGCTAAAAGAAGCTGTAAATCCTCTGCGATACCAAAGGCCGCAAATGTGGCACCGGAGGAGTGTCACGAGGAGGAAGAAATTGACGGGTGTCACCTCAGTGGCTGCCGAACGACCGTCAGCGAAGACCCGCCGCTACAGGGCACAGACGCGGGAGGATCCCGCTGCACAAGGTCCACGGAAACAGCTCGCTCGTGCCGTCCGTCCGGAGTCCGACGCAGAAAAACAGTCAGCGGTAGGCACCGGCGACACGGAGGTCAGCCGGGCTAAGGTTATTACATGGCGAGTCAGTGAAGGAGAAGACTATCTGTCTCTGTCGGGCTTCTCGAGCCTACGGTTAGCAGAGGAAGACCAAGGTGTCGCTCAGCTGGAAGTCTTAACGGGAGTACTACTGTCCTTTCCGGCTTTCCGGTTGTAAAGCTGGTGGCTGCATCCCTTGAGGGAACGGTGACGCCTCGTGGCACAGCCGGACGGGGGACATCGACGCTACCTCGATACCCGGCAATTTCACAACCTCGGAGCTGAATTTGAGGTAACGTGTCTGTGTGGCTACGTCAGACAGGAGAGTGCGGGGTTTGCGACTAGCCGATACCTCGAGGGTGACCGGAAAAGGCATTTTTTCCCTTCGCCCGGATCTCCCGGCCAATCCGCTCGTCGAGATACGCGGGACAATCCCGAAAGGAGGAAGCACGGCCGCCGTCGCAGTCGATGCGGCAGGGAGGAGGCGGACGGTCGCCCTAGTGCACATCCCTACCACAGGTTACGTATTTGGCTGGGAACATTATAGTGCGGTCGAAACGATGACAGACAGCAGCACGTCAGGTTCGGAATGTACGGCTGGACTGTGATAATTTCATAGCCCGCCTTGATCTTTGACGAGAGCACCACTCTATCAAATGTGAGAAAAAGAGTGCGGGTGGGCACTGAGGAGGAAGCTCTTTCGGCACCCGACTGACAGCAATGACACCCCAATCGGAGAGGTAACACTAGATTTCGGCCGGTCAGTGACAGACGATGCTCGACCTTCTAATAACACCCCAGACGCGCTTACCGAGGTAAGGGAAAAAGAATAGCGAGAGGACAGACGTACAGCACAGAAGGGAAAAGATGCTGCGAAGGCTGGAGCCCTGCCGTAGCCGAGCTCGAACACACCGAAGAGTGGTGAGCCCCTCGGGGGTACGTACAAATGTACCAGTTAAAGTTCGTCGAAATACGTGTTAGTCCTGCGGGAACCTCTACACCACGTGCCGTGGAATGACTCTATATTCTAGGTGCTCGGTATTGTTCTGCATCTAACAAATTTCACTATTTTAACTCTCAGTAGTGTGCATTTTACCATAATTTATGGCACACACCTGGCTTATTAGTGAGCTGTCCCCACAGCTTTATCTGCCCGTCTTCAGGTACCACTGCACTAGGCTCATCTCTTGTCTACTGCAAGTGGAGCTATGTTTCAGCAGAAGTTATTCACAATATTACCAACTGGGTCATATATTTGCCACACTTCCGAACGCCTGTATTTTAATTGTTACCGACGTATGTTTTCACCAGAAGTTTGACAACTTTGAAACTGGCTGAGAACCTAGAACAGGCTGCGAAGTTCTGAACATGCTACAGTTCAGGTGGTTATTTCTACCATTTTATTAAAATCTCCACTAAGAAGGTAACTATGTAATTATAAAGTAATTTTACTTACTTGATGGACAAAAACGTCATCTTTGGTGTCATTTCTGGAACAAAAAAAATAGCTTCTATCACATACGTATTTTCTAAGTAGGAGAAGTTTTACAAATTACAACACAAATACTGTGCAACCTTAAAAATAATGTCACATTCCCTATACAGCGTAGGATTTCACCCATCCAGTCAGTAATGAAACCACTGGTTTCAACAGAAAGCAACAGCTTGTCAGTAGCAAATTTTATGTAGTACAAATGTGCTCTAATTATGTACCAGTGGTCCCTTACTGTAGGTGGAGTTTTTAAGATTAAGTTCCAATTTTGTGATTTGGCTCAGGTGGATGGTCACCATGTGGTAGATTGTGGAATCAACAGCTATCCAAGAAGACATCTCAAACAAACTGATTTGTCAACTTTGAAATAGAGAAGATTATTCTGTGAAACTGAGATGTGACAAATGCTTAAAATAAGCTAGTGTAACATATCACATAAATTCTGATGACACTTTAAAGCAACAGTTCCAGAGGTAAGAGGAAATTTTATGTGGTGTATTGTTCCCAGCCCACTTACAGGATTTGTACTAAGGTAATGTCATCACATGCAACGTAACCCGAAATTCCTTTTTATAAGTTGAGTCACAAGTTGCTCACTAAATCCACAATGAGAGGACAAGGGCAGATATACTGGGTTACTGAACTAACAAAACTAATTTTAAAACTCCTGACGTGCACATAACTAAACTCCAAAAATATTTAGCTTTTCATTTATTTTTATATTCTGGGCCCACTATGTAGTATATCTTGTAAGGACATAATTATAATTCCAAATAAACTGATAGGTTTGATTCCTTCTCTTACCAAAAGCCTATTTCAACTGAATTGCCATTATTTACCAAGAAGTAGCTATCAGACCTATAAGAGTCATTCCAAGACTAATAAACATGGATCACACTGTTTCACTTAACATGTTGGCAAGTTACTGCTTATACACGTCCATTACCAGAGAAAAAAAAACTTTTACATGCTCATTTTTCTCATTCATATAGAGCTTGTGAACTGAACAATCAGTTGAGACAAAGGTTTTATTATTTTGAACAAATAATGCTGAGACGCAGTAGTTACTACATACCCAGCATTAATAGATTTATGTAACCCACTTACATTTCTTGCTTTACTGCTCTGAATTCTGGAACTAGCTGTTCTAGAGTTACCCGAACTGTACCACCACATGACAATTTAACAAATTACAATGGCTTCTAAATTATTATGTGCCTTAGGTGAAACATTAGTACTACAGAAAGTCATTGCTTTAACTATTTTTTTGGAATTAAAAATACAGAAATAGTCTAAGAATAAACCAATCTTTTAACTTGAAACAGAACAGTAACATCACTGCACATTTCTAATATGCACAATTTCTGGCATTAATGCTTAACAGTGACCTTTGTTCGGATCTGATATACAAGTTACACACAAGTTCAACTGTGTCTTCATGTAAACTTCTATCAAGAATTTAAGTTGTTTACCGGTACTGGTTTAAAGGCTGCTTTTGTATGTCAAGGAAGTGTTCCATTTCTTAAGGACAGCTCAGATCAACACACCAGGCACAATATACAAAGGAATAGTGCAGTTTCTGGTCTATGCAGTTGATGTGGATGTTAGTGCAAGGACATAACTAGCTGCTAAAGAAGCTAAGGGCACTGGTTACAGTTGCAATATAAATTTGATTGCAAGTGAATAGCAATAAAACCAAATACACGTGAATAATACAACCAGAACTAAATGCAATGTTAGAAACTGACCAGACACAAATAGAATCTGCTAGTCAATTCATCTAACTGGGAACAATTTTAACATTACAGAACGAAAGTATGAAAATAAGACATGCTAATAAATGCTGTTATGGGCTGAACCCAAGTTGAATCTGTTCAAAACGACAAAATGTTAACATATGGCTCAGAAACCTGGACAGTGACAGCTGTGTGAAGAGCTCGTAGAATGTTTTGAATGAAAGGCGTTACACAAAATCTATGGCACAACTAATGATGGAGCATTGCACAAACTAAATAATTTTGACTTCACAGATTGTACGATGATCTTGAAATCGTGAAGTTCATTACAAAAAACTGCCTGAAATTTATCGGCCCTCTAGTGAAGATGAAGCAGGGGAAGACCGAGACTGATACTCGGGTGACATACAAGATTTAGAAAGTTACTGGTGCCAGAGAATGGAGATCCAAGACACTTGACAGTGATGAATGGAACGATGTCTAGTGGCAGGCAAAGAACCAACATCAATGATTGCAGACCCAGGAAGTAGTAGTTCAATTTATTCGGGATTTCAGGCATTCTTTTACAGTTTCAGAACTTAAACTGAATATCGGCGGAGTCTAGGCTCATTTACAAGTGATGAAAATACTGTGGAGCTACTTTGATTCAATTTTTATTGGTGCAAAGTTGCCCCATTTTCCCCCAGAAAATAAGCTTCACAGCTGCTTTAGATTTTACACTGATAAATAACACATTGATTGCAAATTTGTGGTACAATTTAGAAAATCTCTACAAATAAATGTCATTCTTCAGTTTAAACTGTTTCCTGATATAAAAATACAACTTTGTACTGCGTTTTTGAGGTGATTTTAGTCAGATTTTGTCATCATCCATCATCCATGACTGATTATGCCTTACAGCGTTGAGTCTGGAGCATAGTCCCCTTATAAAATTCCTCCACGATCCCCTATTCAGTGCTAACATTGGTGCCTCTTTAAATGTTAAACCTATTACTTCAAAATCATTCTTAACCGAATCCAGGTACCTTCTCCTTGGTCTACCCCGACTCCTCCCACCCTCTACTGCTGAACCGATGAGTCTCTTGGGTAACCTTGCTTCTCCCATGCGTGTAACATGACCCCACCATCTAAGCCTGTTCGCCCTGACTGCTACATCTATAGAGTTCATTCCCAGTTTTTCTCTGATTTCCTCATTGTGGACACCCTCCTGCCATTGTTCCCATCTACTAGTACCTGCAATCATCCTAGATACTTTCATATCCGTAACCTCAACCTTGTTGATAAGGTAACCTGAATCCACCCAGCTTTCGCTTCCATACAACAAAGTTGGTCGAAAGAGTGAACGACGCACAGATAACTTAGTCTCGGTACTGACTTCCTTCTTGCAGAAGAGAGTAGATCGTAGCTGAGTGCTCACTGCATTAGCTTTGCGACACCTCGCTTCCAGTTCTTTCACAATGTTGCCATCCTGTGAGAATATGCATCCTAAGTACTTGAAACCATCCACCTGTTCTAACTTTGTTCCTCCTATTTGGCACTCAATCCGTTTATATTTCTTTCCCACTGACATTACTTTCGTTTTGGAGATGCTATCTTCATACCATAGTCCTTACATTTCTGATCTAGCTCTGAAATATTACTTTGCAAGCTTTCAATCAAATCTGCCATCACAACTAAGTCATCCACATATGCAAGACTGCTTATTTTGTTATATTTAGATTAAAGTTCAGTCTTGATCACGTGATCAAGACTGAACTTTAATCTAAATATAACAATTTATTGATCACTGCATTCCAAAAATGTTTACCAAAATTGTGCTTATTTTGTGTTCACATATCTTAATCTCACCCAGCCAGTCTATTGTTTTCAACATATGATCCATAAATAATATGAAGAACAGTGGAGACAGGTTGCAGCCTTGTCTTACCCCTGAAACTACTCTGAACCACGAACTCAATTTACCGTCAACTCTAACTGCTGCCTGACTATCTATCCTTAATTGCTTGCAAAAGTTTGCCTCCTATTCCATAATCTCGTAGAACAGACAATAGCTTCCTTCTAGGAACCCAGTCATATGCCTTTTCTAGATCTATAAAGCATAGATACAATTCCCTGTTCCACTCTTAACACTTCTCCGTTATTTGCCGTAAGCTAAAGATCTGGTCCTGACAGCCTCTAAGAGGCCTAAGCCCACACTGATTTTCATCCAATTTGTCCTCAACTAATACTCGCACTTTCCTTTCAACAATACCTGAGAAGATTTTACCCACAACGCTGATTAAAGAGATACCTCTGTAGTTGTTACAATCTTTTCTGTTTCAATGTTTAAAGATTGGTGTGATTACTGCTTTTGTCCAGTCTGATGGAACCTGTCCCGACTCCCAGGCCATTTCAATTATCCTGTGTAGCCATTTAAGACTAGACATTCCACTGTATTTGATGAGTTCCGACTTAATTTCATCCACCCCAGCTGCTTTATTGCACTGCAATATACTGACCATTTTCTCCACTTCCTCAAATGTGATCCTATTTCCAGCATCATTCCTATCCCATTCTATCTCAAAATCTGAAACATTACTGATCGTATTTTCACCTACATTGAGAAACTCTTCAAAATATTCCCTCCATCAGTCCGAGTCATCAACAGGATTCACCAGCAGTTTTCCAGACCTGTCCAAAATTCTTGTCATTTCCTTCTTACCTCCCTCTCGAAGACTGCTAATTACACTCCAGAATTGTTTTTCAGCAGCTTGACCCAAAGTCTCCAACCTGTTTCCAAAGTCTTCCCAAGATTTCTTCTTGGATGCTGCAATTATCTGTTTGGCTTTGTTTCTTTCTTCAACATAACTTTCTCTGTCTACCTTAGTTCTAGTATGTAGCCATTTTTGATACGCCTTATTTTTCCTTTTACAGGCTGCCTTGACTGTGTCATTCCACCAAGCTGTTTGCTTCATCCTACTTTTACACACTACTGTTACAAGACATTCTTTAGCCACTTCTAGTACTGTGTCCCTGTACCTTGTCCATTCCTTTTCCAATGACTGTAATTGACTACATTCACCTAACTGGTACCTTTCTGAAATCGCTGTTATGTACTTGTGCCTGATTTCCTTATCCTGAAGTTTCTCCACTCTTATCCTCCTACATATGAACCTGACCTCTTGCACTTTTGGCCTCACAATCCCAATTTCACTGCAGATTAAATAATGATCAGTGTCATCAAAGAATCCCTGAATACACGTGTGTCCCTCACAGCCTTCCTGAATTCCTGATCTGTTATTATATAGTCAATGACAGATCTGGTTCCCCTGCCTTCCCAAGTATACCAGTGAATGTTCTTATGTTTAAAAAAGGAGTTTGTGACTACTAAGCCCATACTGGCACAGAAATCCAAGAGTTGTTTCCCGTTCCTGTTGGCCTCCATATCCTCTCCAAATTTACCCATAACCTTTTCATACCCTTCTGTTCGATTTCCAATCCTGGCGTTAAAATCACCCATGAGCAGAACACTGTCCTTGTCCTTTACTCTAACAACTAGATCACTGAGTGCCTCATAAAAACTATCTATCATATCTTTGCAGAAGATATCCAAGGTAATGGTGGGTAGAATAACTCAAACATATGCACAAATACAAACTCAACTAATGGATAGACTGTTCAACATATTTATTAAAATAGGTACTAGACAGAATGTAGATTTTTCGGAGATGGAACAGTTAATAAATTCCCCCCCCCCCCCCCCAAAGAACAAAACAGCCCCACTTTGTGGCAGCTGACTTTTTAAAAAAGTGATACCAGATTGGTGCGTCTGCGTGGCCAAGCACGATTCAAGAAATTTATGCTACAACGTTTTTCCCTTACGGGGACAAATTCTGAAACGTTTCTCCTTTATGAGAACTTTCCCCTCTACGGCCGTATCGAGCCAGGGGCCGCTGCCTCCTAAAAAAAATTCACATACAGACACACAAGACGGATGTTTAAATTAGGCCAAAGCTTAATGCAACGGATATTACGAGTAGCAAATGTAGCCAGTCATTTGCAGCGAAATCTAACTACTTCGTCATCCACTGCTGAACTGACGCCACCTCCATCCCGCTCCCACGGTCTACGCTCTCGTTCTCCGGGCCCTCGTTGAGCTCGTTTCGTGTTACAGCGAGTGCCAAATCTCCGTTAGACAGCAGTGTCTAACGACCTGGAGAATTTTTGACTCTCAGGACTGTGAATCAATCTACTACGTTAGCACAGTCTCCGATTATCTGGGATGAAAAGGCCGCAGAACCGGTTGCAAATAAAGCGCAAACCTGTTTACTAATTACTTTTTCAGACTTCCAAATCATCTTATTGAGTAAGTTCAGCTGGCCGAATCGAGTTATATTCCACATTTTCGCACAGGTGAAACTATCACGAAAGGACTGTTTCTAAGACTGTAATATTTGGCAACTTGCTAGGTATTTCAGTAATTGCGAGAAAATTTTAGATGGCAGGTAAGGCTTTGACAATCTTAGAAGGAAACTACACGGTGTTTTCATTGACGAGTATGTGCATGCATGACTACTGCGATACTGAATTAGCAATAAAGGCCGCAGCGCCCTTTTGCAACAGCCGTCTATTCGTGTGAGCGGGCACTTTGGCAAGCAACGAGCACGGACAAAGAGCTGCCAAGCACGGCGCGTGTCGTATCGACCCACGAGACCAGCACGTGGCAACGCAGCCGCTAGGTCGTTGAACTCGCCGTCAGAGCGCTCTACCATCGGCCGCTTCGCAATATGGCCGTCGCGCTCTACCTGATGTTCACCAACACTTCGGGAAGGGGTAGCACTGCAACAGTAGTGCAGCGACGTAGCAGAAAAAGACAAAAATTAACGTTACGCAGTACCGTCCCACCAAAACACTTTCATGCTTTTAACGCGAAATAAAAAATTAACAATGACATTTCGCTTCCGACGAAAAATGTACCCGCTTCCTGATAATGGCAACGTCACCCAAATCTATTGGCTGGCTGACTTTTCGTTGAGCACATTAATTCGTTGAACTGTGTCCAAGTCTGAATTTAGGGACACCTTTTGTTTTTAAGTATTTAATTTTTCACGTGCAGTGGCTATTAACCAGGAAGTTTGTACTTACTGTACTAACTCTAGTATTACTGGACGAATTCGTTGCAATATATGACTTTACATCGCAGATTGCGACAGAGGAACATTCCTGTTTTTGTTCAGAGCTGAAAAACTCTTCGCTAAAGACAACCAAGAATTTGAAATGTGGAAAACCGTCATTTAGATGCGCATTCGAATGGATGGTCTCAATCTAATCTAAAAATTATCAATGTACTACTTAAACTTCCGAGTACAGCACATACAAGAGTAAATTTGACTTTCTGCAGTGTCTTGCGATCTAAAATACATTCCTTGCATGCATCGGATTACAAATTTGAGTTTTCACTGATAATATAGAATTGGTATTTTAACAGTAAATTCATGTTATCAGATTCGAAGGTGAATGCTAGGGACCTGAAACACTAAATGTTTACTGTTTGAATGCTTTTGGAAGAGCCAACTGCACAGATATAGGTGAGTAGGAGAGACACTAAAACCTCAATATTCTTTCATAAGCATTATGCGACACGACAAATTCATAACACACTACAAAGCCTACTAAAATTGTATGTGAAAGGTATTAGTCAAACCCAGAAATTTTAATGAAAAGGAAACTGTCACAGTGATTTCTACAGATAAACGCACAAGTGATGCATTGTCTTTGGCACTGCGATTACTACTAAAACATTACTTTAATGTATACCGCCTTCGCTGGAGCAGCTACTGTAGGTAGAGACACACATTCCAAGTAAGAATGTTAACCACAAACCGCCATGAAGTCCCTTATTCGCGTAAGGAGACAAAGTTCTGTAATAATGTGAAACCCGTTTGGCATGCCGGAGCTCCGACGGTACAATTACCCTGGCCTAATTTTGCCTCTGAAGCCTCACCTCTACGTTTCTTGTTACGTTCTTTGAGCTACGACTAGGGCGTAGTTAACGAAGGTGTTTTCGTGAAGTTTTCTCCGATCATCATCGAAGTCGCGTTACGAGTTACCGCATATTGCATAGGCCTATTGTTTAAAACTAGTCCTATTTAATTTATCCATGTCCATTAATTCACCATAATGATAAATCATGTAAGTCTAACCACCGTTACATCAAGTCATTTTAATGTACTGCTGATGGAAACACTGCTATTATACCCAACTTTTGTGTCATGTAATTAACAGAAGTTACACTACGAGGCGCAGATTCCAATGCACGAGGTGTACTGTTAGCGTTTAGGAATCGCTTCAGTAATGTTATATGACTTGCTGCTGCCAACTAACAGCAGCAACAACGCAAGGCAGCAGCTGGTACGTCTAATTGTGTGGAAAGCCGAGAAGAACATGTCGCAATCTTTATCCTTCCACATTTCAACAACGCAGGGGGGAGGGGGCAGCTCGTGTGGTGGCAATGTGATAGCCATAACGCATCGCATCATCCCGGTCGGAAAGGCATCCTCAAAGTGGACCAAGGAAAATTAACTTGCAGATCACAGCTGTAATCGACTTCTCAGATTACGCAGTAATCTGTCATTAAATAGCGTCTGCAAAACATTTCAGAATAGCCAATCGATATTGCTGCAAAATAATCATGCAAGAAAGGCCTATTGTGTCATATCAATATCATTTGAAAATCGCAATGGTAGTATGTAAATACCCAGAAGTGACTATACGTTAATTGTGAAGTTCAGTTACAAACAAAACACAGTTTATTTGGTGTTAGTTGCCTAGCTCCACTAGCTTCTCATTCTTCAATATGCTGCCACAGATTTTCGTGGCAGTATTCAGTACACGCACACTATTTTCGTGGACTAACAGCGCACAAAAGCTCATAGGAATTGCAGTCTTCGCTCGCTTTGGAGGATGGAACATTAATGTTTTAATTGTACGAACAGGCTATGCCGAGTATCTCAAAATTTTTATCGATTTGTTCATCTAGTCTAGAGCCATCAGGCGCTCTTACAGCTAACCAGGCATCCTACATACTGTACATTACGTTCAACTGACGACAGATTTAAAAGAACATTACGTAACACTACGAAGAAAGTGTAACAATTGGTGGAAAGCAATAGGAGCTATAGCAATAAAAAGCTAACTTTTATATTACTGCCGGCGCTACAGTCTGGAACCGCGCGACCGCTACGGTCGCAGGTTCGAATCCTGCCTCGGGCACGGATGTTTTATGTCCTTAGGTTAGTTAGGTTTAAATAGTTCTAAGTTCTAGGGAACTGATGACCTCAGAAGTTAAGTTCCATAGTGCTCAGAGCCATTTTTTCTATTACAACAAAGGCATTACAATGAGGTAGGTATAAACTAGGGGCGCCAGCAGGGAGGGAGAGAGAGGGAGAGAGAGAGAGAGAGAGAGAGAGAGAGAGAGAGAGAGAGAGAGAGAGGGGGGGGATACACTGAACAGGCGCCCAACACTCACGCGACCTCGCCGTGTCTTCGGTTCACAAGACAACTTTAAGCCACCGGTATCTAGGCCAGGGCCAATGCAAGAACCGATAGGCCTGTTTTTGATGAAATAGCTGTTTTACAATTTTCCGAACAGCAAGTTAGAAGATTTGTTCTTTCTAGCCAACCGCTCTGATGTTTTACACAGCAGTGACATTTCCTGCCAAGTGTTTCTTCCCAGCGGGTTTATTTATAGCCTTTGATTTCCTACTCTCGTACACGAGAAAGGTATCGTTACCCGTGCTACTCGGGCCAACTGTAGCAAATGACGACAGTAACGAACACTGGTACACAAATCTTTTAGGAAGGTTTCTAGAATCAATGTGGCAGCCAATATTAGGTACAGATCGCCATTTTATTCAAGCACCTTTTACACTTCACACGTTTCTGCCATCACCACTAGCTGCAAAATGAATATCACCAAATCAGGCGTGATACATAATACGCTTTACGTTTGGTGCTGACCAGAAATTAAGTAACTACACAGATAAATTTTAGGCGCTGAATTGAATCTTTGCCATACTGGCACGACTCGCTGTCGCTGAAGAATACTAGTAAATTACTTATGGCCACTGTAAATGCCCACTCATTTGTAGTTTTTGCAACTGCACAGTCGTCTAACTGAACTTTATTCACGATAATGAAAGTGATTACGTACGTACTTACACGAGAACTCTTGTCCCGCTATCTTACTTTCCTTTTGGTTCAGAGAATATGAACAATTGTATGAAATCACGGTCATTAATGCGAGTTCAAAATAAATTCGGAAGTAATACTAAATAACGGAATTAGATCTATCTGGAATGGCACTTACAGGAGACAGGAATGTATTACTCATTAATTACGCCAAACCAAGACTCTGCTGCCTTATCCAATATCCAATTATACCAATTTTAAGTGGACGACAATTATGATAGTACCGCTGGTGTTCACATACACACTAATGGGACAAAACCGGAAATCTGGTTATCACGAAAGAAATATAGTCACATAGAGGTTTACTCTTAAAAATTGCATGACTAGTTCAACGCCATCGAATACAAGTTATTTTTTGTATTCTTGTACACAGTTTTTAGTGTCGTATTATGTAAAATATCCACTTTGAAGTAGCTTGTAAACCGATCGTGGATTTTACGTATACATATCAACTGGAGCTGCTTTTCGTTAAGTATATAAAACTTAGTATGGCGCTTAAGAACTGATCCACACGGAACTCTGATAATTGCTAAAATTTATTTCCATCTAGTCAATTTTGAACAACTGCAGTATTCATTCCTGCAACCCTTCCTCTACAAATTTCGAACTGAGGACAGCTACTGAAGCAACAGACTTACGTTGAGGACGACACCACACTTACGGAAGAACGCGCCAATACGTTAATTAGTCAACGACTCGACTGAACGGCTGCACTAGATACTACATGTAAAAGTTTAGCGCACACCGTGCTAGCAGATCTTCCTCTGTATCCACAGGATTCTCGTAAATTAACCTTTGCATACGATCCCTCAAGTACATGTCGCCGTGTCTACGCTATTGCATGCCAGGACATGCAACTTGCAGACATTTCTCTTTCCATTTTTAGTCATGGACGCGTTACATGCCTGAACCGAAAACTTTGTAGAACGGAAACTGTACGTTTCCGGACATGGGTACCTATTCAAAATAATATGTACATACTCTCCTCTACGAGTCCTAGAAGTTTATAACAGGAATTGCCAGACACCGTATAGATCGCTCCTCTTCGTAACTTCAGAGTTAATTACTGCTATCGATCGTATGTAATCCAAATAGATAAGAGTAGCAATATCATAATATTGACAGTATCTTTTACTCTTAACCATTAAGTAATTATTGTTATCAGCATATATGCCTGCAGATATATGCATAAACCTCTAGATATTGGGTTATCTGGTCAGTGACACCGCAACTTAAAAGCGGGAACCGTAGACTCGTCACCATGTCAACTGAGTAAGAAAACAATCAGGGGCATTTCATCCCTTCTAAAGCTGCTGGTTATACAATTGTGAAGCAGTAACACCATGGAACAAACGCAGATAGACCGGGGCAGGGGGAGACCATGTACTGTTAACACTTGAGATCAGCGAGAAGAACCACTCTTTACATGCAAAATGCTGCCAGGAGTCCAGCTAGCCCGATGGGAGTAAGGAGTTGAAAATTGAGTACAATGGTCGAGCAGCTCCGCGTGAACCACACACGTCTGCAGTGACAGCTAAACGACACTCGAGGTGGGGTAAAGAGCGACGCCACTGGAAAATGGATTACTGGAAACTGCCGATTTGGAGTGGCGAATGAAACTACAATACACGCTGTGCCAATATGGCCAATGTCTGGATAACGTTACCTGCAAATAGTAAAGTATGGGCGAGGTGTTGTTTCTGTGTGGGGTGCTTTTCGTTAGAGTGACGTCCCTTATTGCTGTACGAACAAAAATTACAGTAGAGGAACAGTTCGGAGACGATTGTCTCGGAGTGAAATTATCCTATTACGCAGGATCTGTGGGCAATAGCATTTCTGAAATGATTGGACCGTCCAGAGTCTTGACCTGAACCCAAGGGAACAGATTTGAGTTAGAACGTCTACTTCGCTCGAGGCTCTTGCGTGAAACTTTACAATCTTCTCTGGTTTCAACTGTTGAGAAAGAATGAACCGTCATTCCTCCGGGCACCTCATTTAGTCCAGTCCACCATAAAAGCAGAAGATGGACTCACGCCATATAATAATATAGTGCTCGAATAGTTTTGGTTTGATAAACTATTCAGATACAGCTAGCCTGTTGGCGATTTTTGAGGTGCATCAACTAACGACGTTATTTCAAGCTTTCGCTAGTGCAGTGTCTTTGCCAGTAGCCCCAGATTCTGCTGACACAGGATTCAATTCAGTTTTTTGTGTAGCTGAATATTCTTTCCGGATCTGCCCCACACGGACCAATGGTTTTCTGTAGCAACGATTTAACATATGAATAACGTCGTCGTCCTGTGGCCTGAGGACTAAGCAATGTCGGGAGACAACGTAACTTCGAACGTTACACTATTGACGCGCAAAGTAATTTTTCGGCCGGAACGCTTTCGAGCAATCGATGCTTTCATGTAACAAAGTTGTATGTCAGTAAATGGAAGACGTACGTGGTGCAACACGGGAAACGCAACGCTTCACAGCTGGCGGACTACCCTGTGCGCTGGCCGTGAAAGCCTGCTTCAAGTTACCTTCACTTCCCGCCAGCTGCTCCGCCGAATTTCTCGCGTTTTAAGACACTGTAGAGCAGTGGTCGTCAAACTTTTGCTCAGATGCCAACAATAACATTGTCAGTTGGCACCTCGAGCTACATATATACCCATGTTATTGGAATTTTACATAAATTACGTTATGAGCTATAGACGAGATCGATAGGCCAAAATGGCTAAAGGACAAATGTTAGTATGCAGAAGCATGTATTACTGGGATTAAGATAGATGCCGCCTACAGTCACTTAACTTTCATGTCAGACACTTAACTGGAGTCTGATGTTGTGAATAACCTTTTGCTTCCGGTATTATACACACGCCAACTTTAGAATTTCTAGGAGTGTTTAATTCGATACTGTCGAAAGCTGTCCAATTCTACAAATGCTATAAACTTTCGTTCGCGTTTCCTTTATCTTTTAAGTCCTATTATCAGTAGTGCCTCGTGTATCACATCCTTTTCTCCAGAATCCAAACTCATCTTCCACAAAGTCCGCTACCAGTTTTCCGTTCTGCGCATATTTAGTGTTAATTTCTTGCAACCGTAACTTATTAAACCGATACAAACGCTACAAATGTATAAGGCCATGTGTTGAGATAGGATTTTGCAGCGCGGGGAGCTGCCTCAAACCAGATTTCCAACTAAGTAATGCAATGGTAGTAGCAAACTGACAGTTTTGACGTTTCGTAATTGACATTCGTTTGATGCAAGCTGCTGTGCAACCTACATCTTTGGGTAGCTACTGTAACCTACATCATGGTTCTCCCATCCGCCCCCCCCCCCCTCCACACACACTGAATTTAACATCACGATGCTTCAAAATGTGTACCGTCAACCAATCACTAGTTTTAATCAAATTGTGCCATAAATTTCTTTGTCTGTCGATTTGGCTCCGTACCTAATTTGGCATCTCTTTTTCCCCATCTAATCTACACAGTTCTTCTGCAGCAACGTATTTCAAAAGCTTATCACCGTATATAAACGGTTTATAACTCACGTTGCACGAACCCACATATACCACTAAGTGTACCTGTAAAACTGTATCGCACGACAATGTAGGAGACACATCAGATCCAGAATAAGATCTTCACTCTGCAGCGGAGTGTGCGCTGATATAAAACTTCCTGGTAGATTAAAACTGTGTGCCTTTGCCTTTCGCGGTCAAGTGCTCTACCAACTGAGCTACCCAAGGACGACTCACGCCCCGTAAAGTTTAGAAGGTAAGAGACGAGGTACTGGTAGAAGTAAAGCTGTGAGGACGGGGCGTGAGTCGTGCTTGGGTAGCTCAGTTCGTAGGGCACTTGCCCGCGAAAGGCAAAGGTCCCGAGTTAGTGTCTCGGTCCGTCACACAGTTTTAATCTGCCAGGAAGTTTCACGACATCAGATATTTAGATATGTGAGAAACTGCCTTCCGCTTAAAATGTCGCTCAAATAACCCAGACTACATTTAGCCAGTGTTTCTTAATGAACTTCAAGCAGACTAATTTCGAACTTTCTAAAACCTTACTTGCATGCTTACCAAATATTTAACAATTCATTTGTAATCACACGTTTGAAGTTTTTCGATTCTTTAAAGATCAAGGATTAATTGGTCTTCAAGTTAAGTCATGAAATCAATACTGCCTCCCGTTCCTACATTCCTCTGGAAGCCAAACTGATCTCCCCCAAACACGGCCTATACCAGTTTTTCCCTTATTCTGTAAATAATTCGTGTCTATTCTGCAACCATGACTGATTACACTGACGTTTCGGTAGTATTAAACTAATGATTTATTAGTATTATAAGGTGTGGCCTTCAGCTTCCGTTAGTAACGACGTATCTCACAGTACCAAGTGTCGCCTATTTTGCTGCAGTACTGTTTCTGTACTATAATTTATCTCAAATTAACTTGATTTCACTACTTTTGGTGTAATGTGTGTGTAAAGTTCTAAACACTAAGCATCACAGAACATTTCTATCTTACGTTACAAGAGCTAAATACGACTAATTTGTTTAGGTATCTTTTGCTAACTTCATTAGTAACCGCGCTGTTTAGCATAGCAGTATTATCTGGTGAAAGTTTAAACGCACGCTTCCGCATGCTCGTCACCCATTAGGTGTTTTACGGCCTTAGTTCCACCGTGATGGTGTTCTGCCATACGATTTGGAAAATTTTGCTCGATTCGATGTCCGCTGACATTGCAGCACTACAGCAGTGGTTACCAACTTTTCTGAGACAATTACCCCTAAATTAGAAAATTAGCTAGTAACACCCGCTCAACCCCGCCACCTTGCCGCATCAACAACACGATTAACTTTGGGACGAAAACATTTCCTCCACTCTTTTTTAAAATACTGAGGATTAATGGCACTTAGTTTTTGTTTTATTAAACCACGAAGTAATAAGGCTATGAGACATTTGGTATTGTTTAATTCTAAATACTTTTTTCCCATACAGAGTACTGCCTACAACTCTTCACAGGACCCTGAGGGTAGACAGTTGTTACGAAACATGCTTTCTGTCCCTATCTTCTCCCACACCCATTTACGATCAACAAAGTTAAATGTGTGCACCACATTTTGGCCTACTTTTGTAAGTCACTTTATTTGCCTCACTTCTGAAATGGCAGAAATTTGAAGATTTTAGGCTGTCAAGGCTTCGTGCCTGACCACCACCACCACCACCACCACCACCACCACCACGTTGGCCACGCCACAGTACGAGGTGCATTCAAGTTCTAAGGCCTCCAATTTTTTTTTGGGAAGAGAGAGAAACATGTGCATTGTTTTAAAATGAGGCCGCGTTCATTGTCAATACGTCCCAGAGATGGCAGCACCGTACGGCAGATGGAATTTTACCGCCAGCGGCGACAATGAGAACTGTTTTAAATACTTAAAATGGCGACGTTTTCCTTACTTGAACAGCGTGCAATCATTCGTTTTCTGAATTTGCGTGGTTTGATACCAATTGAAATTCATCGACAGTTGAAGGAGACATGTGGAAATGGAGTTATGGATGTGACAAAAGTGCGTTCGTGGGTGCGACAGTTTAATGAAGGCAGAACATCGTGTGGTGACAAACCGAAACAACCTCGGGATCGCACAAGCCGGTCTGACGCCATGATCGAGAAAGTGGAGAGAATTGTTTTGGGGGATCGCCGAATGACTGTTGAACAGATCGCCTACAGAGTTGGCATTTCTGTGGGTTCTGTGCACACAATCCTGCATGGCTACCTGAAAATGCGAAAAGTGTAATCCAGGTGGGTGCCACGAATGCTGACGGACGACCACACAGCTGCCCGTGTGGGTTGACACGCAACGACAGCATGAATGGGACTTTCTTTTCGTCGGTTGTGACAATGGATGAGACGTGGATGCCATTTTTCAATCCAGGAACAAAGCACACAGATTCACCGCCACCAAAAAAATTTCGGGTAACCGCAATTGCTGAAAAAATGGTGTATGTTCTGACAGCGAGGGTGTAATCCTTACCCATTGCGTTCCGAAGGGCACTACGGTAACAGGTGCATCCTACGAAAATGTTTTGAACAAATTCATTCCTGCACTGCAACAAAAACGTCCGGGAAGGGCTGCACGTGTGCTGTTTCACCAAGACAACGCACCTGCGCATCGAGCTAACGTTACGCAACAGTTTCTTTGTGATAACTTTGAAGTGATTCCTTATGCTCCCTACTCACCTGACCTGGCTCCTAGTGACTTTTGGCTTTTTCCAACAATGAAAGACTTTCCGTGGCCGCACATTCACCAGCCGCGCTGCTATTGCCTCAGCGATTTTCCAGTGGTCAAAACAGACTCCTAAAGAAGCCTTCGCCGCTGCCATGGAATGATGGCGTCAGCCTTGTGAAAAATGTGTACGTCTGCAGGGCGATTACGTCGAGAAGTAATGCCAGTTTCATCGATTTCGGGTGAGTAGTTAATTAGAAAAAAATCTGAGGCCTTAGAACTTGAATGCACCCCGTATAGTAGCCATTACATCGTTACTGCTGTACTATCATTAGTTCGAGTACTGTTACGAATGAACAATGAACGAATTCTAGTCTATCACAGGAACTACCTACAACTCTGAGAAGGCATTTTCAGCATGTGAATTTTACTATCACAGATACAAGACAGCGTGCGCGCAGTGGATGGACTATGTGAGGAAAACGATCATGAATTCATTTCACGATCTATTACCTGCACCACATTTTTGTCATGGGTTAATGCTAGCATCTGAGAAATTTAAATACTGGCAACTATAATTGGGCATTGCAGTCCAACGCAACATTCTAATCGTAACGATTTTTAAAAATAATTCATTTTCATGACCGAAACGTGTTGACCCTTCTGTTTTTACCCTTCAGAAAATTGCATTTTAAGCCTCACTAGTTAATTACCAGTGGGAGTAGTCGGCAACCTTTCCGAGACCATTACCCCTGAACATTAGGTGTCATCCCACACCCTAAAACAAATTGTGGGGCCCGATTGCGTATTGCACTGTAAAAGATTAGCACTCATTTTTAGAGTGAAGACTTACATCATGTTTAAGCAACTGCAACGCCTGTGTAATTTTTCCACTAAACCAAAAAATTATGACCCTACGAGATGTCTGGTTCTGCCGATTTCCAACAGTTATTGTTCTATTTAGTTTGCTGTCCACCACTGCACATCCGAAATCACCTACCAATTTCATTCAGTTCTTTGCTTTGTTTTCATTGTTACTGTAGTCTGAAGACTACTTTCACACCTGCAAGATATTGCGGATCGAACTTTTGATTTCTTCGAACAATAATAGCTACTAACCACAGACCTTTCTCTTAATGCCCAGTTCTGTTTTATGAAAATAGTTTACACGTGTGTTGTCTGGGCAAAGTTCAAGAAGCTTTTTTTCTCCGA
The DNA here is from genome assembly GCF_021461385.2 of Schistocerca piceifrons. Classification (NCBI taxonomy): domain Eukaryota; kingdom Metazoa; phylum Arthropoda; class Insecta; order Orthoptera; family Acrididae; genus Schistocerca; species Schistocerca piceifrons. The sequence goes on along the minus strand of NC_060148.1, from coordinate 143,454,116 downwards.
TTTCACTAGCTGAAAATATTCCTTCATCTATTGGAACTTTTATTACAACCCATGCCAATTTTCCAAATCTGAAAAATTAATACTAGTAGACTTTAGAGATTGCACGTAACTACCACCACTGAATGGACGACAGAAGCAATAAATGTAAACACTTCGTATGACTGACTTTTCAGTGAGATGTCATTTTTCACACTAAGACCGTTCAGTACTTTTCAAGGTGGCTGAACTATTTGAAAGAGCCGTTTAAAATTACAGGGACGAAAGGAAATCCAGTAAATGCATTAGGGAGCAGATTAGGGGAAAACAGTGACAGTAATAAAGTGGAAGTAGGTTGAACTGTACGCAGAAAATCTCCGCAGGAAAGAACCGCTAGGTCGGACAAGGACGGCAGCAACAGCGGGAAACGTGGATAGAGTTCGGCCTTCAATTTAACAATCCCACACATTGGTGCGCACGCCGCTTCGCTTTAGATTACCTGGCACTTCTCAAAAGAAACCTTAAATTCTACCCATACAAAATTCAAATAGTGCAGGAATTACGGAAAAACACAAACGGGAACAAAATTCTGCTGGGCATTCTGCAGAGTATTGCTCGTGCTGCTGTTTTGATATGTAGTGACCAAGCCCATTTTCACCTCGTCGGATAGAACTATTAATAAAATTTCCTATATTTGGTCGACAATACCGCCTGAAGTAACGACCGACCATTCCACAGTCTATGAAAACGCGGCTGGGTTTCTTTGGTAGTATGGGGTTTTATTGATAATCTTATTGCCAACTGTGTAATTACCACACATTAGAGCGGAGTATTTGAAACCGTAACAGTACTTGGTTAACGAACTGTTTTCAATAGTATCTCATTTTTAATGACCACGTTTCTATCTGTAACAATTTTCCTTCGCCTTTCAAACATGGGAAGCTTTAATGCGTCACCTCGTATTCCTCCGCCCTGCACGAGTAACGAGGAACAGCTAACAGTGCGAGACACAGGAGTCACTGGCTAAACGCGTACCCGAAGCAAAAGCATACGCTTCCCTCTACTGATACGTTTACAAGCTACCTAGTTTAAATGTAGGTGTAGGTTGACACGACCCAGAAGCAGGCGAGTAGAGACGGAGTATCGATCGTTGACAAGCCACGCCTCACGCCCAGGCTCGGAGCGCCAACTTCCCCACCATAAGCGACAGACCACAACTCTGTTCCTCCACGGCCTCGCCGATTTCAAATACCTCAGTCCACAATCGGCGCTACACGTTTTTGTCTTCAATACGAAGACGGGCTTCGTGTTACTCTCCATGCCATTACGCACACTGAGGGTGGATGAGGAGAATGGAAATTTAAGGAAGGAGCTAGTACCAGCTGCATCATCGGGACTTCTGCGTAATCAGGGGCGACGAGTGAAAGGGTCTCTCTCTCTCTCTCTCTCTCTCTCTCTCTCCCCATCCTACCTATCTACCTATGGTTCTCTCTTTCCCTCTCCATCATCCTACCTACCTACCTACCAGCACTCACCACTACCCAAAGACTCCTGGATTCTTTCGCGAAACATACGATTTAGCTTCATGTAATTATCATCATGGAGGCGTACAGTATCTAAAATTCGTACGACATAGCGTAAAACCGAACTCTCCGAAGGCAGAGAACGATCGTTGCAACTTGTTCCGTGGATAAAATAAACTGAGTATATGCGAAAGTGCAGTGACATCTCCACAGCCTACAGTGCAATAGGACCTCGGTTCGAATACTGCCAACTGCAAACTTTCTTTTTTAAATCTTTACCAAAATTACTCCAGTTATTTTCAATTAATTGGTTTCGATCTAATTCTTTTTAATCTTTTGTAGCACCGTTTTCGTCTTTTAATTCACTTTATTATTTTCTGCGCATCATTCTTTCTTTTGGAATCCGCCTGTCACCCCACAGCCTGTACATTAGTTCTACCAGGACTGCTCATCGGTCGGTATCGCGTCAGCGCCCGTAGCAAAAGCGAGAAGTCAGCTCGCTTTCAGCCCGAAAACTTTTTTCTGCCTCGAGTTCGCTCACGGCAATTAAAACTGACCTACGTGCAAAGCGAGGCTCATTAATATCTTTGCCTTGGGTTGATGAGCGCAGTTTCCTCTGACAATGCACATCAAGAGATCGGTTTAGGTTAGGACAAGAGTGTGAATTCACAGCTCCAAAACGCGTCGTCTGGCGCAGATCAGCTGTGGACAACATATCGCGTTTTCTCCATACCTGATAGCAGCAGCTTCCAACATCGTTCCCATTACCTTAACAGCATTTCGGCACTTGTGAAGTGAACCGCCGCGTTTGCGTGTCGCCTTTCACCGAACGGTAGTCGATGTGCCGACACTGTAGCGCCAAGTGACAGGCATTAACTATAGAGTAATTTTGAACTGATTATAGACAGTTACGTAAACACTATGCTTTTCTATTCTGTGCAAGTCGTCTCTTAACTACTGTAGAGCAACCTGCGCGCACTTTATTACTGTAGTCAAACCTCTCCCATCTACAATTTTAGCCCTCACTTCATTCCGTTACCATACAGAAGATACCTCAAAGCCTCAGAATGTGTGTTATCAACCTATGCCGTATTGTCAAGTTGTGTCTCGTAATTCTATTCCGCACTAGGGGGAAGTACCTCATCATTAGTTCTATGAGCTGTCTTATCTCGTGTAGCACTGCACATCGGAAGCTATAATTTTGTGCAAGACTCAAGCGAAAAAGTAACTTTCGAGGTATCAGCGTCTTAACGTAGTTCAATAAAGTTTTGACTATGTAGCCAATGTTGCGACAGTATAATACATAAGGTGACTAATGAACACACGATGAGTGACAGTAATGACTGATTCTAAGACAATTTCACTGATATTACCGCGATTTATGATGATCCCTGGACAGTACACAGGGCAGGACACGGTTCTAACTAAGGGGAGAAATGACCATGGACTAATGCATACTCTAATGTGCTCCCATGCTGTGGTTTTGTGGTTTTATGGTTTTAGGGCGCAAAACTTCTATGGTCATTAGCGCCCAGCCCGTGACGTAGGAAACACGAAAAAAGACGAAATTTAAAATCAGCAGCAAGGGGAACAAAGTCATAAAATTTGAGAAACTAAAGGCAGAAGGAATGCTTAAAAATCCACTATAGAAAGGGGTTGGTTGTCCCAAAAAAAAAAAAAAAAAAAATCAAATGACTGACGTCATTTCACTGTCACTAATAAACTGTAGAACGCGGTCAGCTGAGCGCGTGTCATCTGCTAAAATCAACGATAGATCAGGCGATAGCTTTAGACGGGAGCGTAACGGATTAAAATAGGGGCATTCAATTAAAAGTGTCTGACCGTCCACAGCTGAGAGCAGTGGGGACAGAGTGGGGGAGGATCACCGCTTAAAAGATGTCGATGGCTAAAAAGACAGTGCCCTATCCGGAGTCTAGCTAAAATTACTTCCTCCCGACGACGCGTTCGGGAGGAAGAGGTCCAAACGCAAGGAAGGGCTTTCACTTCCCGCAATTTATTATGGGGAAGTGTTGACCAATGCGCATGCCATAAATGAGCAACTTGGCGACATAAACCGCTCCGTAGATCGGTAAACGGAAGAGACTGAATAGCTGGCCGAGGAAGAGAGACTGCAGCCTTGGCCGCTATATCGGCCGCCTCATTCCCACAGATACCAGCGTGTCCCGGGAGCCAGAGGAACGCCACTGAGACGCCCCCCAGGTGGAGCAAGCGCAGACAGTCCTGAATCCGGTGGACCAGAGGGTGCACAGGGTAAAGAGCTTGGAGACTTAGGAGAGAGCTGAGAGAATCTGAGCAGATTACGTACTGTATCCGCTGATGGCGGCGGATGTAGTGGACAGCCTGGAGAACAGCGTAAAGCTCCGCAGTATAAACCGAACACTGGTCGGGAAGCCGAAAGTGATTTGGGGTGTCGCCAACAATATAGGCACTCCCTACACCTAACGATGTTTTCGAGCCGTCGGTGTAAATAAATGTGGCGTCCGTCATTTGTGCACATAGAGCAGCAAATGCCCGACGGTAGACAAGTGTAGGGGTACCATCCTTGGGAAATTGACATAGGTCTCTGAGCAAGTCGATCCGGGGACGGAGCCAAGGCGGTGCTGTACCCCAAGTTGTCAAGAAGGTTTTAGGAAAGCGGAAGGAGAGAGAATGGAGCAGTTGACGGAAGCGGACTCCCGGGGGTAGTAGGGAGGAGGAGCGGCCTGCATACCCGACATCAAAGGAGGTGTCGAAAAAAAGGTCATGGGCTGGATTAGCAGGCATGGAAGACAGATGGCTAGCATAACGACTCAGAAGGACTGCCCGCCGATTGGACAGCGGAGGTTCAGCAGTCTCAGCATAAAGGCTTTCCACAGGGCTGGTGTAAAAAGCTCCAGACACTAAACGTAATCCACGGTGGTGGATAGAGTCGAGACGCCGAAGAATAGACGGCCGAGCAGAGGAGTAGACTATGCTTCCATAATCCAATTTCGAGCGCACTAAGGCGCGATAGAGGCGGAGAAGGACCACTCGGTCCGCTCCCCAAGAGGTACCATTCAGGACATGGAGGGTGTTAAGGGAACGCAGACAGCGAGCCGAAAGATAGGAAACGTGGGAGGACCAGCACAGTTTTCTGTCAAACATAAGACCCAAGAATTTAGCGACGTCGGAAAACGGAAGGTTGACAGGACCTAGATGTAAGGAGGGCGGAAGAAACTCCTTACGTCGCCAAAAATTAACACAAACGGTCTTACTGGGTGAGAAACGGAAGCCGGTTTCGATGCTCCACGAGTGGAGGCGATCGAGACATCCTTGAAGACGTCTTTCAAGCAGGCTGGTCCGTTGAGAGCTGTAGTAGATCGCAAAATCGTCCACAAAGAGGGAGCCCGAGACATCAGGAAGGAGACAATCCATAATTGGATTAATGGCGATGGCAAACAGTACAACACTCAGCACGGAGCCCTGGGGTACCCCGTTTTCTTGGGAGAAAGTACGGGAGAGAGTAGTGTTCACCCGCACCCTAAATGCGCGCTCTGCCATAAATTCGCGAAGAAAAAGGGGCAGCCGGCCTCGAAAGCCCCAAGAGAACAGTGTGCGGAGGATGCCTGTCCTCCAACAGGTATCGTATGCTCTCTCCAGATCAAAAAATATTGCTACCGTTTGGCGTTTCCGGAGAAAATTGTTCATGATACAAGTGGAGAGAGCAACAAGATGGTCAACGGCAGAACGATGCTTTCGGAATCCGCATTGGGCTGGTGTTAAAAGACTGCGGGATTCCAGCCACCAAGCTAAACGGTAATTCACCATACGCTCCAAAACCTTACAGACACTACTCGTGAGAGAAATGGGGCGATAGCTAGAGGGGAGATGTTTGTCCTTTCCAGGTTTCGGAACGGGAACGACAATAGCTTCCCGCCATCGCCTTGGAAAAGTACTGTCGGTCCAAATTCGATTGTAAAGGCGAAGGAGGTAACGCAGGCTATGGGTTGATAAATGCAGCAACATTTGGACATGGATACCATCCGGTCCTGGGGCGGAGGAGCGAGAAGAAGAGAGGGCATGTTGGAGTTCCCGCATGGAGAAAACAGTATTGTAGCTTTCGCGATTTTGAGAGGAGAAAGCAAGTCGTCGCACTTCCGCTGCACGTTTCTTCGGGAGAAACGCTGGCGGGTAATTTGAAGAGCTCGAAACCTCAGCAAAGTGCTGACCCAATGAGTTAGAAATTGCGACGGGGTCCACTAAGGTATCATGCGCGACAGTGAGCCCAGAGACCGGGGAGAAACTAGGCGCGCCTGAGAACCGTCGAAGCCGACACCAAACTTCGGAGGAGGGAGTGAAGGTGTTAAATGAGCTAATAAAGAATTTCCAGCTTGCCTTCTTGCTATCGCGGATGACGCGACGGCATCGCGCACGGAGCTGCTTATATCGGATACAGTTTGCCAAAGTTGGATGGTGACGGAAAATGCGAAGAGCACGTCGCCGCTCACGTATTGCGTCACGGCATGCCTCGTTCCACCAAGGAACTGGGGGGCGCCGGGGCAATTCGGAGGTGCGTGGTATTGAACGTTCCGCGGCTGTGAGGATAACATCGGTAATATGTGTGACCTCATCGTCGACGCTGGGAAAGCGACGGTCATCGAATGTCGCTAGAGACGAAAAAAGTGTCCAATCGGCTTGGGCAAACTTCCAGCGTCGCGAGCGCATATATGGCAGTTGAGGCTGCAGTCTAAGAACACATGGAAAGTGGTCACTCGAGTGTGTATCAAGGGCGAACCATTCGAGGCGCCGAGCTAGCGGAACAGTACCGACCGCAAGGTCCAAATGAGATAAATTTGTCGTGGAGGCAGACAAAAATGTGGGGACCCCAGTGTTGAGGCAGACTAGATCCGCTTGGTGGAAGACATCTAGCAATAGTGAGCCACGTGGACAAGGATGTGGAGATCCCCAAAGCGGGTGGTGGGCATTGAAGTCCCCAACCAGCAAATAGGGGGGGGTGGAAGCTGACCAAGAAGATGAAGGAGATCAGCTCGTGCAATTCGTGTGGACGATGGAATGTATACCGTACAAAGAGAGAACGTGTATCCAGAAAGGGAAAGACGGACGGCGACAGCTTGGAAGGAACTGTTTAAGGGGATTTGCTGATAATGGAGAGTATCGTGGAGCAGAATCATGAGTCCTCCATGGGCTGGAGTGCCTTCAACAGAGGGGAGGTCATATCAGACGGACTGAAAATGAGGGAGAACAAAGCGGTCATGGGGACGCAGCTTTGTTTCCTGAAGACAGAAGATGACCGGCGAGTAGGATCGTAAGAGGATCGACAATTCATCCCGATTGGCTCGAATGCCGCGGATATTCCAGTGGATAATGGACATAGGGGGAACAGAAAATGGAGGAACGTGACCAAGGGTGCTGTCAACTCAACGACTGCTCAGAGCTTGCGACCGACAGCATGGAATGGCATTCAGTCGAAGGCAGAAGATCCTGATCCATAGGTTGGTCAGGAGCAGCTCCAGCCACCAACGATCGGCCAGTTGACCGGCCACCAGCAGTGCGCCTCGGCGACACAGAAGACGGCCGAGGGCGATTTCCGCCAGGTGGTGCTGTAGATGGGACACGCCTTGGCGGAGAAGGAGAGGAACTGTGTTTCTTCGTAGCCTTCTTGGAAGTATGATGTTTAGATGAAGGAGGAACCGATGGTTGTGAAGTTGCGGTACGTAAAAACTCTTCACGAGAATGCTCTTTTTTCGAAGACTTGGCGTCTGACTTTTGGGCTCGAGATTTAGCAGAACCCGAAGAAGGGTGAGCCATTGAGTGGGCAGGCGAAAGTGGTGAGGTTGAACGGGCGATCTTTGCGCTGGCCGATCTGACGACCGTGGTACTAAAGGTGAGGTCGCAAGTCTGCGTGGCTGCCTCCTTTGTTGGCCGAGGAGAAGCAAGGACAGTGCTGTATTTTCCTTTCTGAGGCACAGTGGGCTGTCGACTGGCGAGTAACTTTCGAGCAGCAAAGGTCGACACCTTTTCCTTCACTCTTATTTCCTGGATGAGTTTTTCGTCCTTAAAAACGGGGCAATCTCGAGAGTAAGCAGCGTGGTCACCCATACAGTTGATGCAGCGAGGGGATGGGGTGGACAAGCACCCTCATGGGCATCCTTGCCACACGTAACACATTTGGCCGGATTGGAACAGGACTGGCTGGTGTGATTGAACCGCTGACATCGATAGCAACGCGTAGGGTTTGGGACATAAGGGCGAACGGAAATTATCTCATAGCCTGCTTTGATTTTTGATGGGAGTTGAACTTTGTCAAATGTCAAGAAGACAGTGCGGGTTGGAATGATGTTCGAATCAACCCATTTCATAACCCGATGAACAGCTGTGACGCCCTGGTCAGACAGGTAGTGCTGAATTTCTTCGTCAGACAATCCATCGAGGGAGCGTGTATAAACGACTCCACGCGAGGAATTTAAGGTACGGTGCGGTTCCACCCGGACAGGGAAGGTGTGGAGCAGAGAAGTACGCAGCAATTTTTGAGCCTGGAGGGCACTGTGTGTTTCCAACAACAGGGTGCCATTCCGTAATCTGGAACAAGACTTTACAGGACCCGCAATTGCGTCGACACCTTTCTGAATAATGAAAGGGTTGACCGTGGAAAAGTCGTGACCTTCGTCAGACCGAGAAACAACAAGGAACTGCGGCAACGATGGAAGAACCGTCTGTGGCTGAGACTCAGTGAACTTACGTTTGTGAGCAGACATAGTGGAAGGTGAGGAAACCATTGCGGAAGAATCCCCCATGATTACCGGCGTCTCCGATGGCGCGCTCCTTCCTTGTGGGGGCCCTCACCGAGAGCACACCCGCCTTAGGTGATTGTTCACACCTCAGGTCACACCTCCCGACAAACGGACGGAGGGACCAATTGGCACTTTCGGAAGGTATCAGCTCGGGTAATCACCCCTCCCTGGGCCTGGCCGTTACCAGGGGGTACGTACGTGTCCTACCTGTCTACCCGGGGCGGGGAATTACGCGTTACCCCGTCACCGGCTACGCATGGAAGTGCGTGGGTCGGCCTTCAGACACGCACAGGAAGGAAGAAAGAGACAGGGAAAAGAAAGAAGAGAGGTCTCAAACGCCGCAGCGGAGAAAAGGGTAAAGAGAAGAGGTAAGGAAAAGAGAAGGACGAAGAAAGATGAAGACATACAAGCAAGGAAGGCGAAGCGTGCGGTACATTTACAAGCGTCCGTCTCCGGACATAGGCACAAACCATACTCCCAGAGGGGGAGAAAGGGAAGGAAAGAGCCAGAGGTGAGGGGGGGGGCGAAGATGGGGGACGGGGAAGGATACGGAAAGGGGGGGTATGCAGCCCGGAAAAGAAGGAAGGCCACATTAGCTCGGGGTCCCGTGCTCGCTACACACGTATCCACAAAAGAGTTGTGGATCCCCTGAGGGGGGGGGGGGGGGGGGGGGTGCTCCCATGCTGGTCACAACGTTGGTAAGATGTTCATGCGATGAGGCAGTCGAATCGACCAGCGTGGGTGGCAAGTGCTAGATGTTCGTTGGTGCAAGGGGACGTGCTGGGGTATGTATTCCAACGCATCCCACACATTCTCGATAACACGCACACCAGTCCATTCGCCGAACATCCTCTCGTTGCGACAGCCCTCCATTTGAGCTGCCCTATGCGGTCGCGTACTGCATCCACTAAAGTGAAATCAGGATCAAAGGCATCTCTGAAAAGACTCACATGCGGGAGGACACGGAGGTCAGTACGCCTATACAATATTGTGCCTCCCCATAACTGGACTGCAAATACTGTCATGTTCGACAATGCAGGACGATCCATGTGGCGAGAAGTAGGAATACGTAAAGCACCCAAGAACCTTGTCTAGCATTGGCATTCTACTGACCCAGTTTATGGTACGGGGAGGCAAAATGTTTCAGGATGCACTGACGTCCAAATCCGACAACGATATATTCCCCCGTGAACATCGTGAAACACTATTCCTTCCCCACGTAGGTTTTTTAATGGGTAGATTCGGCCCTGACACTGCACGACCGCATCCAACAATGTAGGTGGAACAGCTCTGAATTATACATCCGGCGAATGGACTGGACTTGCCTGTCCATTCCCAACGCAAATCCCATCGAGCACTTGGGGGAGACCTACTGCAGCAGTTCCACATGCACCAGCGCCCGCCCAAAACAACTTACTAACTGGCTAGCATGGGAGCACGTTTCGTAGCACGCGCTACTGTCTGTGGTGATCGTACATCCTATTAAGAACCGTGGCCAGCCTTTTGTAATGTCCAGAGGACCATCGTAAATCCCAGTGACTGCATTCTAAATACTGTTTTTGAATAAAACACATTCCTGTCGGTCTCATTATCTTTCAGTTACATTCTGTACTATACTGCACCAAATCGTTTCATGTACAGTCCCAAGTTTCATCGAGCTATGTTACTTGGTGATCTGCCGCAAAATTACTTTCGTTCGCAAGTTTTCCACAGTTTTCGATTTTCTTATGTGGACTGCATCTTCAACATTTGATTTCCATAAAATGCTACCCCACACAATTACCTTCATTAAAACTTTCCAGGATTTATATTTCTATTCCACATAATCTCTCTTTTTGCCAACTCCTTTTTGCTACCGCCAGTCTGTATTTTATATCCTCTTTACTTCTCCGATCATTTTGCTGCTCTGAGTGCATTTAATCCTCCAAGTGTTTCCTAATATAAATCCTCAGTGTCGCCTTATTTAATTTCACTACATTCCATTGCACCTTTTTCTTCCATCCTCTGCTTTTTCAAGTCATTTGCCACCTCTGACAATTACAGTATCATCGGGAAACAAAGTCATTTCTTCTCCCTGAACTGTTGTCTTTACAGGTTTCTTCACGGTGTCCTTCGCTGCTCGCTCCAATGTACACATTGGGTAATATCAGACATACGTTACAGTGGTCTCACTTCCGTTACTGTTTGCCTTTCATACCCAACACGGCCTGCAGCCGTGATTCCGTTGAAGCCTCACATTCTATTCCCTATATTTTAATGCCTACTGTCTTCAGGGGAATATTCCCGTCAACACACTTATTGCTGTCATGGCCCCTTTAATCATGTGAGATACATATTTCTTTAAATATGTGTTTTTCCTTATGATTTGTGAAATAATTGCACAGTCATTTTTGTTTCAGAGATAGTCTAAAAAATATGTGCATTAACATTTGTAATATTCAGTTGCCATTTGTGTATCATTATCTAAGAACGTTTACCATATGATTGTGTGTCTCATAAAAGTAGCTCTGAACTTATTTATGAAGTTTACTATCCCTGGAGTAGCCAATCAAGCATCGCACGCTGAGGAGATAGCAACGGAACGCATTTCCGACATTTATCTTACGTCGTCGCACGAACAACTTAAGTATCTGCAGGAAACATTATTGGTAACAGCCTGCAGACACAGAGCTTGTATCCACACAGAGCTACGTGAGTATCATCGCCTCTGTAGGCGAATGGTTGGCGTAGCTGCCTAAGCAGCCGGGTTCGATACCAGGTACTTCAGTTTTTTCTGAGGTAGGGAGGTCGGACAGCGTCCACTCCTCCTAGGTCCAAATCGAGAACAAGCAGCGGCATCGCAAGGATTCATATACGGGCAGTAATGGCTCGAGTGATTGGCGAAAATATGTTGATGCGTCCCTCTATCGTAGATCGCTCCTCGAAAGGCCCGTATTACACTGCCAAAGGTATCGGAGCAAAGCCTTTTGGTGAAATCTGACAACTAGGGAAGCTTTGATAAAATCTTCCATCACAAATCTGAGGAAAGTTAGAACGTGGGTCTTTTTTGACTGGAGCTCGCTATTCTATAGCTGTCCCTTCCCTTGCTGTAGTGTGTCTGACCTAACATCTGGTGCGTGGCTACCAGCACAGATCGTTGCTTATTATGTACCGGGTGATCAAAAAGTTAGTATAAATTCGCAAACTGAATAAATCACGGAATAATGTAAATAGAGAGGTACAAATTGACACACGTGCTTTGAATGACATTGGGTTTTATTGGAACCAAAAAAGTTCAAAAACTGTCCGACAGATGGCGCTACATCTGCTCAGAATAGCAGTAATTAGCATAACAAAGTAAGACCAAGCAAAGATGAAATGCTCAAAATGTCCATCATTCCTCAACAATAGCTGTAGTCTAGGAATAATGTTGTGAACAGCACTGTAAAGCATGTCCGGAGTTATGGTGAGGTATTGGCGTCGGATGTTGTCTTCCAGCATCCCTAGAGATGTCGGTAGATCACGATACACTTGCGAATTCAGGTAACCCCAAAGCCAATAATCGCACGGACTGACGTCTGGGGACCTGGGAGGCCAAGCATGACGAAAGTGGCGGCTGAGCACACGACCACCACCAAACGACGCCCGCAAGAGATCTTTCACGCGTCTAGCAGTATGGGGTGGAGCGCCATCCTGCATAAATATCGTACGTTCCAGCAGGCGTTTATCAGCCAGGCTGGGGACGATGTGATACTGTAACATATCGGCGTACTTGTCACCCGTCACGGTAGCAGTTACAAAAACCAGAATCACGCGTTTCCTCGAAGAAAAAAAAAGGCCCGATAAGATTTTCGGTAGCCCAAATTCTACAGTTGTGAGCATTGACAGACCCTCTGAGCGTGAAATGAGCTTCGTCGGTCCACAACACGTTACTCAACCAATCGTCATCTTCCGCCATCTTTTGAAACGCCCACACCGCAAATGCTCCCCACTTCACTAAATCACTTTTATACACGATTGTCACGCGCTGTCACTGACGTTTTGCTGTCCAGCGCCATCTGTCGGACTTTTGTGAACTTTTTGTTCCAATAAAACCCCATGTCATTCCAAGCAGTGTGTCAATTTTTACCTCTCTATCTACATTATTCCGTGGTTTATTAAGTTTTAAAATTTATACTGACTGATCACCCGGTAGAACACGGAACTCAAAGTGACTGCAAAAACCGCACAAAGCGGTTAGAACGTAACAAAAGAAATAGCAGTAGCAATCGCCAAATGGACTATGGGGTCTACAGTGGCGTGGGAAGCTAAGTGTTAAAGCCTGCATAACTGAAACGAATTTTTACTCTGAATAGTCTAACCTTTATAAACCAATTTATATATTAGTTGACGTGTTTCTAGAATACACGATTCTGTGTGGGGGTGACAGTACTATACTGTGAACCAAAATAGCTTTCCCTTGTGGCTAAAATCTTAACCATGAGACGATCTTTAGCAGCCATGGCATTCGTTATTTAAATAATAAAACATAGCACCAGTTACGATTTTTCTACGCTTAGCGCGACGTGATTGTCTCTCATCATCGAGTGCGAATGTTTACAGAGGTATTTTGAGTGATTGATGCATGTATGTATGATTTTGCTCTGCAGTCTTATTTTTGTGGTTTACTACAAGTGGAAAATCAAATTAAGCTCTATCCACGGTTATTTATTTTTTCAGCCAAAATTAGTTGTGTAACCGATGGCCACAAAAATTTAATTTTTGAAAGCATATATCTCTCAAAAACTGGGCCAAAATTAACAAACGGAAAGTCCCTACTGCTGAGGGTTAAGGAACAAGTTGGGTCGTAACAATTCTGTAGCACCGCAGTGCCACGCTAATGCAATGCTAGGGCAAGTGCAAGTTTGGGAACGTGCGAGGCCGCAGACATATTTATTCAGGTGGCTGGCAGCGCTAGCAAGAGGTCGATACGCTAGCTGCGTCTGCGGTTCCCTCTCCCTCGTCACCTCGCGGAGTGCAGGCACAGCCGTGTGTCGCATGCCACCTCACACACCGTCACAGGCCCCGAATCCAGAACTGTCCAACCGTTCGAGAGGAGAAGTGGGATAATCTTTACCAGCATTCGCGAGCGCAGAAATGTATCCAAAGGACAAGATTCCAAAACTGCCGTTTTTATATAATCCATTAAACCCTGACTGGCAAACGATTGTTTTACTGTACGCTCTTCGAACGGAATTTTTTTTGATCGCTCCGTTATAAATTCGTAAAGAGTGATGCGCCAGTTCACTACACAGTAAACGATAAACTTTTTCCTTCAATTATGTTTTCGGGTATGTTGGGTGGGGAGATATGTCTCTCAGGGTTTAATGGATTATATAAAAACGCCGTAAATTGCGTCTATATAACTGCCGAGCCCACAGCAGCGTTGAATTCCCAAGCGTCTGTGTCGCTATCAGTTCACTACCACAGAGTGCCAAAATTATAAATGCATAATTCGGACCACCCGAACCCCAACACACTGCCGTTCTGTCCTCCTCGCTCGGTACTCTAACCCTCCTCGTCACCCCAATATCTCTGGCGAGGCCAGTATCGTCCATAACACTCGTGGCCGGAAGACAATCGTGCCGAAAATCGGCACAACTCTTATGTTGAAATTTACAGTCACACATCTACGAAAGACTAATCTGACAAACTGCAGAATTTCAAGGAAGTATCTAGATTTACGACATACATTGCGAAATTACGTTGTCTGCATATTGTAAACTGCTGACTGTATGAGTTGCGAAGTTCGCTACGGCAAACAAGCTGCACAATCTTATCAGTTAAAAACGTAAGCACTGCAAAAACATGGCTAAGAGTTTAAGTGTATCCTTCAGTGACACACACACACACACACACACACACACACACACACACACACACACACACACACACACACGATCTTCGTGTCTGTCGGAAATTGGAAATGTTTCCAATCCACACTTCTCTGGTGTCATCTACAGTTACTCAGAGCCACTCTTTTTACCATATGCCCCACGCTCTCTTTCTCTTCCAGCTACTGCCGATCAATAAACGACAGGTCTCTATGAATCCCTTTCATCTTCTAGTCAGTGATGTGTGCAGTTGCGTAACTTACGCGGCTACTCAAATTGGGATACAGCGTCATCTGAACGATCTTTTACACCCGTTATAGCTGCAGCATGAAATGAACAAAGCACAACACGTGGACAGCAACTACACTGTCCCAAAATGCGGTGTCACTTATGTGCAACGCAGCCACAACCGTCACTGTTTTGCGTACCCAGCTCATTTCTTGCCATTGACTTACTACAGTCCAGATATGCCGCAGGAGTGGCAAGGTCACCGCCTCGTCTGACTGGCCCCTTGTGGTAATAGAAAGGAAAGATACACCGAAGAGCAGAACATATCGTCATGGACACGCTCAACGAACTTAGTGGCACACGTTACTATACGCGTTTTATCCCAAGTAGTTACCATTGAAATTCCGAGAGTATTTTCCGCGAAGAGTAGGATAATCTATTACTTCCTCCCACACACGTCTCGTGAAATGACAAGAACGAGAAAATGACAAGTTAGCCCAAATACAGAGACTTATCGACAATTCTACTTACGCGACATTCGTGACGAACTGAAGACGGGGAGTGGGGTGGCTAGATTTTGATACCAGAAGTATACTCCGCCATACACCGTCGAACTGCAGGCAAAGCATGCTCCCCATTCGTAACGCCCACCACAAAAAATCTCATCGCTATCTGTTTACAAATGCGTTTATATTATTGTTTGCAACAGTGGAGAAAATAATGACTATTCGTCACAACTTCCCTACAGCGTAACAGCTGAATGACGTTCCTGAAGTTTCTCCCATGAATCTACGCCTGGCATATATTTGCTGGATGTGCTCATTAGCTTTCCGATCACTCCAGATACGAGTTTAAGTATTCAGTGTTACCCGCGATTCTGTACTTGTCTGAGTCGTTAAGTTTGACTGTCTGCCACGCGCCAACCTCCAATTCCACAGTACCACCTGTACCCAACGCCCTCTGTTAATAGTGGGATGTATTCCAATCTGTCCAATATGGAAGAGTAGGGATGAACGTCTCGTCGACATCTACGTTTTTAGAGACTTAACACACGCTCTGCGATTCAAGAGTTATGGAAGGAAATATGCTGTGCCCTTCCTAGGGCACGATGCTGTCATTTACAGGAACAATTTAGGGAAATCATAGGAAACCTAAATCAGGTTGGCAGGACCTGGGTTTGAACCGTCTTCTTCGCAAATGACAGTCCACTGGGCTGGCTATCATCCTGTACCTTCTGGTCAGTATTCTCCATAGCTGCCTTTCTTCACCAATTTGACTACCATACAATGCTGAGTTCCAAGCATAAATTCTCAAATTTCCTCCTGAAATTAACCCCTATGTTCGACACCAGTAGGCTTCCATGGTAGCAGATTTCCGCAACTTTATGTACTTCGTAGCAGCATCTCTGCCACTTATTACTTTTGTCTTTTCCGGTTTACTTTCAATCCAAATCTCTGTTAAGGCGACTTCTTTCCAATCATCAGATCCTGTAATTCTTCACTTTCACTGAGGAAAGCAATGACATCAGCGAATCTAGTCACTGATTTACTTCCGTGCTTTATTTTAATCCCACTAACTGAACCTACTTTATTTCCGCCTTTGTTTAATACAGGGTCTTTCAAAAATGACTGGTATATTTGAAATGGCAATAAAAACTAAACGAGCAGCGATAGAAATACACCGTTTGTTGCAATATGCTTGGGACAACAGTACATTTTCAGGCAGACAAACTTTCGAAATTACAGTAGTTACAATTTTCAACTAAACTATAGACTATAACGCTAACAGTGATAATGCCAAGTGTAGAGGTATCCTGTTTCGGAATAAATGTTAAACAGCAGGTCTCTCGTAACTCGTTATATAAGTCTGTTCAAGGGTCACAATGCCATACCACTTCCAACAGAACATTGCTTAGTGAAGCACTTCAATCTTCAAGTTTGGCGCAGCTTTTACTTCCTTTAAAACTTAAATTTAACTAGAATGGTTCGTAGGCAAATATGCGGGACTGCTGCCAAACTAGACAATGTCGCCAGCAGATACTCCAGTCAACAATAGCGTTCTCAATTCACGTCTGCTAACACCATCGCGTACGTAATATGTGCGTGTATGGAGTGCCACAAAATGAACAAGATAACGTCTCAGCAGTTGGTCATAAGACTAGATTCAAGGCTAAACGGTATTATCCGCAGTGTATCTCAAAACTACTGGAAGTCCAACATACGAAATAATTTGAAGTGTTTCGGGACTGAGTAAGCTTCGCGTTACAAGATGGAATAGTTCTTCGATCAGACGTGCGTAAATTTTCAAGTGCCGGAATGAATACACGAAAGCATATATTGCAATACAGAAGCAGCTTCCTATTGAGAAAATGCCAAGAACCCATTAGCAAGAGAAAAAGATGAAATTATAGCAGGACTGTCTAGCCGGTGGCTTGAAAGTAACCTACATTGATGCCCATAATCATGAGAGGCTTGCGACGAACAACGGTCATAATAGCCAAAGAAACGTCTAAGAACTTTCGTGGTTACTTTTGTGATATTTTTCGATTCCGATGATTTGGGAGAACTTGGAATCACTACGATTATCCGCTAAAAAGTGGAATGCATGACAATTTTTTGGCCAAGATGTTTACTTGTATTATATCGCTATCCACAAATATAGGTGGTTTTCCGAAAAAACATCGTTGGCGTTAGTACGAAGGACCTTTTTAAGTATGTCGATGGTAAATTTTGTAAAATCAAATTAATTTTGATGAGATGTTTGAAAACGTTGTTCCGAAAACAAATTTTTAAGCAACAAGGAGTACTTATGTTTCATAAATGACGAAGAATTGGAATAATGACTGTTTATGCAATATTTGTAATCCTTTTTATTCATAGATAAGTTTTTATTCACATAACCAAGTTTCCACATAAACTTAATTATTTGTATTAGCTATTTGTCGTTTGAATAAACTCTTGAGAGGTAGAGAGGTTAACAGTTACAAACGAGAATCTGACTACCTGAATGAAATTTATAACTATTTATCGACTACTACTGTCATTTAACACAGAATAAACGGCTGTCTAAGAACTACCAACACACTACCGCAGCGATGAAAAGTTTCGTGCGTGTGGTTATGTAATGCTCCTGGCAGATTAAGATAAGCCAGGAGTGTGCAGTATGTTACAATGGGGTCACACCTCGAGGGTGTGCTAACCGTGCCCTTTCCGGATTGAAAAACTGAACGCAACGTCCGGCAAGGCAGGCATCTCGAGTATTAATGAGGATGCAGATATCCTATCGTTCCAGCATCCGCTCACGGACAGAGGACACGAGATCTGCCACTGATGCAACTCAATACGCCCATTACAGTGGCGTATTTTTATGAGGATGGGCCTACTCAGACGTTCAAGGGCAGCTCTTGCCTGTATCTTTCTATTCCGCAAGCTAGTCGCCAATTCAGCACGTTTCGAAAGAGCAGATATCACTTGTCACGACTTTTCCGAGTCTAACATGTTTTGTCTGATTCCTGTCATCCGCAATACGGCATTACGATAAGTTCGTTACAACTTTGATCTGATCTTAAACAGGAACTAGTTTCACGTGTAATGCTACTTGCTCCAAACCCGTAGGACCTAATTTACAAGCTTTAAGCACAGTAACAGATGGAGTCAACAGTAATAGGCTATCAAACGCATACTTTTATTAACAACGAAAAGTTTTTTTAATAATTGCTAATGAACATACTCCGCAAGCCAGGATTCGGTGCAGGGTATCTTGTACCACTGCTATTCATTCAGTTTCCTTGCCCGTTGGCAAATGCAAATGGAGCAGGAGAAAACACTACCTACATTGTTCAGTACGAGTCCCCACTTCCAGTCTTCCCGGGATTTACGCGACATTTATGCTGGCGGCGGTAGAATCTCTTTGCTGTGAGTAGCGGTTCTTTTAAGTTCTCTCAATGGCGTCTCGCGAAATGAGCGTTGTCTCCCTCCAGGTCCCTTTCACGTAGATTTTCCGTAATGCGTGCTGATCGATCCTGCCAGACGCGAGTCGCTTACGTATAAATAGTGGCTCGAAACCAGTAGTTCAATATGTAGGCAGTTAAGCACAGAGCAGTGAAACTCCCAGCATCCGAAACGACAGCGGGATCTTAGAAGTACTGTGCATAAAATGCAAACAACTTTGCTGAAGCTTGCCATTAGTCACGCCGTGTAAACGTTAAGATACAAATGTTAAACGTGTTATTAATTCTACTAGATCTCGAACTGTGCGAGAGTTTATTAGCAAAAACTGAGCTATCTCTGCTCATGCTGATACATCACATGTGGCGTACAAATTTACTTTTATTGATCATTTGTATGATTAACAATTAAGACACCGTATAATATCCAATGCGTTAATTTTGTGAACTAGTATGTGGATCGCCCTCTAGTTATTTCACGATAAATATTTCTGAATTCCACATTCAGAGTTAATGTAGGATGGCTTATTGATAAAATTTATACACCACTTGTAACGCCTCAGACGAAAGTACTGAGGTTGTCATACAACATTATTTCGTTTTGCGATTACTCTTTAGTGTAGCACATGTTTTAACTGTATGCTCTCGTGTCCTGTTTTTAGCATCTTGTTGCTATGTTCGTCATCTTCCTCTCATTCTTTCAGTTTTCACAATTTTAGCATATCGTTTTGCGATGTTACGTCCATATATTTAATCGACGTGTCTAACAGCACAAATTGAACTTGCAACACTGTAAGTTTGTTATATCTGGCCAAGTTATTTCCATTCGCGAATGACGCGTGGGAAAAATTACTCTTCAAGCATCTTTATTACCTAATTTATAGTTTTCTCCTTGTGGTCTTTCCGCGAACACGTATTGGGAGTAAGCAATATGTTTGTCGACTCTCTCCGCAAAGTACTCTCAAAATTTCACTAGTAAATTCCACCGTGTTGCACAATCCCTCACTTTTCGCGTCTGTCATTGGGGTGAGTTGAGCATCTCTCTCAATCCTCTCGTGTTGAATAAATCCTGTGACGAAATGCGCGCTCTTCGTTTCATCTGCTCTATCTGTTCCACCACTCCTATCTGGTAACCGTCCTAGACAGGTTACCAACACTCAACGTAAAAAGCGCCTTTTAAGCCACTTATTTCGTGGATGAATTTGATCTGCATTAGCTTACATTTTTTCACATTTAGCGCAAGCAGCTATTCATCACACCGAACAGGAGTGCTGACCAAATCTCAATGGGAAACTATGACACTTTCCTCTACATTAAAGCGTTATCAAACAGTCGCAGATCGCTGCTCACCTTAGTCGTCGTCCACATTATTTCCCCAGATTACCTTGTAAATGGGCTTGGGGTAAACTTTAACATTCGCCTTGCTGGCGTATCCCTGAGACAACTACCTCGCTCGTTGGTCACTCAATATGCGTCGCGCCGAAGATGCGGTAACACTCCGAAAATTTCATTTTTTCAATGGGACGGAGCACCACCTCACCGGTACATGCATGTAATAGTTTTACTTAATGAGCTGCCGCAACGGAGTATCAGCTGCAAGCGTGCGTACAGGTATCCCATCCTCAAAGACCACCCCTGTGGCTCCCCTTCCACCAAGTTTGGACAAATGTGAGCCCGCACAGCAACAGCTGGGAGTGCAGTAACTCCAGACATGCTGAGAAGATTAGCATTAATTTCACTATCGCCTAGATGAGAATTTTACAACACACTCGTTCGATTCTCGAGTGTTGTTCATCAGTCCAGGACCATTACCAGGGAGGATTAATAGAAAAGGTGTAACGAACAGCGGCTCATTTCCTCACGGGACAGTCACGGACATGCTCAAATTAGAGTGCAAGACGCCAAGAGAGGCGTTGCGCACCACGGAGAAGTTTGCCATTTGAACTCAAGAGTGCGTTCTGGCAAAAGTGGGACAACTTATTACATCCACATGCGTCTCGCCAAATGCCCACGAGACTATTCGAAAATTTGAGCTAATAAGGAAGGTTACCGACAGTCCTTCCCACGCGTCATTCGCAGAAGGAAAAGAGTATGCAAGTAGATATGCCCTTCCACACTTATTAACGTTTTTGACACACTTATCTGGTGTGCAGCCTTGTACGGACGACAAACAGGTCAGACAATAATCCACGTCATTAGATGGGATAACTAATCACATATCTGCAACTACATTTTAAGTCCCCCGGCGCGTTTTTCTGTTCGTACACGGCCAATATCAAGAACTACAATATATGCTTTGTTACGCCTTTCACTCTGGCGAGGTACTGAATCTAAGAGGGGATAAAAATCTGGGCATGTTGGCTCAAGGACGGACTAGGTCGGGATAAATTGACTCGTGGGCGGAAGTACGTCACCAAGTACGTATACTGTACAATTTTGAATTCCTTTGCAAACAGGTTTTACGTCTAAAACTTCCTCTTTAGTAGCAAATCAACACTGCTCGCGTAATTAAGTCTTCGCAGTGTAGGGTCACATTCAAATCTGAATATTTTCAAGTTAACACTTCAATGTAAATTCTACAAATACTACGTACGTAAACATGGAATGATCCAACCGTATGTTTATACGCATTCGGTATAATTTTTACTAGACTACAGGTAGTAACTGTTGTTCACTCAAAGCCTTTCTGTGAGATCCTAAGCGAGCAGCAGTGATTTCTTGCAGCCTATCCGAAGATTCTTTACATGGCCCACCAGCGTTTTGCTAGATTAAACTACGCACTCAGCAGCGTAAGCGAAGTCTTATGTTTACCCAACTTAATGTCTGCACACATGCAGAGAGAGCTGCGCTACAGCTATCTCGCTTTCTACAAATTGCGATCTCCGTTTACGTTCCTCGCCGAATGTCCGTGCTTCACATTCTTTACCATTTTAGCGAACGAAATATTTGACCTCCGTGGTTGAGCCACATTATCTCATCATTCCTCTTACTAGAGCATGTTAGTGCTTTTATCCTAATTTAATGTACGCTACCACTACCAACAACTCGCAGATATTTCTAAATACAACTGTGTAGCTTTTACTACGTACATACATCAGCGACTTTTTTCTCATGTTACGCTCTGCTCCACTCTCGCTCTCAGGAACTAATAATAAGCTGGGTTAATTACGCGAGAGGGGGCAGGCATGGTGGCTTCTGCGTTACCATTCCCAGAGTGACTGTGCGGCCTTCAAGACAAGCAATGCATACAGTTTTACCAAACATGAGTATAAAATTGACAGTAAAATGAATGATGGTTACGAGGGGGCAAAATTTTGGTTGTGACGACATTGCGTAAGAATCGCCGGGAAAAGAGAAAAAACAAGAGGGGGGAAATGTGGAAGGAATGAAGATAGTTCGAATGATGGACACATAGAAGAGGACGAAAATACAAACGTTAGGATGCTCCGAACAAGACATGATTAAGAGGCTCCATTTTAACTTTTAATAAGACCAACACACTACACAAAAATGGTCAAGAAACGAAATATATTTGTATGATTATCTTATTTCTTCAATCCTTTGTGTAACATATAATCTAAATTATTTATTATTGGCTTTCGGAAGTAGACAATTGGATAAATTTTAAAGTTACCTAAAAAATTTTCACAGACGTTGCAAGTGGTGTATCAATTTGGACATTCTACGTTTGACTAAGAGCAAGGAACTTACATACTTTTGAGAGCTCACAAAATTAAAACAATGGTTATTATACCGTGTTCTTATTTTTTCAAACTTATCGATAAATTTGTATAACACGTGCCGTATCTCTGACTAAATGATAATTCAATGTTTTTTAATCAACTTTCGCAGACTACGAAACCTAGTAGAATCAATAACATGTATAATATATTTAATGGCCATTTCTAAGTTTTCTCGGCGTGATTAAGGATTTGCTTCCGGATCTTAGCCGAGTTGTTTCCATTTTATGCACAACACTTCGAAGACCGAGCAGTCGTCCTGACAACGATGTTTACTAACTGGTCTTTCTCAGCCATTTATAAATGTTCTCTCTGCGCCCATTACGTTCTTTGATGCTCTGGTTTCTCAGAGAGCACTGATATTCCATGAATCGCTTTCATCGATTCCCAGCTCTGGTGAATGTGATGGTTGGCGAGATCTTAATTTAGTGTGACAAAGCCTCTATTAAATTTAAAGTTCATCCGTGTTTATTACTTCTTCCCAAATCTATTTCTGAAATCAAATACTCCGCTGCTCCAGAAAACTTCCGACAGCTTAGTTGCTTGCGTCCCTCTTCGACTGTTCTAAGTGTCTCTCCAAGACATGCCACATGCGCATGGAACGCTTTCCGAGAGCTAAATCGTCTGACATTCCGAAGATTATTTCTTCGCTGGCGGCAGCCAAACATACTGGATGCTATGTTTTACTTTGAGTGTCCGTCTTCCACGACATTGTGTCAGCGGTAGATAAATATATTACAGGTGATTAATACAACGGCACCAGATTCAGTGATTTGGGAGAAGGGCGGGACGGGGGCACTCAGAACCCTTCCACAGAAGTATGGATGCATAAATGTATCTGGAACGCATTCAGTCAAACCTGGGGCTATCCCACGAACTACTGCGAGATTAGCAACCCTGCAGGGCTTCCGCGATAATTCTGTCCGTCAAGCCTTCCAACGCAGGTTTCTCGAAATCTCATTACCCTTCAGGTAGAGGACGCTTAAGGATAGAGGAGTGAGGATAACCACATACTACACAGCAACCTTGTCCACCGTTTGCCATTTCTTTACATACGTGCGGGAAAACATACTGTTGATGTCACAGTATTTCAAAGAAGTGAAAGTTATCCAGTGTTAATACCATGATTTAGACAGGTAAACCATTAGCTTCACAGGTCTTTCATCGCACACTGTTCCAGTGACCACTATATTTAAATACCCATAACAATAGATTGCATTCGGCAATTTCGAAGGCAACAAGTCAGATTTTATGTAAAAGTTGCATTAACGCTACACAAAAATATTCAAAGAAATTTTTAGCCTTTGCGAAAAAATGCTTTTCAACAGGAAACTGTACAAAATGAACAATATTACACGAGAGTACTAACGCTATGAAAACTAAATACTTCGCACTCTAAATTTTACATTTTCTATATTTTTATTGTTTATTATTCACGTAGTTATTAAAATCTCGCGAAACACTGAAAAATGAAAATTACACTAGTGATTTTTAGGTGCTTAGTTTCCTTCGCTGAGGTTTTCCTTACGCTCGCCGGAAATTTATGTACAGATTTAAAGTCAGCGTGGCTTCTTGCAACAATGGAAAATATGGATTCTCTGCTTTTGGATCACATGTGGGGCATGTTTTGCGTTTTTCCAATCTCTCTACACCGGCTTCCGTTCCTGGTTCTGGTACAACTAAACAGTTAAGCGTGCATAAGCTTCACAGCGTATGTAACATTAGTTACCTCGTTTCTTATCCGGTGTCATCAACGAGTTCAAAAGCTTCAATAATTAAAGCGGTTCACTTGAGTATTGTTTCCGTTTGAATTGTGAACGACAAAGGCATTCACCCCACTAATATCTAACATGCGGAAAAAATGCAACTGATCATTGTGAACCAGTCACAGGCGGCAAAACAAACTATACTGTGTTAAGGTCACTTCCAAGTTTGTTGTTACTGTCTGATCCACTTTCACTTCTTAAAGTGTCAAATCATTCTGAAACAGCATCCTCAAAATGCAGTATCCGTAAGAGGGAAAGTACACGAAGACAAGCCTACTGAGTCCATAACGCAATGCCCTAGGCGCTGTCTCAATCAGCTAGCACGGACGATGGAGTAATAACATAGGTCCAAGTCATATTTAAGTGGCTACTGACCAGGGGAAAAAATGAGCGCATAGCATCGTTGGCCGGGAGGTCCCTATTTGGGGAAGTTCGGCCGCCAAGTGCAAGTCTTGTTTCATTCGACGCCACATTGGGCGACTTGCGCGCCGAAGAGGACGACGAAATAATGGTGACAGCACAACAACCAGTCCCGCTTGTATCTGAAGTGAGCACGTTACGACCGTGCTAAGCAAACGAACGGACCAAGGAAACCAGAAATACACTACGCTGTCATCTCCTACCCATTTATTCTAGCGGTCTGTGCGACTGTACCAGGGACGTTAAGGGCTAAAGAGAAACCTAAATCTTTTGCATTTGTGGCTTTCAAGAAAGCTTTCGACAATGTTTACTGGAACACACTCCAATTTTGAAGGTACAGAAAGAAGTACATGAGCGAAAGGTTCTTTTTAATAGGTACAAAAACTAGACTAGCAAGTAATCTGACGACATGAAAGTAGTTAAAAAGGGTGAGACTGGGAGAAGAAAAAAAAATCCTACATTTAGCGATAACAATTGTCAAGCAGCAGAAGACTTGGAAGAAAAGTCCCGTGCAAACTGACTACAAGATGAACAATTAATCAAGGGTAACTTAATATAGTCTAAATCAGACGGAATTAGACCAGGAAATCTACTAAAAGTGGTATATGTATTTTGCTTTTTGGGCAGCAAAATATGAGGACTGTTCAGTAGAGAATAGTTTCTTAAGGTCGTAATTTCTGGCACTAGAATTTGTCTTACGATGTTCTGTTAATTGTACGTGTAAGAACACGCCGTTTATGTTCCATTGTTGGCACCACTGATATCCGGCTTGTTGGTCGCGGATAAGTCGAGTCGTTCAGTATCGCCTACCACAACAATGGTGATTCGCGATAAACAATATGCAGCTACGAAATTCTGATTTCGCCCTAAATAAACGTTTAGTGTTACGAAGGCCTATGGAGAGGCCTTCCCTGGTGTAAAGCTAGAACATTGTTTAATGCGGGGAGACAATTTCAAACGAAGGTTACTGCTCTTACGGGAGAAGAAAACAGCTGATGTTATTGCTAGAGAATCGACGAATAATCTTAACGAACTTTCTGAAACATTGAGTATTTCTCTGGATGCCACCCAAAAGTTGGCGACGAAATTTAAACACGAGACTTTTTGCAAGACTGCCGAAAATTTAAACATGAGACTTTTCCCAAGACTACCGAACAGAAGGACATCCGCTTGCAAGTCTACATGCAGTGGAAGTTTATGACAGAGGAAGATCCAGTTCCTTTCTAAGGTAGTCAGTAATTCCAGCTGAATGAATTGCGCTGCATCATTTTGACCCTGAGATCATTTGCCAAAGCTCTATGTGGAAATGTTTCACGACCGCAAAAGAAAGCGAAAACTGCAAATGGTGTTACTGGATATCTTGCAAAAATCAATGTGAAATACATCCCTTCGCTCCCTACAGTCCTGCTGGAGTCTAGCAGAAGCGCTGGGGCAAGTGCATGGCGTCCAAAGGGAACTGCTTTGCGAAGAATCGTAAAAGTTAAGACGATGAGAAAAGTTACGTTGTAATTCATTATTGAACAGCCCAGGTAAATTACGACACCCGAAGTAAAGACGATACGAATGGGTGACTGGCAACTGTAAGGCAAGTATTTCTGGAAGAATTTGCTGCCATCGAATATAAATGAAGTGTTTTGAAGCCTCTCGTGATCGTATTTGTCTGGAGGGTAGCCTTCTTCGGAAGTGAAACGTGAACGATAAGCCGTCCTGACAAGAGAATGGAAGCTTTTGAAATGTGGTGCTACAGAAGAATGCTAGGGAACTGAGGGATAGATCGAATGAGGTTCTGAGCCGGATTTGGAAGAAAATTTTATGGCACAATGCGACTAAAAGAATGGACCTGTTGTGACATCCCGAGGCGCTGAAGGATGGGGAGGGGGACGGGGGAAGCGTGGGCGGTAGAAATTTTAGAGGGAGACCGAGGGATGAATACAGCTTATGTAGGTTGCTCTGAGGAGATGGGACTTGCACAGGATAGACTAGTACGGGGACGGCCGTCAAATCTATCTTCTGAATGAGGACCACACCATTTAATTCTGCCTCGTATCTCGTCGGAATGTTCTCGTGGAAGACTGAAGTTGACAGTTCCACAACATGTATAGCTACGCATTCACTTGTGCCTCTTGCTCCTAATCGTCTTGCGGCTGTGCTTGTCCACATGTAAATAGAGGAACGAGTGTAGGTGCCGGCCTTATCCTCTACTTCGACGTGGGGCAAGCACAGCAACACGCCGACTTGACGCAAAGCGCACGCGTCACTTGGTAAGAAGCCCCTTCATTTGAAGAGGGCGAGTTGTCGGTCCACACTGCACAGCTCAAATCAGCTGCCAGGCCTGTCGGTGTTTCAGCGACTCAAGAGCTGCAGTTTTAAGGAGCGGCCATTTGGGAGGTACAGACAAAATCCCTTCGCGATGTTCACTCGTAAAGTAATCCAGTTCGAACTGCATTCGGTAATGGTGGTATTTCCTATTGGCTTTGAAACATTGTCAGTCACAAGGGGCTTAACGGCCACTGTTCGTTCGCCGTACAACATTCCTTGCAGACACGTTGAGGCAGTCTCCATTGCCACACCAGCAAATGTGGCAAATTCATTCGCGATACGGTCACGGTCTCGTTTAAACACGACTTACTTCGTAAAAATTGCTACGTCTCCAAGTTCATTCTTATCTTACTGCGCTGGCATATACAACCATTCCGCGGCCAATAGTTGCGTCATATGTGACGTCACACGATCGCCTGCATTCTCTTCAACGTCTTCAACGCGCCAAAGTTAGTCCGCTTTTTTGTGGGGCTGGCTAGTTCTGTGAGCTTGTTAGTGATATACAATGAATAAACTGGTAGAGTAAAAGCAATACTAAAATGAAAAAACGCCTGCGTGTAAGGTTTGAACTTTTCAACGTGCAGACCACTGTGTGTTTACTCCTTGGCCTTCTGAGGCGAGGCCACAAACGATGAGGTCACCTTACCTCAGGCATCCCACTCTCGGTAGCACTTCTTCGGAGGATTAAGCGTTGGGATAAGTAGAATTCCCACCTTATTCCACTGTCGCCGTCTTCCTACAGTGTAGTCCCTATACTCTAGGTCTAAAAATTGCTAAATTGGAGTTCGGAAGAAAAATCAGAAAGTGGTCCCTTTTTCTAAGAACTTAGGTAGTCGCAGAAATGGCTGATCCGTCCTACATATGGCAGTTGTTTTCAATAAATGACTGGCAGAAAGTATCAATCTTATACAGCATGCTTTTGACGATGCTACATTGTTTAGTATTTGATAGCTATCGACAGTTAACGCTCTACGAATTTGTCCACATGAATCAAACTGGTCGTCGCCACGTGATACGAGATCTCAAAGGTCTCGGTTTATCTAATATTAAAGCTGTGCTAGATTCTACTCTGGCCATCTGCTCGTTACTTAACTATTGGGGACAGCAAACCGGGCCATAACGAGCTATCTAGACTAACATCGCACTACTCTACCAAATGAAATGACGCCAGAACTCTGAAGAAACTTTAAATGGTAACGGACAGTCGAGTAGATGTGCAAAGCAGGCATTGCGAGAAATGCGGTTCATCGCATACTGACTGGAAATTTGGACATGAGAAACCTGTGCTCAAAATGGGTGCCGCGATGACTCAAGGGAACAAAACCAGCGTCGTGAGGATATTTCACTCTTAGTATGTGGCGTTGTTGCGCTGCAATACAGCACAGTTATCGAGTCAAATTCACAGCGACGGATCAAACGTAGGTCCATCACTTCACAACTTCGACGAACAAACAGCTAAAACAGTGGAACTAAAGTGAGGAACCTCCTCCAAAGAAGACTAAGGTGATTCCATCTACAGGCAAAGTCACGGCGTCTGTTTTTTGGGATGCATGTGGACCAACATCTTCAAAACGGAAAAAATGACAAGTATCACGCGAACTTCTTGCGGCGTCTGAACGCTGTAGTTTAGGAAAAGGGGGCCTCATTTAGCGAAACGAAGTTTTGCTTCACTACGACGACGCACAAGTTCTCACATTCACTACAGCCATGACCAAAACCAATGAGAGTTCAAATTACTTCCTCGAAAACGCTATTCGCCAGACGTAGCCGTAATTGGTTTCCAAACAGTGAGAAATTGCTTGGTGGTAAGGTCTGTCAAAGAATGGTGGAGTCTGCAGTTAATGGCTATTTTTTGGGGGCTCTGCGGGTTTCCACTATAATCAGGGTACCGAGGATATTAAATATCGCTGAGAGAAGTGTATTGAGCTGAAATAACACTATGTAGAGAAAGATTTTCCCAACATTCGTGTTTTTCTTTCTTTTTACGTCGGATACTTAAGGGATAGCCCCCGCATCTTTACTGCTAAACAGGTTACATGCGTTGTTTACGCCACTGGGCTCAAGATCGATAGAATACAGGGACGTTTAAACTCTTAGGATTACATAGTTTCTGGTACATATGACAGTTACATGTTGCTATAACAGTTTGACATCTGTATACTACATGAAGAGCTGTCATCTCATCACACGTATGAATGGAGGTGGTCGATAACAAGTCAAATGAGCAAGCACAGATTTAAGATTTCCGCGTCAACTGCTAACGTTTGAACCTTGTCCAACCTCTCTTTTATGATTATTGCTAAACTGACTTGATCATGCCATTCAAAAAGTCTCACGGAAGCGACGACTGTTACCTCAGAAGGAATTTCTAGTCGGCGTTCGTCATGTGTAGGCCAAATTTTCCTACGAGATTTTTTTCGTTTAACTCCGGAAGTCAAATAGTGCCAGTGACTTAAATTGCCTTAGTAAGAATTTACACACTAAACAACCGAAAAAACAGTCCAAAGCTGCCTATATACGCAGCTCCTCAAATACGCCAAACTGTGTGTGTGTGTGTGTGTGTGTGTGTGTGTGTGTGTGTGTGTGTGTGTGTGTGTGTGTGTGTGTGTGATGTTCCTTTCAGATAATTGGGGAGATGTACTCAGCAATATCTTACAGAAATTAAATTCATTTTTTGTGTGTTTCTACTAATCAGTGAAATTTTTGTATCGCTATTTGCTGACACTAATCACAGTGGTGAAAGGCTCACAGAATCTGACTGTTTAACCTACTTATTTGTTACATGTACTTAATTCTCGTAATTACAATAGTAAAACGATAACGTGTTGCCGTTTTCGTCTAGTCGTCTAAGGAGCGTATTATGGGAGATCTGCAGTGTATTATTTCATTCTGATTAAAAATTAAATGAAATTCGAAGCTGTATTGCTGTTCTGCTCATCTTTTTACGCGTCAACTGTGGCTGGCCACGTTACTGCAGGCTAGCCTTACCAGCTGCCCAGCCAGTGCTGTTCAAGTTAAACGTGCCAGTAAAGCTGCTGTCCCGTATTATCGCCAACGCATGCGCGTAACGCATAGCACAAAACGTACCCTTTTATCCTATTTGACAGTACTGTAGACAGCCTGGCTGCAGTCTCATGTGATACGGAAATCCAATGAGGTTCCAGCAAACGCGGAAGAATACATAGTGCAATGTTTACATCAGGTTTATTTTGATGAACGGACTATAGAAGATGCCTAGTAATTGGACATTAGAGAAATACATGCACTTTCTAATCTCATAATGGAGTTACTGGTTTCTGGAATCACGATGTTTTCTGAGGCAGATTTATCAACAGTTTCCATTGCCTACCATCAATGTCTTGTTGGACGGTAGAAACAAATTTAGGGAACCATTTGCTCCTCATATCCAACAGGACATATACATCCCACTTGAAATAATTACGAAACTATAAATAATCGAAATTCTGAAACACTCTCTGAATGTACATTCCAAAAGTAGGACACATTTAAAGTAATACGCTAAATTTTAATTTGGCCACGAAAAGGTTAAGGCAATATATCACATTCAGCTACTCAAGTCCTCAGTCAGACAACTGCAATGTCCTCAGCAAACCTCAAAGCTTTTATTTCTTCTCCCTGAACTTAATTCTCTCCACATTCTTTGCTGTTCACTCAATATAACGACTGAGTCTATGTCAACATTGTCAAACACTTTTGAAAGGGATTGGGTGGATGGGGGGAGGGGGCACAACATCCGTGGCTGTAACAGAGAGGAAGAGGGCGGCTGGAGGAGGATGACTTAACACTGTTACGGTAAGTGCCACACACCGTAAAGTTTTTGGAGTGGTGTAACGTTTTCATTATGACTACCCTAACAAGCAATCCCGTTTTCTCTTGGGGGTACACGGTCTACCTCTCATCGCCGAAGTGCTGATAAATTTATGGACGATCTTATCTCTCATTATCTTTGTGAAAAATTGAGACCACGTGATCTGCCGGCAACATCTCATCGGTCTGAAACGCAATAGCAAACGCTATGACGAAACATACCGACGCCAATGACGTCATCCACTAACTTGCACGGGGAATTTCCTCCGGGCGGCTTTTCTGACTGCATACCATTTTAGTATCACGCTATGACTGCCCGCACGTGGGCGTACAGATAAGATGTCCCAATTTGTTTGGATGGCAGTCTGTCCAGGAAAATGCAAACTTTTTCGATTTAGTACGAAAAATTTCGCCTGTTAAACATTTTGTACATATAAACAGCTATCTGCCCGGAACTGCAGCGGTTAAATTTTCACCTTACCCTTATCTAAATTTTCCCCTATTCCTCCAAAATCACTGTAGGCCAACAGTTCCGCCTCGCCAGTCAACATTTCTTATTGTCATTTCTCGAATGACTGAAGTTATTGAAAACTTACGAAACTTCTTTAAATTAGTGTGATT
Organism: Schistocerca piceifrons; assembly: GCF_021461385.2. NCBI lineage: Eukaryota > Metazoa > Arthropoda > Insecta > Orthoptera > Acrididae > Schistocerca > Schistocerca piceifrons. The sequence continues at coordinate 143,423,106 of NC_060148.1, read as the reverse complement.
CAGTAAAGCAGAAACAATGCACAAATACACCAGGCAAATTTTCTGACGACATTTCTGCATACACCGATGACCTGATAGTCATCTGTTGGTACTGATCTCAAGAATGGGATTTTTTTTTTTTAAAACTATTACTCCACTAGACAGTCTTCATTTCACATGGAAAAAGCCACTGAAACGGCATTTACCCAACACGGAGATTTCTAAAAATATTCTCTGGCAGTACCATACTGCTCCATTACCACCACCCCCCCCCCCCCCCCCCCCCCACACAAATTTCAATGAAAGCTACACGCCACGTCGACCGAATTTTCGAGAATTTGAGTTGAAAAGGCAACCACCCAGTAATATGACTCCGTAAAATTTTTGTCTTTGTGGTATGTCAAGTTCAGAACAAATATCAATATACCACAGCAGTTCGAGGCAACTCAAATTCTAGAGAAAATAAACTTTTTCCGGAGAAGCTTTGTGAGCATTCATTTCCTAAAGCGATATTTTCACGACAAACAGCGTTGCTCACTCGGTAGTGTTGGTTAATGATAATCGGGTAATCAACGGATCATTGGTACGAATTTCGCTTTGGACTTTCCATTTTATTTTTTCGTTGAGATCCAATACATACACCATTTAAATATAAAATTTTATCAAATGTTTAACACATCGAATCATTTATGAAAATGGACGTCTTTTCTAATTACATAATATCACGCGCAAAATTGTACGTTTTATTGCAAAGATAGCATCTCAATTTGTCGATTTCCATGTATTGGTAGAACTCTAGGGAAGCTTAATACACGTAAGACGACCGCATCTAGAACGCTAGTGTGACCCCTTCTTTAATACTGTTAAGTATTTGGGATTAAATAAGGACGTCTAAGCAATTCATATGCGTCCTGCCACATTTGTTACCAGTAGGTTCGTTTAGCACGCCAAGCATTACGCAGACGCTTCGTAAATCGAATGTGAATCACTGGAAGGAAGTAGTTCTTCACGCGAGGCATTGTTCAAGTTTGAGGCTGACTGCAGAACAACGCTACTACCGTTAAGACACTTCGCTAAGCACCACGAGAGAAATTAGGGATCGTACGGAGGTAGACATTTTTTCCCTTTACGAGTGGAACAGGAAAGGAAATGACTAGTAGTGGCACAAAGTACCGTCCGCTATACACTATGTGTATTGCATGTAGATACAACTAACTTTAGGATTTCAAACAAAGCCGTTCGTAGTGTACCAAGCCTGTAACTATCAAGTAGCTGGTTTATTTCTCTCTATACATATCTCTTTAAAAATTGATTAAACATTTGTTAATAAAACTCATAAAAAGTACTAGACAGCTGCGAACCCGAAAGTTCTTTTGTACGCTGCTGTTTTACTAAGAACTCGCCAACTGGAGGCAGCAGACTGCTATCTTCTTCTGACCTTTGAACTTAACAGGCCAGTTAAGGGGCCCTACAGCTTAACGTGGAGTCCGAATCACGGCAAGAATCTACTTTTTCACATAAAACGCTGTCCAAGACGATACACGTGAAATCCGTGGTGTGGCACTATCACCTTCCTCGGCGCTTTTTAGATTTACTGGTCACACGGAACCGATCGTAAACTGAAATTTCGACCAAAAATTCGAAAATATAGTTTGGTGCAATTACAATTAAGTATAAAACGTAGGACACTATGCGTTTTTGAGTGATTATTAATCAATAAAAGGTTTCATTTTTTTGGAAAATATTTTATAATTCATAATTGTTGAAGCTTTCGTTGCCACTTGCTGACACTGATTGCTAGCCTCTGTATCAAGATCTTTGGCCTAAGTTTAAAGATTTTTCTCACGTTTCACCAATCCAAGCGACTGGAACTGTCACAATGTTTCACCCTGCACTGCTGGTGGCTGCCTGTATGTCAATTAACAATTCTATTGGGTAATATAGGGTTCGAATTGACGTGAAAAAGTTGCATATAGCGCTGATGCATCACTAGACTCACGATAATGGCGATTGTGACAATCTAAATAATTCACGGCGTACTGAAATTTCTTTTTCAGAGTGTTAGATAATTTTATCTTACTGCTTCAGAAAACTGATTTTCAGAGCTCTGACCTGTAATGTATGAAGTGCCAATCCGCTAGGTGCCGTTCTCACCTCTGGCAGCAGCCACTCGCAAACAATGCACCGTTCTCCACTATACGGACGCTATTCCCGGTTTATGAAACTATGCGCGCAGTTCACAGCTATTCCATTGGTTGCCGACGGATTTCTTAAGGACAATCCAAGCAAACATCACAATCTACTAAGTTCCATTGGCCTTGTTCTGATATTTGTGTCTTAGTTACTGGACGACAGCACAGTAAACAAAAGATACAGGGCGATCCATATAAACCTTAACTACTTGAATGGGTCAATTCACAGGACGTGAGAAAGCGAGTACAGTTCATCGAAGTTTGTGAGGGCATCTGCCAATTTATTTCCCAAACTGGAAATGTATCCCATTATTGCTTTGAGCAAGTACTTCAGTCTTAATTGGAACACACTGTACGTTTACAATGATCATAAAAATTGCATATTGCCAACAATATAGAACGCCAATGTTGCTGGCAAAATAACAGCCACGCGTACTTTGGCCACATGTACGGCAACATTGTCGGTCAATGTCGGCAATATTTGTGGCACACTCCGATTGAAATTACTTTGTGATTGACGTTCCAGTGGACGGAGGTTGGGGCAGAGAGAGAACCAATCGCGGCTTTTTCTCTGGCTCCACGTGCTCCTTGTGTTGCCTTTGCTATGAGGAGCTGCAGCGCTTATCACATGTCACGTCCCGCGGGGTTTGGGAGAGGCCAGAAAGTAGACTGCTCGGGCGGAAGGGGTTGGGACGCGAAGGAGCGCCGAACACGCTGTGACTTTTTGCATGTTTTGCTGCTACAAAAATATTTCCATGCAAATATGGCAGGCTAAACTACAGGGTGATTCAAAAAGAATACCACAACTTTAGGAATTTAAAACTCTGCAACGACAAAAGGCAGAGCTAAGCACTATCTGTCGGCGAATTAAGGGAGCTATAAAGTTTCATTTAGTTGTACATTTGTTCGCTTGAGGCGCTGTTGACTAGGCGTCAGCGTCAGTTGATGCTAAGATGGCGACCGCTCAACAGAAAGCTTTGTGTGTTATTGAGTACGGCAAAAGTGAATCGACGACAGTTGTTCAGCGTGCATTTCGAACGAAGTATGGTGTTAAACCTCCTGATAGGAGGTGTTTGTGCAAAGGGAAAAGTTCTGGACGGCCGAGAACGAGTGATGAAAATGTAGCACGCATCCAGCAAGCATTTTTTCGCAGCCCAGGAAAATCGACTCGCAGACCTAGCAGAGAGCTGCAAATTCCACAATCAACTGTATGGAGAGTCCTACGAAAAAGGATGGAGCGCCACCACATTGGCACTTATCTGTCCGTAACTACCTGAACGTAAACTACCCGAGGCGATGGATCGGCCGCCAGGCAGCCCGTGACAGAGCACTTCATCACTGGCCTCCAAGAAGCCCTCATCTTACCCCCTGCGATTTTTTCTTATGGGGGTGTGTTAAGGATATGGTGTTTCGGCCACCTCTCCCAGCCACCATTGATGATTTGAAACGAGAAATAACAGCAGCTATCCAAACTGTTACGCCTGATATGCTACAGAGAATGTGGAACGAGTTGGAGTATCGGGTTGATATTGCTTGTGTGTCTGGAGGGGGCCATATTGAACATCTCTGAACTTGTTTTTGAGTGAAAAAAAACTTTTTAAATACTCTTTGTAATGATGTATAACAGAAGATTATATTATGTTTCTTTCATTAAATACACATTTTTAAAGTTGTGGTAGTCTTTTTGAATCACCCTGAAGTTTGAAGTATGATAGACGTCTCGCTTTCTGCACAGAAATGTTAATATGAACAATGTCAGAGTCTCCATCTTTATCAAGCGATCACAAACTGGTTAAAATCTGACTCCTTTACATCTCTCAGTTTCACATCGTAGCTGGCCTTTAATAGTAATATTTATGATGTTTTTAAATTAAGAAAACTACTGAACACTTTATACTTTATGTTCAGTGGGCTCGATGCCATTCAACGAGTTGTGTTCACCATTTGCCATTTTCTCTGCTTATTTAGATTTGCTACTTTCGACATGTGTATTATTGCTATTATTCGCCTATAACGTGTCATTATGGTATCTGAACTCATCACCGTTGCCGTAACACCAGCTGCCAAGACGACGTTCCCACTACCTACGAAGACAGCCAACATTCGGTAAGAAGAATAATTGTTCGTTTTTCGATGTGTGCGCGCAAGCAAGCGCGCGCAGCTATCGATCGCACTATCACTTGCCGCCTTGTGTACAAGTCGGCAACTTACTCGCAGCCACTGCTGTCAACCACAAAGTAATTTTAATCTGAGTATATACATTTCCGTCATTACAGGACTCGTGCATTCGCGTTCCACAAAGGAAAAAGAAAGGGAAATTGTGTTTCGTGGGTATGTTTACTTTTCAGTCCAGTAACTTAAGAAAACTCACGAAATGATACTGCATACATGTCTCTTCCAGAACGCTGAAACGTTATTTTGAAAACACTGAATAAAAATTCGAGAATTGGTTGAGACTAATACGAACATATACCAACCAGAACCAGATCGGCGATGACGAATTCTGGCTGTGTGATTCAAGCGAAGTTTGACGCACTTCTTAATTACACTTATCAATATACCTCTTCGTGTAAGACTGTTGCATAGCGTTGTTGGAAGGACTTAAATAAAATTTATTTCAGCTTCCTGTAATTAAGTCTTCTTTCTGTCGGCCTCTCTTGGCTAGCTCTTGCTTTCTTGAACTCCAATGTCAATAGGTATCGAGGCCTGAGGATGCCTCAGTTTCCAACCTAAGCACTGTGGTTGGGAAACCACAGAGCTATTTCCTTCCTCAGGACATGATGCCTAGTGACGAAATATGAGCACACGGAACATCTGATCAGCTGCATCAATTGAGTTTCTAACTAACAGGGCACACTTCCAGTCTGGCTAAACTGGCACCCAGCTTTCGAGGATTTTTTTTTCCTTCGAAGTTATTGACAGATATGCTGTAGTACTAGGAACTCTCTGTACGGAATTTGGACAGTTCTACAGAAATTCACAAAGGAAGCACTATCACTTGGGAAAAACTTATCTTGTAAAAATATTTGTCTACATCCAAAAACAATGATGGCAATTCTGAATACCTACCCATGAGCTCTACAGGAAACCTAAAAACATTTTTTTTTTTTTTTTACAGGTCACAGTTCATGAGAATTGCAATAATGAGGGATATTGTTGTAACCGAAATACACAATAAAAATCACCCTAGTCCTGATGATGGTTGCACACAGCACCCCAACATATTTACTGAAGAATGGTCTATTAAACCCTTCCTGTGAGAACTATGCTCAGGTAGCACGATGTCCCAAATGCCAACTGGTTGGCAATTTGTGGAAGACTGTAGCGTTTAATTTTCCATGTTAGACACTGAAAGCATAATTGCAGAGGTAGGGTTGCCAACATTTTAAATGATCACTGTACAGTACATTTAATGGAAATACGGAAGCGTCCGATCCCGCCCGTCTGCTTTGACCCATGACGTCACAAATATGGCGGAAACAAAAACAAATACACACACTTTCCAAAAGAAGCCTAATGACACTAACGGGACAAGCGCGGGAAATGGGGTGTTTTGGGTGGGGGGGCAAACTAAATATAAACAAATTTAGACGCCTTGCGTAGCTACAACGTGTAAGTGAAGACAGCCATGCATGAATACCCACCCACCTCCCCAGGGGTCGTAAACCCTGCAACCCATATAAGATAAAGATGCTTCAGTAGCTGCTTAGTGTTTTTTGTCTTTTTAAAAAAATCTCACGGGATAGAACGAACAGATCAGAAAGATAAATATAATAAACTAAAACAGAAATTGGAGGAAACACATAATTAACATAAGTAATAAGTGTTTTTAAATTTTAAAAAATCTCACGAGATAGAACAAACAGATCAGAAAAGTAAATAAAATAAGATAAAACAGAACTGGAGACAGCCACACTCAAACCAAACTCCGCGCCGTCATGACGTCACACACGACAACACCCTTACGTCACGGGTCAAAGCCGACGCGTGGGATCGGACACTTCTGTCGACCCCATTTAATTTGCCAAGCAAGGTGTTCTAGAATCTCAAGGACTATGGAAATGGCTATGGGAAGAGTTCTTTAAGCTCTGCTACTGGAGGCAGCTAGAACATTGTCATGTTTTTAACATGTTCATGACCACATGTCAGCTCCTGATTATTTACTAAACAGAACAATATCACTGAATTCTGTTAAATCTATGACAAGGTGCCTGAAGTTTATTCACACTCGTTTGAATAGAAAGGTTATTCTCGTTGACTGTGCTCTTGTGCAGTTGTCACTCTGGTATAACTTTCAAATCTTTAACTCCACAATGTCTTCCCAGCTTAAACAATTTAAAAAGTGGTCGATATTAGCTCTGTGAGCTCTTCAGTACTGCTATACATTTTCTGCAAATTTAACTCTAAACGTATAGCATATCTTTCAAGAATTTAAAAAATGAATATATCTCTACAGTAGTGCAAACTTATTACTCTTCAAAGGCAGTAGACAAATGTAACAAGTGTCGATTCCCACTTTGTCTTGCTGCATTAGTGACCTACAGCCTGTGTATTATCTCGTTTAACTGGTAATTACATGAGGAAATTGTTTGTCTGAAAGTGAGTCCTAATCGTAGACACCGTCAGGACTGGTAAAGAAGTACTGAACAATTTTCACATTTACACCTACCACTAATAAAATTAGCCCACAATTCAAGTTAATCATTAAGGATTTGAACCATGTCGGTTTCAAAAGTACACAAAAACTTGTTCGAGGCACGCCCTTTATTCTTTGAAGTTTAGGACTTGCTAGATGGGCCACTTTGATAATATTTTTCCACACAAGCGACATACACCCCCTCCCCATTTTCACAGTTGTACTTTCACAAATGTCAGTTTTAGCTGCCAGCAGTGGTATGCACCTGGGCACCACACACTGCCCAGCACTCGAGGGGAAACACTTTTCACCTCAGCCTTAAAATCCACCCCGCTTACTCGAGTCCAAACCTAGTACCATTATTCAAAACAAATTGCCATTAACTATTGTGAATAAGACTCTTCAGTGTTTCACATTGTAGTCCTTTAATCGTGCCAAGACGAGAAGAAACATTACAGAAGTCAATCTAAGAAAGTGTCACAGAATAAATGTCGACCTACCTGTTGATAAATCCATAGCCACTCTTTACATTGAACCACTTCACAGTCCCGGTAACTTTGGTTGCTGAAAAGAAAGAAATTTCAAAATTTTACTTTAAATTCATACAAAGTTGCTGTGCAAATGCTTGGCAAAAATAACCGCACATAAATCTTAAGAGGGCAGACTGGATTCATCGGTGGGATACTGAGGAAACACTATCGCCTCAATCAGGTATAACAAGAGAAAGAACGTACACAATGTGTGCTACAAATGGTCACAGGTTTGTATGTATGCCTAGAGAGTAAAAATTGCTGATAATGACTGAACAGACAGACATTAAGATGGACACCAACTACTGTCACTACCAATTTACAAAGTCTCAAGGAAAAGCATTAAGTTACAAGTATACAAATACTAATAACTAACAGTCAATTCTTTAAAGAATAACTCTCGTATTAAATATAAAAAGGGAAATGGAGCCCCATGCTTCTTGACAGAGCGTAGGGGAAAAATGCAAGAGACCCGCACCGTCATACTAGGGAAGGTCCTAATGGAGGTGGTTTGGTGTTGCCTTCCTCCAACCGTAATGGTAACCGATGATGAAGACAACACCCAGTCATCTCGGGGCAGGTGAAAATCCCTAACTCCACCGGGAACTTAACTCGCGACCCCGCGCTCAGGAAGCGAGAACACCGCCGCACGACCACGAGCTAAATAACTGGGCAGTTTACACTCTGGATTAAGAAAGTTACGACATCTTCCGAACTGTGGCTCTGTGATAAAATTTTGAGGTCAATTCTAGTGTCCGATTCCACTCTTCAACTTTGAGCAATGACATCATACCTAAGAGATGTTACAGAGGCAACCTTTGAAAGCAACTGATCATATTCATAAATAAACGAATGTAGCATACGATAAAATTACAAACAGTTCACACAATTAATTACTTAGCCACAAATTATACTGCCAAGAACGAAATTTAATGAAAATCACAGAACCTTCAAATCCGGTACAGTATGTGCATGGTGGTCACTTAATACCAATTGTTTTATCTAACAGTACTAGTACCCAAGGAACTAATATTGACAGTAACTGGAAATTAACTACATAGGTTACCAATTCCAGCCATTCCACAGTCATTTTGATCGTTTCAGCAACAAGTGTGTGCGCAATAAAGTGCTACAGGATTTCTACATATTCTTTATTACTATGAAAAAGAGAAAAATTTGGAAGCTGTAACCGCAATACTTATTAGTTTTTTTGTAGTAGTTCCGTGATCAGTGAGAAATCTAGAAATCCTACAAAAACCACAGATTTACTGCAAAAAATATCCAAAATTATGAACCATCAAAAAGTTGTAATAAGTAACTAGAATTGCCCTATATAAATGGCCAATTCTAGTTACCAATTACAATTCTCATTTTACACCACAGTAGTTTTAGAGAGCAGTTACAAATGTAGAAATGATATTACATTTCAATGCACACAACTGCAAAAATAATTTATATATGAATCGTAGAGCAGTTTTAATCTGTAGACACTCTTTTGTCATGTACTGGCTTTTCTTTTAAATTTTGTGTTTCTCTCCACGTTTTGTGCTACTGTTTCCTATTTGTCATTCACTTAATTTTCCCATTTTTCTGATACATTTCAGTTTCTCCCCATCCAACCGCCCCCCCCCCCCCCCCCCACTTTCCTGCACTTCTTCCATTAGGTTCAATAATTAATATAAGATAATGCTAATCTGTAACAGTAGCTTCACCATGCACTTTACAGTAGTGCAATCTGAGGGTTCTCTCTGCTTTTCCAGTCACAAATTACGACAATACTCTTAATAGACATGAAAGTTTTTAATTCTTGTTCTCTATTATTTTAGTTACCTTCAGTTCGTTTCGATATAATTCATGACTAAAGAACTGCATGAATGTGATTGTAATTTTATCATATGCTATATTTGTTTGTTTTGAGTATGATCTGTTTCTTTCATAGATTGGTTAAACATAGCGTCTTTGCCTTAGGTACAATGTCATTGCTCAAAGCCAATGAACTGAATCAAACACTAGAATTTATATAAATTTTGCATATACATTCACTGGTGTAAGTATACGATCTGCAAAAAGTGTCACAGGACAGAGTTCGTAGTAAAGAAATAATAAAATGTCATAGTTATACTCATGAGCAGAGAAAGTAATCTCGAAGTTATCTTATTTTGTGGGGGTGTCAGTGAGAAATTATGTGTAAGTAGGTAAATACTCTCCCTGCCAAATACAGTAGGGGTAGTCTGGGTAATTTGTGCACCAGGTGTTACGCTGGCCACTAAATGTTCGCACAGTTTCCAACTTCAATACATAACTTGTGTTAAACTTAACATACGATTATGTATCTGAAGAATTTGATGGCAGCATTCTAAATTTTGTAAATCTGGTCAATAAATGAACTGAAAAATTTTTATTGGCCCAAGAAACAGTGAGGAAGGCAACCTGCATTGGGCTGTGTACAAGGAATCAGGTTAGTCGTTTACCATTAATATAGGTGTGGATACTAACAACACCTGGGTACAACTATAGACGATATGGTAAAGACAAGATTAGAATAGCAGTGCACACGAAGGCATTTAAGAAGTGAAATCCTCCCGCGCTCCATGCTCTAATCCGGAAGAAATACTAGTATGAGGTACATAATGGGAAATGCCTACTGTGGTTTGCAGACTGGGTGTTGAAGGGTGGTTTGATACGTTTCGTGAATTTCCATGAATGATGGGAACATTTTTGTTGCACCTTCATGGTTCGCAAGCTTTATTATTCCATGGATAGTAGAAAGAATTTCAACTATGTACAGTGTAAATGTTCACTGTTTACAGCTGCTTAGATTGATCAATGTAGCAGCTGCAACTGAAAATGGAGAAAACAGTTTCGTTCCATTACTGAACATTTTCATTTGAAGGATTTGACTGCCACACAAATCTAAAATGAAGTTCACGCAGACTCTACACACTCATTTAAGACAACTTACTTTTGGATTTAGGAGTAAATGTGTCCTTACACGCACCAAAGGAGAAACATGCTCTGGTCTTCGAACTGGGGTCGCCATAAAGAATACCATTCACAAAATCCATGATATGGTAATAAAAGACCCTCTAACAATGTGTGAAATTGCAGAGATTATAGGCGTCTCAAGAGTGCATAATATCTTGTATGGAGCACTGGCTATGAGGGAGGGTGCCTGGATTGCTCACAGTGACCCAACCATGGCTGGACCATACTATGCATTATTGGATCACGTCAAACTCGCATTGGCTGCAAAAAAGACTAGTGCTGGCATGCAGAAAATTTCTTTTTCTAGGATAATGCATCACATCCCACACCAGCGATAAAAATGGCAAATGTGCATGACATGTGCTTTTAACTGGAGGTTCTGTCAAACTGTTCCTCTGGCACCACATTTCCTCAACCTACTGTTCTGTAACACCAGCACAAATTTTGCTAGAACTAGGTAATTCCTTCGAAAGGTTATGTATCTGTGAAATCTTTAGTCTCCTGACAATGCTCCCGAAGCTTAGTTACATTTACGAGAACTTTCGAAAGTAAAATCTATTATCCATTTTAAAATCTCTGATCCCTGACTGAGGTCATTCGCCTTACATCATATGATCGACGTTTTGTACCGTGCCACATCGCGGAAATTTCAATTTTCTTTAGCCTATGAATACGACATTTTAGTTAAAAAGGGGGCTACATGCTCGATAATATTTATGGGAAGGCGTTCTTTGTGCGGCATTTTTTGGCGAGTCTCAATTTTGGGAAGTCGGCAAAATCAGACCGCACTTAGAAAATTTTCCTTTGCACAGTTTACGGATACAAACTTGTTCTATTTGCAGGCGCATTTTCTTTATTTTTGATTAGTCGTTTTATCGCCAGATACTGCCATTGAGTTTACCGTTGTGGCTACTGTGGCAGAGAAAGTAAGGGAGAAAGTTTGAACTTTTGTTGGTTACATAGTGTGCCATTACTAATGACAATTCCCACATTTGTCTGTGAAGCGTGTATAAAACTGCGTCGTATGCGAGGCTGCCACAGAGCACTGCCGTCATTCCAGTTCTAGCCTCTGTTGTAATGCGCGACAAGGCCTACTCACCAGCCAAGAATGCCGACTTTGTACCCTCATTTCATTATAGGAACGCCGCATTCAGTTGTTGCGAGTCGACAACTGTATTGTCAACAGCGCTTGACATACAAGAAGCTCAAAAATTAAAATAAATAAAGAATTAAATGAAAATAAATTTTGCCGAACAAAATGACGAATAAAGTGCAATCTTCCTTAATAGCTTTTTCTGCTGGCTGAGGTCTGTGTCGCTATCGCAGTCGACTCCAAGTGTGTGCGAGCTTTTTTAGGGGTGCGTCCGGCACTGGCTTCATTTTTATAGGTGTGGGAAGGCGGAGCAGCTGTCTAGTATATTCCGCGAACGGCCTAATCTGCCCCCCCCCCCCCCCCACTCTCATCCCATCGGGCACGTGAGAGACAGTGGGGAGACGTACTGCACCGCATCCACATGGACCAACGACTATGTAGCACTTTTCAACCGCCGTGGTGGAGGAATGGAATCCCCGTCCACAAGAACACTACCAATCTTGTTGCCAGCACGGGAGCACATTGCGCGGCATGCATTGTAGTCTGCAGTGTTCGAACATCCTATTAACCCTTAACTTTTCAGGTCATTTTCTGTACAGACTGTCCCACCGTCTCAGTGACCGCTATATTTAAATAACCATAAAAATTGCATTCAGCAATTTCCGTGGAACAGTTCAGGTATTACGAAAAAGGTTGCATTAAAACGGGCAAAAAAACTTTCATATAAATTTTAAACAACACACTACAAAATGAACCTAGTACTACATGACAATGCTGCGTAAACTAAAATCTTGCACTCCAAGTTTTACTTTTTACTGTATATTTATTGTTTATTACTCCTATTGTTTATTACTCCATGTAATAAACTCTCGCAAAACACCGAAAAAATGAAAATTAAACGAACTTTTTAATTCTTTAGTTTCCTTCGCTTATGGTTTCTTTGAACTACCTGAAAATTTTTTGTACAGACTTCAAGTCACATTGGCTTTTTGCAACAACGGTAGACGTCTTTCTTTTTGGGGCACAAATGAAGCATGTTTCGGGCGTTTCTACTGGTTCTACAACAGCCTGTGCTCTTGGGTCTGCTACAAGCAAAACACGGTGAAGAATGCACGAAGTTCACAGCGGGTGTGATATTAGTTTATCTGTGGTGACACCAACGAGTTTAAGAGGTTCAACAATTACAGCTGTTCACCTGAGTATTGTCTCTGTAAGAATTGCGAAGGGCAAACGCTTTCACCCCCCATGTGTCAACATGCGGAAAAATGCCACTATGTTTCGACCTTATGTATTTCTAGCAGAACCTTCAGCTGAAGATTCAGTCTCCACGCTGTCTTCGCCCCTGATCACTTATTCCATTCGAGGAATTCATAGGTGGCAGAACAAACTAGTCTTCACTTTCGCCCTGTTCCTATACTGTATTATGGTCACTGAATTTCGTTATCACTATCTGATCCACTACCATTTCCCAAAATATCTTCAAACCGTTTTAAAACAATACCCTCAAAGGCAGTATCCGTAACATCGACAGTAAACGTAGACCTGCCTACTGAATCCATGATAAAATCCTTGGCGCTGCCTCAGACTGCTAGCACGAAAGAAGCATTAATAGTACAGGTCGACGTCGTATTCAAATGACTACAGAAAGGAAACCGTGGCAGCTTAGGGAAATAACTACACAGCTCTGAAATTTTCTATACACCCCACAATTATGGCTTAGCAACGGAGTAACAAACTCTTAGAGGTTTGTGACGCGGCACCTGGGACGTTAACGGTTAAAAACAATGTTCCGCATTATGTCATAGCCAGGCGACAAACTTCGTGAGTTTCATTATTGCCTTTGAATGAAAGTCATTTGTCATCTCACTTTGTATTTGAATTACCTTCTGTACTGTACTAGTTCCGCGTACGGTTAGATTACTTGGCAGTGACATTCGTACATGAGTTCTGAACGCCAGTGTTTATATCGCGCGAACCTATTCGAATCACACAGTAAGAATTTTCATGTAGTTACATTCACGAATGTTTTTTACAACACCGCTTATTATTCAGTCTTGCCCACGTCACCCCACTACCAGCCACAGGCCAGCCGCGTGCATTCTGCTAGCTGCGTACACAACGCAGGTACAAGGAGACAGTGCGCAGTCTATTATTGGTGATTAACATAACGTGTTAGTGTTTGACGAAACCACGCGAACACGGAGGAATGAGTATCTCAAATCTCACCCAGGCTGTGACAAGCTCTGATTTTGATACCGATACTTAAAATACAGTACACGAATTCCAAGCTTTCTCTGGTACCATTAGCAGAACACTGGGCCACAAAGTACAAATCGACCACTATCAAATTCTGTGAAGGCGGTTCTTGCCATCTTTTATGGAAGCGAAAGCTGGGATACCAGAAAGAAGAAAATAAAATTCAAACAACGGACATTAAAAGTTCGAGGACGATGGACTGCACAAGGAGACTGATTAGAATCGGACATCTCAGAGCCAACATTTTGAACGACAAAAGATTCTGAAGTATCGCGAAAATAGTAGACTACATTCTAGAAGGAAGGCAGCCAGAGCATAGAAATGCCACTGAGGTCATGAACCAGAAGCCGGAGTACCTGTGAAACGGAAATAACTTTTTTAGTTCGGACCAATCTTCTCATCCTTGAAAGGAAGATTACGAAACACGAGGAGTCGAGGGAAGAAGAGTGCGTTATTGCGGAAACTAGCTCTTGCAAAACCGTATAGTCCTGTTTTTTTTCTGTTTAGTGACATGTTCTCGTGCAGTGTTTCTTTTTGTGAGTTACACCCTCGCCAATATGCTTTCACTCTAGCACCACGACGATTAAGACTAGGTAGTTATCGATACGAGCAAGGTGGAAATATTTTGGAACATAGGAATAAAAACTGCAATCAAAATCATTTACAGCTGAAGGTAAAGGAATTAAAACACTATTATTGAAGCAATCGTTTCATTAACATTTTAAATGAACGTTCGAACAGTATTTTTAACTAATACGTAGTGATGGGAACAAGCTACAGACAACCGACTACAACAACCGACTGAATCTATTAATTCGGTTGCATTATTCTTTATGTGAAACTAGTACATGGAAGCAACAAATGGAAGCCTACGCAGTCCAGAATACTCATTCCTGACCGGAAAGTTTCTATAGTTTTGTCATTGTTTAATCATTGTTGACTGCACTCTTATCGCCCGCCGACACTTATTGCCGTTCTGGTATTTGCTTTATAATGAGTACTGGCAATTAGCTTTCAGTTCAGTTTCAAAATGGCGAAACGCTCAGAGGCTTGGGAAGGGAAGAAGTCATAAATAAATGAAAAGCGATTCACAGGCTCAATTCAATGCTATATACAATATCTGCAAGGACTAGTCATTATAAAACTGTATTAAAGAATTCCGAAAAACTAACGTATGATCATTCTAGCAAAAACATATTTCCGATAAGTGGCAACATATGCTTGTAAGTCAAGTGAATCCTCAAATCCCGACGATCATATTTAATGCCAGAAGTACGAACAATTCGTGAAACAATTCACGTAACTTATGTAACCGTAAGCTATCAATGAAAGTCTGCTGTGCCATATTAAGTGAAACCATTCAAACCTCTACAATTAAGTTTGTTCGTGTAACTGACGTGGCCGGAGAGAGTAATTTCATTGTGCCATTTCGTACGACAGAAGAAATCAGTAGAACGAGTAAGTTAATTACGTCAATTTTTCGTAAGTACTGTGAAACTTACGGCCCAAGCGCCACTTCTTACGTAGGACATGTTCTAAAACTAATCTTTTGTTGTACAGGTTGTGTGTCTCAAGAGGTGAAATCAAACCAAAGAAGCGGGACCGAATCGCGGAAAGTTATATCTGTCCCTCTTCAGCTTGGCCTCACCTCTGTATGTAGAGGTGCGCCTGAAAGCACGTGTGGTTTGGGTTACTGACCAACACCCAAATCGTCAACTGCCGTCTGATTCAAAACTTACACCAGGCTGTTGAGTCATACGGAATTTTATTCCACGAGAAACAGGACTGAAGGAAGTTTACAAAAGCGATGCTGAATGGTTGAATTAGTGATTATTACAATATTTTTCGGGAGACGGTACCCACGAGAAATACCAGAGGGTACCAAAAAAACCCGAACAATGTCGTGAGCAGAGTTTGTGTAGTACGCATTACTGCCGCTAGGCGTCTATAGCGCAACTCACTGCCAGTTCAGTGCTGTGTGTTGCCGACATAGCCTACTCTGTTAATCTGCAATGATTGTTTTTGCTAGCGCTGTTTTGTTGTTCATAATGGCAAGTTTAAGTGAACAACGAAATTTTTTTCCTACTCGGTAAAAATGCTGCTGAAACTGTCCATGTTGAAAACATGCTTGGGAAAACTGTACTGTACGAGTAGTTTGCTCAATTTAAAAATCGCGACACGTCGATTAATGAAACCTCGTTCTGGACGTCCATCAACGCCCCGAATCGACGAAAATAATGAAATATTCCACTGTGCGCTCAGAAACCGTCGACAGACTTCAAATGTTAAGGTATTAGTGGATTATATTTGAGCTCAGTTCAGCTAATTAACAGACGATTTGGGAATGAAAAGGGTTGCTGCCAAGTTCTTTTTTCGGGTTCTGACCGACAGCTATTTTTTGTTCGAAAGTTTTTGGCTAAAAATGGCACGGTTCCACTGCTCACGCACCTTACTCGCGTGACCTGGCTCCGTGTGACATTTCCACGCATGAGAAGCAGCATGACAGGACACACTTGTCAACACTGAAGTAAAAAACCAGGGAGGAGCTGTCAGCTATTTCTAAAGATAACTTCAAAAATGTATCTTACCAGAGGAAGCATTGGTGGGACAAATTTAATAGTAGTAAGAGTATTTTGAAGGCGATACAATTGTTTTGTAAACAATTTGAAAATATATAGCTTTTAATAAATAATACCCTTCTTGGGTACCCTGTCACTTCGCGCGCATTCGGCTCCGTGCACAAATCTCGGGAACTCAGTATGTAGTTGAGTAAGGTACCTACCGAAGGTTTTAACTTAATCGTATTGTACGCATTTAAACGCGCAGTCAAGAATTATTGACCTCTTCTGAAATAGTTATTGGCTCTGGGCCGGAGATGGCTGCTGGCACCATGAAGAGCGGCAGTATCACGTGCTGTGACGTACGCGTTCACGGCCTGTCTCGTGGGGCTCGTCGGGAGTGCATCCGCGATACTGCCAACTCTGGGACCGATATTCCGGCTGAATCTTTCAGTCATTTTCCAGGTGAGTCGCTTGCAAAATGTTTTAAAGGCACTTTACACTGCCGCGCGCGAGTGTGTCAAAAAGTGGCTGTTGGAAAAAAATCAGATACAATACCCCTCTAAAATGTGGCAGTCTGATTATCGTTAAATAATTTGAAAAAGAATTACTGAAGTCATTTTATGCATAATGAAAATGAATTTATAGCGTTAATTTGTGTGAAGTGTCATGTTCTCTAAGAATAAACATACAGTATGGAGCTAGCGCTCCTGGTTTGTTTCGTGTTTTACTATTCATACTATTATATGAGAATGAGTCTTCCATTATCATTGCGGTATGGAGTCCGATCTGCAGGTCTGTAGGACTGTTGCTTTTGTTCCGAGTTAAGTGGAAGTGTAAATTATGACAAACACTAAGGATTCAGCAAGCCTTTACATAAAAAAAATGTTCAAATGGCTCTGAGCTCTATGGGAAAACTCTCGAAGTCATCAGTCCTCTAGAACTTAGAACTACTTAAACCTAACTAACCTAAGGACATCACACATCCATGCCCGAGGCAGGACTCGAACCTGCGACCGTAGCGGTCTCGCGGTTCCAGACTGTAGCGCCTTTACATCAATTCGTACCCTTTACTATAACGGAGAGTGTAAAGTTAAATGTGGCCACTATAGCAGTACTAGCGGAAGCTAGTGTGGTTTTGCGTACTGATAAATTATTTCTAGTATTAATAGTCATTACTTTTATCTTTCGTTTAATACAATCTGTACGGAGTTATAGGTCCGAAGTTTTTTGGGTTACGCAGTATAGGTCATTTATTCTGTAAATATATCAAATCAAACAAGCTGAAGCTACTCACTAACTTTGGTTTGGGCAGAAATTAGTCCTTTCCCATAATTCAAGTACAGAGAGGTGGTTTAACACAGTTGCGACGAATTTATAGCCGACAGTATTGAGATATTAATACAACAGACAAAAATCATTTTAATCATTTAACCTGGCCACAACCGTAAACGAACGAGAACTTAAGACTGCCAGAGGGGGGAGAAGCTGTGCGTCGGAATAAGCCCAGCCTCCCTCTCGACGGGCTGGCATCCTACGTCCGCGTTCTGTGCGTCCACGAAGGCACAACTGACTAACGGTCATAGGACTTATTCGAATCCCTTTATACACCAGGATTAGTCTTCACCCTTTTCAAAGTAAGGAAAAAATTCAACAAAAATTACATTGGAGTATACAAAGCATTCGTTAGTGTCTTGTTTGCTGCGGCTGGCAGTATTACTTCAGGCCCGACTGCAACATATCTTACACAACCACAATTCACGACACGCCCCACTTAAAACTGCCACGATGTAGTGTCCGTGTAATATTTAATTTTGCCATAGAGTTGTCACTGGAAATGCGATGTTCAGATTTGTTTGACTGTAATAGGCGCGTGTTAATATACTGGCCACAGCCGCATCCTGGTGACATTCAGTGATCATGGAGGCTGCAGAAATTAGCAGACAACGTGCTCAACCGAGGAGATTACACCTAGAAAAACCAGGGAAACCTCTGCGCACTAGAAGTAAATATTGTCTTCACTGCCTTGCATGACAACTATGCCATTCATAACCTGTGCTGGGCAGCGTAATACACTCCCTGCTGCGAAAATTGTGTGACAGCTGCAGGGACACTAGCTTTCGAGGTGGCGAGAAACCACTTACATGCGTCCTACCTATGTTTTTAATTTTTCTATTTACAGTTTTTTGAGGTTCCATGCATTATCAAGAGAACGAGAAAGAAACGTAAAAACAACCGAATACCACTGAACGAAATCTTACGAATGTGTATAATTGCAGCTTACTCCACTGATAGCAAGAGAACAAACATCTTTCATGCACGATACATACGCATACGCTTCTGTTTTTCTGATAAGCTGGATTTTTTCCAGCTTTACGAGTCACATTCTTCCGCTTCAGTACTTTCAAACAGACTAATATTTTGGTAAATGTAATTACTTTCGCTTTAAAAGGAAATGTGTTAGATTCTTGCCGTTTGTGGCTCAGATGTAACCGGATTTTTTCTTCTGTTGGGAAAAATTTTTAACGCTTTTGACATTTTGTCTTCGTGTGTATGGCTTTCCCTTCAATTACGGTCATGGTGGCTTATTTGGTAGGTTTAATATAGGTATAACATTCCCTGCAAGTTTCCTACGTTGCACACTCACTGATTTCGGTGGAAGTGTAACGAACAAAATTTCGCAATGTTGGGTAGATATACAACGTCTTTCTACAAAAGATCACGTCTTTTAGTGTTTACTATAGAGTTTTTGTTCGCAAAGGGAAACAACGTTTCAATAAGCATCAGAACGTTGCAAGAGACTCGTAATGAACAGTCCTGTAAAGTATACATTTTAATTTCGGGATACAGAATAATCGTTATGTATTGATAAGTATTTTTACGTAAGTTTTACCCTAATGTTTATTAAGCACATTTTCCCAGCGGATCGCACGCCCCAACATTCCTCGGGAATGCATCCAGGATATTACTAGCTCTGGTAACGATATTTCGGTTGACAACCTTCCAGCCATTGTCAAGGGGAGTTGCTTGAATGATTTTAAAGCACTTTACATTGTGGAGTAAACACGCATGCATTAAAGATAACTTGGTAGGGAACAATCATCAGCGGTAGATAAAAATTAAGCCCCTAAGCTTGTAGTTTTTGTTGCCCATTGCGATAACAGCGCTCTAAGCGACCAGCAAGCTACGCTTCTGAATAAGATATTGAACGAGTGCGAATAGTATCTTTCATGTTGATTTTGAAACAGTTTTTATAGTATGGAGCGTATGTAATGCCATAAAAATCCATAACAAATATGTCACAGCGTTTCTTTAGCTTCCCAAGCACCAGTATGGTTTGGGAAATATACACTACTGGCCCTTAAAATTGCTACACCACGAAGATGGCGAGCTACAGACGCGAAATTTGAAGGGAGGACGATGCTGTGATGTGCAAATGATTAGCTTTTCAGAGCATTCACACAAGGTTGGCGCCGGTGGCGACACCTACAACGATTTCTCATACACAAACAGCAGTTGACCGGCGATGCTTCGTGAAACTTTGTGATGCATCGTGTAAGGAGGAGAAATGCGTACCATCACGTTTCCGACTTTGATAAAGGTCGGATTTTAGCCTATGGCGATTGCGGTTTATCGTATCGCGACATTGCTCGCGTTAGTCGAGATCCAATGACTGTTAGCAGAATATGGATAATGCATGATCGCATGTTGCAGGTCCTGTACGGGCCTTTCTGGATACAGAAAATGTTCGACTGCTGCTCTGGCCAGCAGGTTCTCCACATCTCTCACCAACTGAGAACGTCTGGCCAATGGTGGCCGAGCAACTGGCTCGTCACGATACGCCAGTCACTACTCTTGATGAACTGTGGTATCGTTGAAGCTGCATGGGCAGCTGTATCTGTACACGCCATCCAAGCGCTGGCTCAATGCCCATATCAAGGCCGTTATTACGGCCAGAGGTGGTTGTTCTGAGTGCTGATTTCTCAGGATCTACGCACCCAAATTGCGTGAAAATGTAATCACATGTCAGTTCTAGTATAATATACTTGTCCAATGAATACCCGTTTATCATCTGCGTTTCTTCTTGGTGTAGCAATTTTAATAACCGGTAGTGCAGAAGATCTGTTCATTTTCGACCTTAATAACTTGAACTAGGGTTTTTCGTTTCATCGATTAGTCTACACTGTAGATCACGTTTATTCTTTACGATTTTCCGCTTTACAACGGCAAAGCCGGGCGAAACTACCAGAACGTCGTCCGCACATTTGAACCACCAATGCTTATTAACTGAAGTAAGGCAGTCCGCACACTAAACGACTTTTACGAACGCCACGGGCAGGAGACCTGAAACGGCAACTGGTTGCCAACGCAGTTTCGTAAACCGTGAAACTCAAATGAGAAACACCGCAGTTGCCGAGTGCGGGCGTATAGGAGGAGAGTACTGTTTGTTGCACCCGGTATGTCGAGTAGTTTCAAACTCTTTAAAAACCATGTGCTCTGTTATTGCACAGAAATGAAAAAGGTAAGAAAATTCTAGACTTATCCGTGCATCCACAGGAAATTTGTTGCTTACTTGTAGCAGCAAAGAGCCGTAGACATACAGACTCGAAATTCGTAGCTTCCTATAGAACAATTTTACGTGTAACGACGATGTGTCATATTCGATTTCTTCCGCCATAACAGTAACTAATTTTCAAAACACAGATTTATATACAAGGAAATATTGTTTGTGTTGCTTAAAGTGAGGCTTTCCAGTCGTTTCCGATTTTCGTTTGCACACAAATTTAACTTACAGAGCGACAATGGCTGCTATTCAAAAGAATACTCCACGTCTGGATTCTTTTGTACCTTTGTTCCTATGATATAAAGGTAATTTTATTTTTTTAAAAAATTCACTGAGGTGACGAACATCCCACATACTTTTTCCTCTGCGTAGCGCGGAAACTACGTGGCGTAGACTCCAATCGTTTGAAATATTGAGGCATGCTGCCTCTACAGCCGTCCATTGCTGAAGCGCTGACGGGGCAGGATTTTGTGCACGAAATTAACTCTCCATTATGTCCCATCAATGTTCGATAGCAGTCATGTCAGCGCTGTGTGTCCGAAATTATTCGTTCGACTTATTCATAATGTTCTTCAAACCATTCGCTAACAAGTGTGGCTGGTGACATGACGCATTTCCATCCATAAATATTCCATCGTTTGAAAACTATGTCCATGAATGGCTACATATGGTCTGAAGTTTGCGAACATAACCAGGGCTCAGTCCATTCCATGTAAATCCAGTCCACACCACTATGGAACCACAGCCAGCTTCCACAGTGCCTTGTTCACAACTTTAGTCTACGTCTTTGTTGGATTCGTGTCACACTATCCCTACCATCAGCTTTTAGCAATTGAAATCGGGACTTATCTGACCAAGCCACTGTTTTCCAGTCGTCGAGGATCCAACTGACCACGAGCCCTGGAGAGGCGTTTCAGGTGATATCTCGCTGTTACCAAAGGCACTCACATGGGTTGTCTGAAGCCATTAACCCTTAACTACTATGGTCATTCACAGGAACACAATTACTTTGGAGGGGTCTCACAGACCGCTTTTTTCTGTTTTATATATCAAACCAGAATTTTGCTGAAGATATATAGTTTCTCTACTTCCAGTCATTCATTACACTTCTTAGAGGCGACTTTTGTAGAAACTTTATTTTTTTTAAACACTGCGGTATTTTAAACACTTTGACAATTAAAACAAAGCGAAATCTGGAGTATATTATTATTTTATGAGTTACGAAAATAACAGCAGTTACGTCTCTACTTACACATAGATTTTCATCAGAGGGATTATATTACAAATTGGCAATATAACTAGGTAGAAAAATCCGACATGACTTAGGTAAATTGTATGCGAAGTCAGCTTTCAGATTACGACTCACTTTGCAATGTAGAGCGAATATTTCAGTCCATAAGTCTATGAATGCAGACACTTTGCCACCATTTTACTTCTAAAATTACAAGTTAAAACTAAATACTTGTTCTCATGAATCATACTTTAGTCAATTTCCACCTGCAAACACTTCACGCGGACCTTCCTGGAACACTCCAAAAAAATCGGAACACCACGCTGTTGACACGGACACCTTGTTTTCCTCTTCAGACAAGGAGGGCAAAAGGTGCAAGTTTTTCGATTTTCGAATTCTTCTTTCGGTGTCTGAGGCTCATCTTGCAAGTGAAGACATCTTTCTCACAGAAGGCCCAGCTTTCTCCTCCATGGAGAAACAGTAGCATGCAATACAAACGCGGCACGCAAACACTGTGGTACGTCTGTGAGACCTCTCAAGGCTAATAATTACCAAACAAAGAGCAGCAACAATGCAAGAATGCTGGCACGTGTAGCTTGACAGCCAATAGGAAGGTACACGGAAGAGTCCATTTGGCTTTGCAGGGGTGTGAGAAATATCTACACAAATTAGTAGCGGTCTGAGAGACGGTCGATAGTAGCTAACGGTTTACGCCAAATTTTGCCGCACTTTGCTGACGGGTATGTTCGTCGTGCGCCCCACACTGATTTCTGCGGTTTTTCACGCAGCGTTGCCTGCCTGGCAGCAATGATAACTCAGGCAAACGCCTATGCTCCGAAGCGAGCGCTGTTGGCCGGGTAGGATGTAATGCATTAAATTTGATATTGACACAGCGGATCTCGTAATACAGGATTTCCTTAATGATTTCCGAAATGAAATGTCCCAAGGGCCTAGCTCCATCTACCATTCCGCAGTCGAAGTCTTAATTCCCGCCGTGCGGCCACACTCATGGGAAACCGTTCCACGAGAATCACCGGAGTACAAATAACAGCTCCGACAATGCGTACGCGATACTAACGCTATGCAATGACATCAGTGTACAGTACATACCCGTCAAATGAATTTTTCCCCGTTCACAGGGTTTTGTCACATCCCTCCTGCAAGAGCGTGCGGGATATTGCATGAAACTAGCTATACCCGGCGAACTTCGTTCCGCCTCAAAATCTATTTGTTATAGTTGACCCGGAAAAGGTTTTGCCAGATAAATTATCTCTGGACTATAAGAATAATGTATACGTGTAACAATGTATACGTTTAACAATAGCCATTGTTGGCAGGAGATCGTGACAATAATAATGGCCGAAAACTGTAGGGAGTGAGAAAAGGCTTTGGGGGAAGTCCGGTAGTATCGACCACTATTAGTTCTAGCGTTTCTACGGTAGATCGCGTGGATTTAACAATTGCAGCCGATACACAGCTCGTCCATGAGCATACAAACACAGCGGCAATTTCGGGTCGAAACTTGTTCGCCAGCATTATGAATAATGCCAAGCGCACACGCGTCGATTTTTATCGTACGTAAAGATTGTACGATTAAATTCTTTTAGAGGAACAAAAGTGAGCATAGGAACTTCTTTGTTCCACTAAAAGAATTTGATCGTACGACTATTTCCGCACGATAAAAAACCTGTGTGTGCGCTAGACCTAAATGTCGGTTCGGCGAATGACGCGTGCTACCTAGTTAAACTTCTCGGGCTAGTTTATTGAAAGAGGGATATTCGAGTCGTTGCTTTTGGTAAGTTTTCTTTAATTACCTATCTATCGAATAGGTAAAGACTATCACCGGTAGACACCTGGCGGGGATAACTGATCAACTGATAATTGATCAGTTATCGACAGGAGTTGAAAATTATTAGATTACTAAAATCGCTATTAAAAATAGGGGTTGATGGTAGAAGGGTGAAAATTTAGGGTTATGTATTTTTAATGCCACATCATAAAAAAATAAAAAGTTCTGTCCAAAAAAGTAAGAAAATGTTTGGGGTGGACCACTTATCACTTAGGGGTACGAAAAATAGATTACGACCGATTCTCAGACCTACCGAATAGACATGTAAAATTTAATCAGAACCGCTCGTGCCGTTTGGGAGGAGTAAGGCAGCAAACACTGACACGAGAATTTTATATATATATATAAAAGGAAGAATGGGGCTGTTCGACTTCCTATGCAAATGCATTGTCCACCACCTGCTAGTTCATTTTCAACTGAAACCAATACGCATACAGCGCTGTGTTTGAAGACACTGCGCAACTCCGATCGCTTGATAACACGGACGCAGAGTCCCTGGCAACTGGTTGGTAACGCGTTGCGAGCGATTTATTGGCGATACTGCAGTCGCGTTTTCTGCAGAAAACGAAGTGATTTCGCAAGCCATCTGCTACCGACTCGCACCGGGCGATGGGTTTCATTTGATTCGCTACGTGTGCGGAGGGCCGTATAATACGGAGAAAAAAAGTGTGACTGGACTGAGGATTTACTTTTAGTTGGGACGCAATATATTATAAACTGGTATAGGCACGCGTACTTAAATACAGAGAGATGTAAACAGGCAGCATACGGCAATGCAGTCGGCAACGCCCATATTAGACAGTGTCTGGCGCAAGATTTGAGTTTGAACGTGATGTTTTACTCTTGAGCACGAGCGTTGGGTCACAGCATCTCGGAAGTAGCGATTAAGTGGGGATTTTTCCTACCGGCCATTTACCGCGAATATAAGGAATTAGATAAAAATCTCCGACCCTTCAAGAACAGGACCAACAATGAAGAGAATCGTTCCAGGTGACTTAAGTGAAGGCCTCCCAGAAATTGCTGCAGATTTCAATACTGGGCCATTAAGTGTCAGCGTGTGAATCACGCAACGATGCATCGATACGGGCTTTCGGCTCGTGTAGGCTTGATGACGGCACGACAAAGTTGCGCGCCTCGCCTGGGCCCGTCAACGCCGACATTGGGCTGTTCAACACTGGAAACATGTTACCTGGTCGGACGGGTGTCGTTTCAAATTATCGAGCGGATGGCGAAAACCTCATCAATCCATGGACCCTACATGTCGGCTGATGACTGCTCCAGCTGGTGGGGGCTCTGTAATAGTGTGTGGCATGTGCAGTTGGGGTGATGGACTCCTGATATGTCTAGATACTACTCTGACAGGTGACACGTGCGTAAGCATCCTGTCTGATCAACTGCACCCATTCGTGCCTATTGTGCAATCCAACGGACTTAGGCAATTCCAGGAGGGCAATGAGACCCCACAAGCCCAGAATTGCTACAGAGCGGCTGCAGGAACACACTTCAGAGTTTAACGACTTCCGCTGGCCACCAAACTCCACAGATATGAACATTATTGAGCATATCTGGGACTCCTTGCAACGTGCTGTTCAGAACAGCTCTCCCCCTAGTACTCTTACGGTTTCACGGATAGCCCTGCAGGACTCCTAGCGTCAATTACCTGCAGCACTACAGGCATTAATCGAGTCCATGCCACGTCGTGTCGCGGCACTTATGCGTGCTCACCAGCGCCCTACACGATATTAGACAAGTGTGCCAGTTTCTCTGGCTCTTCAGTGTATCTTTAGTGGAGAGTCATTGATAGATGAGGTTACTTCAGGCGTGCCCACGCAAGTTTTGTTTGTATCCTTTCCGTTCACGCCCTATTACCAACGGCCGACAATTTGAAGAGTACCCCAGATCGTTATCTATCCATATTCTATAATGACGACTGTGAGAAAAAAAAGGTGTAAAATTTTTAAATGTAAACACAATAAGTCATCTGGAATCAGCCGTACACACCTTTGTGTAACTGTGTTTATGAAGGGGAATGACCACACAGGTTGTCAAGGATAAGCACGTGGCAGTTTTAATCACTGGCAGGATGTGTATCTACCTAGGTTTATGGAACATGTATGATTTATCTCGAACAAGGAGACGGCACGACCGTGGGGTCCGGATTTGTCCGCAATTTTGTATGGTGAAAGAGGACCCCTAACACGTCACGTTGTTAAAATATTAGGACGCACTACCCGGAAAATCCCGGGAAAAATCGATCGAAAGTTTCTTAGGTGCCTTATAAGTACACTGCCGAGCCGCAGTCTGGCTTCGGTGTTTAGGGCTCTGATTCTTACACCAGAGGTCTCGTGTTCGATTCCTCCTCTGGCATTTTTTTCCTTCTGTTTCATTTTCTTCGGTTATTCCACCAATTCAGAAAGTTTCCCAAACCTACATTATCTAACAAATTAGTTACATTATTGAATAAAAATTATTTTCTTTTTGTTTTCTTTTGTCCAACAACACAATTCATGGCGGTGGGTTTTCCATTTCTCATTGTAAAGTATATGAAGAGAAACATTGCCTGTTTAATCAGAATAACAAAGTCGATTGGGAAACATTCAATTTTTATACATATAATAAACAAGAACCGCAGTGGTAATTATCGTAAAAACAAACAAAACAATTTTTGCTACATCTTTCTTAACATACAAAAGCGGATTTTTACAATCACAGGGCGCTTGCAATAAATCTGTACAAAAACATGCCCATTAACATTTACGAAAATGTTTCGAGTTTGTCAATTTTGAGGCAAACCAGGCTTATTAAATCACGTCTCGGAATATTGGTGACGATAATTGATGGTGAATTATAGAATGAATATTTATACAATTTCCCGGGAATTAATTTCACGATCCTCCTGTAACAATGCGATGCAATTCTGCAAGCAACAGAAGAAAAGTGCCAGAAGAGGAATCGAACCATGGACCTCTGGCGTAAGGGTACGAAGGCAAACCATGTAGGCCAGACGGCAGCACGACAATGGACTAACATTTTATGCTCATAAGTTACCTAAGAAGCTTTGGATCGATTTTTCTCGGGATTTTCCGAGTAGTGCGTCCTAATATCTTAACCACGTGAGGTGTTAGGGGTCCTCTTTCACCACACAAAATTGCGGACAAATCCCCGACTCCACGGTCGTGCCATCTCCTTGTAAGTTGAAGTATGGATCCCGTACCAAGGAGGACTAAAAGGTGATACTTTATGTACAAGAAAGCGAGCACGCGAATGGTGCCATTCTGAAAAGGATAGCTGAAGGGAGCCAACAAATATTGGGTTACTTTATTGTTTTGTTCATTATATTGTGCAGTGAATATCAGTAAGTGAATGTATTAGAACGTAAATATTAGGTCTACAATTATCCTTCTGCCGTTTTACAAAACGTGGTGCTAGCGGCAAGTGGTAGTGCATGTAGCAGGCCGTGTATCACACTTCGGCATTTGTAAACATAACTTCATCAAAATATTAGCGGAACTGTCATTGCATCCGAGTTTTCTAGACTGATGTCAAAAGAACAGCCCCAATTCTCGTCATTTGCGTGAAGTTTCAGTTTTCTGACTTAACAAAGAAGGCTGCGGATGAGACTCAGATGCACCAAGAATGGTAATTTTTACGTCTAAGAGTAGCATGGTGGCTAACTAATGTTTTCAAAGCTACTGAAACCGACGGAGACAATCACAGAAGATCGTTATCGAATGCGTTTGAACTAAGCACCGAAAGAAACTACGGCGATAGACATGAAAAGGTTATTTTGCAGTATGATAACGCATGACCACACGTTCGAAAACCTCTTCAGAACATACACCACCCGCCGCATTCACGATTTTCGATCAATGACACACGGCCTGGCTGACCAGCACTCCCGGTCATATGAACAAGTGCGAAACTTGATCGATTCGTGGCTATCCTCAAAAGACGCACAGTTCTTCCGCCGCGGAATTCGTATGTTGCCCGAAAGGTGAAATGGCCAATACTTTGAATATTAATGTTTCCTAAGTTTTTCACAGGCTTTGAGAAAAAACGGCAGAAGCAATATTTTATCTAATAATTCCACGTATTTTTACACATTTTTGCTATGAGAGCCTTTTTCGACTATCGAAACTGAACAATCGGGTGCTAGGATGACGACATGACATGACGCGGTGTTTTCGCACGCAAAAAACGCGGATAAAACGATTAATAAGTATGTGCACCGCGTCGCGCATCGGTGTGAAATGCAGAACAATGGTTCATATTGAGTAAACAGTGCCTTCTGTTTTGAGCGTGGTTTAACTACGTCTTAGAGCGTGTGCAATGAACGCAAATAGTGTTACTGGTAAAACCTACTTGTGCACCATATCAGGTTTGAAAATTTCTAGAAGTGCTGAGAATATATTTTGAATCATTCCGACAATGGAGAAGAACGTTGTATGGTGTAATCTCGCTGCCACGTATTTTAAATTGCACACACACGGGAATTGCAATCCTTCGACAGTAAGCACACGACAATTGCTGAAGTAAAAGTACGTGCAGCAAACTTACAGCGGACCTGGAGACGTTTTCAGCCCAGAATCTTAAGTACCAGCGTCGCCCCCATCTCTGAATCCTGCAAGGTGATGAGGTGCATCAAAACGGAGACTTTGGCAGAAGATCGTATGCAACAATCGGGCTCTTTGCAAAAGTAATGTATATAGTACTTGTTTTCACCTTAACACAATATCCTGTTCCAGTCGTAATATTTTACTTTGCCAATCTCTAACAACGTTGTCATTGCAACAGTACCAACATTAAATTTAGTGTTTCCTCCACATCCTTCTCTACAACTAATTTCATCAAATGGGCAAATTCACAAACTGCCATTATAAGGCATCTCAGGGAACCTATCGTAAATGCTCTGTTCTTACTGGCCGAGAACTGCACCTCGCCCGGTATTAGTATTTGACAGCTAGTGCACAAGTGATGTGCTTCAATGTAATTCAAGTTAACTACGCATTAACGTTGTATTATATACTAGTTGGAACTATGTCAGGCTATGTTTGTTCTAATTTCTTTAGCCTGCTTTTTTCATGCAGGAGTATGGGAGCAGAGCAAGGAGACGAATACAACTTTACTCTTGATTTTTGCAATAAACTTTATTCTTTACCTCAGAATCAGTCACACATAATTGTTCATGACTAACACAGCTCCATCCAATCAGTGTAGCAATGAGAACTATTGCACGGACACTAAATTTAGGTCGAGGACATATCGTGTTGATTTCTTTGTCCTACAGGAGGATCAAGGAAATGCTGATGGAGGACAAAAGGCGTTAACTACCCGAGAAAAATCTTACTAAGTATTAGCACACTTCTGTCAGAGTTCGCATTTGCCCCTGGTAATGTTTTTGAATTTAAAGCATTTTCTAAACCCATTGTCTTACCATTAAATAATCAAACCATGCGCCATCCCCAAGTCTCTTCCACATATACAATCTTTCTTAATTCATACCCTGTTTAGGAGTAGAAATTGAAAATGTAAATGCCAGATCTGACATTTGTGAGAATGATAAGTATCTGCACACAACTGATTTGTATAAAACAGGTAAACTGATACGATAGAATTATACTGCTCCACAAAGCACAGAAAAAATGAATTTAGAAAATACACAATTTATTAACAACATTTGAAGTGCCATACCAGCAAGCTAGTTGTAAGCTCCAACAGGAAACTTTTCACACGCAATGAAAACTGAGTTTAATTTGTGATAATACAAGTACAGAAATGCAGTAGTGAGCTTTCATGTGGAACAAAATTGTTTTCATATCTTTTAAATACTGCATGTCCAGAGGGAAGCACTGCTTGGCACAAGTCATCTAACGCATGTTTGAAACGCTTTCCCCACGACTGCCACGTGGACCTAGTGTAGGAACATGCAACAGAACTGAGAACACTATAGCACTGAAAATGCTTAGTGCTAAACTGGCACTGAACATTTTCGACTTCCACTCCACTTACTGAATTATGCTCTGTACAAAATTCCAACAGGTGGCTTTCCCTTCCCTCACAGTCTGTATCTTATTACTTTACATTCTCTTCCTTTTCATGATATACAATTCCAGTCCCCCATAGTTTTAAAATTAACATTGTTATTTGATAAAATCTAATGTAAATGAAAAAATACTAGCTAGAAGCTTACCAGTGACATCACTATTGCAAGACCCATACAGTATGCATTTAGCAACTCTTATTACACTAACCTCTAAATATTTTGTATCAACTGCACTGAAATTTAATTTTCAAATGAAGCTTTTTCGAGTTTCAAAGGAAGTTGTGTCTTACCACTTTAGAAAACTGGCCTTAATCTTGTATCGGTAAGAGTCAGTCAGCATTGTGTGCTTGTTGGTAAGGATCCCATACTGCGAAGCAGTCCCCAGAGGAGAATTTACAACCATAGTGCAGGCAGTCTATTTATTAGTCTTGTTGCATCTTTTTGCTCTGCCAATGAAAAACAGCCATTGGTTGCCATCTTCCACAACATTTATAGTTATCCACAATTGTGATATATAGATATTTAGAATTGACAGACTTCTGATTTATGTGATTTACCATGTAACAAGTTTAATGGTGATTCCTTTTAGTACTCATGTGAATGACAACATGTTTTATTATTTAGAGTCTACTGCCACTTTTCACCCCGTAATTTTGCCTATATCACTTTGTAATTTAGTCTGTCTTGTGATGACTGGATGGTAAACAATATTTGCATACAATCTAACAAGGCTGTTTACTGTTTAGATAGATAAAGAACTGCAAACAGTCTGCAGCACTTGCAGAATACCAGATGCCACCTTTTTACTTTCTGTGAATTACTAGAAATTTACATTACAGGAAATCACCAATCCAGTCGCCCTACTGCAATGATATTCCATAAGCACACTGTTTGATTAGAAGCTGATGAGAAAGTATCAAAATCCTTCTCGAATTAACTACCAATTAAAGCGTAACATTTATACTAGAATACACAGATCATTTGCATCTGCTCAGCAGTTCTGAAAATTCAACTCTGGTGACAATATCTGTAAAAATCATCTAAAAATATTATGAAGAGAAAGTGTTCATCAGGCTGCCAGTAAAAGCATTTGCTTGTCAGCTGATTGAGATGTTTGTTTCAAAGTCACACGAACAGTCTAAATCAAAGAGCCAGGGAGTGGGGGGGGGGGGGGGGGGTCATGTCATCTAGTAACTATGTCATGTAGTTAAACGTCAAAAAACTGCCAGGAGACTTGAAAAACCGCCAGCTCCTATGACAAAGTGCATATTGTGATTGCCAGAATTTGCCTGGAAGAAAATTTCCACAAACAACTCCTTTTGATCATCTGCTATTATAATTTTTATGACTTAAGAATGCAAGTACGCAAATTGGGGAAAAAATGTGAACTTTTTTGCAACTTGCCATATTCAACCTTTAACTCCATCTAACTTACGAATCAAACTTTTCTTTTAACCATCTGCTTGATCCCACAATCAATCACATAGCTCTTAATTGATGGACATTAAAGGCTGTTTCTTCATATTCCACAAAACCTATTTCCAACAGGTATTAGACCAAAATACTAAGAGCAAAAAATTTGAAATGCTATGGAAAATATTTTTATTTTATGCAAAAAGAACATGAAGCAAAATAAAAATAAAATTTTAACGGCTGTTATCAGTTTAAAATGAACACACTAAATCTGATTTGGGAAAGTAGTGTACACCTAAGCACAGAAAATCATTCGACATGAGGGGATATTCTGCACAGATTGTTAAATACGAACAGCAATATTCCACCAATGCTGAGCCTCCATAAGCTCTAGTTGAGACGAAATAAGCTACTGGCAGGAATCCAGACCAGACATGCTGTATCTAAATTTAGAATGAGTTTTTCAGCCTGAACTTTTTCTGCTCATTGCAATTTTAAGTGGATTTGCTTCACATGGCCATTCTATCAATTCTTGTAGTAGATGCAGTTACTTGTGAATGAGCTGCTATATAGTAAAAGTTATAGTAAAGTTATAGTAAAAGTTATTACAGGTGCAGTTTTCAGAGGGACGATAAAACAGTTACTTTGCGCAGAGCTAAATGCCGTTATGAGGTAACAGAATTTAAGTTGAAACACAGAGTTTGTCACTAAGATTTATCATTTTTTCGTAAGGTTAATGAAGACGAATTTAACATTCCTGTTGCGCCTCAAAACATTGCGACGGATTAGAATTACAGGGCTTCTAAAAGTATGAATACACAGCGTAAAATGTTTGATATGAATTAACTGCAGTACCAAAAGATGCGGAACACCAAACAAAATTATTGCGTTCAACTACCTTGCTTTCCTCACCAGAGATGAGGTTTATGTCTGCTTCGCACAGACAAGTAAACAATATAATTCCAAATTCGGCGGAAACACTCCTAACAGCTGTTAGTTCTACAATAACCGTAACATGGATTAATTTATTCTACGAATACGAAAAAAAGATGCTAAGTTACAGTGAAAATTTAAACGTTGCAATGAGAGTCTAAATAATGGACTTGAGAACCATTAACTGCGGAAAAAAGGCAATTTTTAGTTTTGTCGCAAAAATACTTGTAAAGTGCCTCACCGTGCACGAAAAATAATAGAACTTAATGCTTGAGATTTACGGGAAGCTTATACTGTTTCAATGCAAGTTTTGTAATTTATTCTCAAAGTTGGCAGTTCTTAATTTTTTTTCTGTTGTTGCCGGGGTGCGATAAACTAGATACCCCTACGCAACTGCGTCAATTTGAATTCGACACAAAAAGTTCAACATGAAGATATCCCACTCCAATAGTTTGTAAATCTAGGTATGGCAACAAAAGTGAGTTACAGATCTTAGACCCGTGGTGCAATGGGGCTTAAGTTTTCCGGGGGTTGTTAATAGCCAAGTGTCAGTAAATAATTTCATTCACAAAATTTTTCCTTCAGCTCAAGGCGGAAACGCGTACTACAATTTTAGCATCAAAATCGTTCGTCAGCTGTCTATCCATTACTAAGCACATATCGAAATTATACTGAACTAAAGAAATAACAGCCTTCTGCCTGTGTTCTGATGAACTAGGATGTCATAATTCCAAAATGCTCTTTAGAACAGTCGATATTTGAGCAGCGTGAAACACAGTATTTACCTGTTCCTTTGGAAGCCCACCATTAAAAAATAAACCGATCACGCGAACATTAGTCTGCAATACTATCATATAATTTCATAAAATTATCTTCGAAGAGAAGCACGTGTTGAGAGCACTTGAAAATGGAGGCGTGCTCATCCGATCTGTAGCGATGTTGCAGTTCATACACATTTACCTAAAATTAAATTATTATCGTCTCAGTACTTACCTAGTACGTGCTTTTGTTGTACTACAGCCTTCGGTTGTTCGGGCTGCTTCTCCGGGTCAGCCATGACGTTCCGGGTGGTGGTAAAGGTGTTAAAACACGCCGAACCGATGTTCTCCTTCCTCCTTGCAGCTTTGTTAATTTCCTTCTCAACATGGCGCGTGGACATTCACATACATAGGAACTCCCGAACACTCCCATTGGTCGCTTCGTGATGACGCAACACTTAGCTTTGTGATTGGCCGATATTTACGCGTCACAGATGACTACAAGAAGACGTAATTTCTAAACATGTTCCATGAAATCGATTGAAATATCATGTACGCAGGACACTGTTGAACAATAATTTCCATAACCGTAGGTTACAGTAGAATCTAAAACAACTAGCAGAATGAGAACGGACTTAAAGAATGAAGTAGCTTTACGACTTCAATACTCTTTGATAGAAGGTATATGCCATTTCGTGGCTGGTGGCGAGCGTAAAGAATCAAACTAAAAGTTGACAATGCATCATGATAAATATACCCACCGTAACCGTGATTTTTATCGGTATAAAATTTTTATACCCTACCTGTTTTTGGTTCTAGTTAATAGCCCAGAATACATCACTGTCAATCATATCGCCGCAAATTTTCGTAAGTTTCAGCCAACATTATTATTGGGAAATAGTATCATATTAGGGTATTCAGTCTGATTTTTAATATAGCAAGGTAACGTCTAGTTGCCAACAAAGGCCTTCTAAGAAAGACGCAAAATATAAAAACTCAGCTTTACATGAGCTTTGCTGCAGAAAGTTGTGATAAACAGGAGAGTGCGATACTATGTGTGTGGGGATTGACCACTGAAGTAAGCCTTCTAACGATAATGATACCCTAGAAGCAATGTCCAAATGTTTCGTGAGCAATTCAGTGAACTGATAATGTGATATGTGGACGTTGTTTTATTAAGCTACACATAACGACAGACAACCGTATCTCTCCATGGAATTTGAATTCAATATGAAGATGAATAGCCTACTCTTACCACCTCAGTAGATTTCGACAACTCCCGGCAAGTAGATACGTGCAATATCTTGCACCACACGGTGTGATTCATGACTATTGTCTCAACACAGCCTGTGTGTCATCAGATGGTGCTAGTTTGTCATTGTGATCGCTCAAATTGAATTTGACTCATAAAAGGTTCCATGTCTGTTCTTGTGTCACTGTTGATTAGTATAATGTAGGGAGTGTACCAACAGCCGTATTGAATATGTACTGCAGTATTTTGATGCTATAACCGAAGATGGGAATGAGTCGAGCAGTATGGCATGTCATGTTTGACAGACGCAAGAAAAGAAACTAATTTCAGAAGTGATTGGTTTCAGCTAGAAGAGAGGCAATATTAAGTCAATACTCACCATGAAAAGCTAATTGTAGAAACGTGTGAACAGCTACTCTTGAATAAGGTAATAGATATATTTTCCGTGGCAACCTAGCAACATACAAGTAATCTCTTCGCATTTGGAACAGCTGCAATTTGTCATAGTTTACTTTCTTGTTGTCTTTGGTACTTGAGCAAAGATTGAATGCATTGCATAGCTGTGGACAGGTTACAGAATTTCTCTAGATTATGACTAGGTACTTTTAAAAACTAACATATTATCAAAAGAAATGTGCGCAACCTTATAAATATTTATATAATAATTTATGACATCAAAAGTTCGAGCGAGGTGGTGCATTCGTTAGCACACTGGACTCGCATTTGGGAGAACGGTGGTTCAAATCCACGTCCAGCCATTGTGATTTAGGTTTTCCTTGATTTCCCTCAATCACTTCATGCAAATGCCAGGATGGTCCCTTCGAAAGGGCATGGCCAACTTCCTTCCCTAATCTGATAGGACCAATGACCTAACTGTTTGGTCCCCTCCCCCAAATGGAACAATCATCAAGATTTCCTTTTAGCTACTATTTCACAGTACTAGCTTTGATAATGTTTGCCATCTCCAGATGTGATTAATCCATTAACAGCTTCATCATGATGTATAAAAATTTAAGTTATGCATTCTGAACATCATGGTGTCACATAGTGAAAGGTGCACAACTTCAATTTTTATACATCATGGCGAATTTTTACTGACATAACCACATATGAAAATGGTAATAAACTGCCTAAACTGGGTATGTGAAATAGTAGTTACAAGGTGATCTCGATGTAATAAATTATTATACGAAGATTGGAACTTAAATAGAGGCAACTATTTATTCACTACCCATGAAAAAAAAGAATTACATGGTTACAGCTGTTACTGTCCTTCAAAGTATTCACCAGCGTTGTGTAGAACCCGTTGCCAGCAATGCAGAAGGTGTAATATACCGTTAGCAGAGCCTGTTCTGTTGATGGTGTGAATGGAGCAGTCTACTGCCTGTCAAATCTCCGGAACAGTTCTGAAGCGAATGCCACGAAGTGGTTCCTTCACCTTAGGAATCAAATCAAAGTCACAAGGACATAAGTCCGGGGAGTATGGTGGGTGGTGCAGCACTTCCCAGTCCCATCAACCGAACAGAGCAGCCACAGCTTGCGCTGTATGTGCCCGCACATTGTCGTGCAAAATGATGGATGGGTTGCGCAGAAAGTGTTGCCACTTCTTTTGCTAAGCTGATTGCAGGTGATGCTCCGAAAATGAACAGTTGAACAATAATACTGTGCATTGACGGTCTGCCGTGGAGGAACGTAATGTTTTAGGATAACACCATCACAGTTGTACGCGAGAATCACCATAACTTTCACCATACTGGGGTTCTGACGCACTTCTGACCTTCGCAGTGACCCATAGTGACTCCATTCGTTGGATTGGCATTTCAGTTTTGGATTTGTGGCATTTACTTCAGAACTGTTCCAGAGATTCGACAGGCAGTAAACCGCTCCATTTGCACCATCAACAGAACAAGCTCTGCTGACGGTATACTACGCCTTCCACATCGCTGGCAGCGGGTTCTACACAATGCTGCTGACTACTTTGAAGGACTACGACAGGTGCAAACATGTAACTCTTTTGTATCAGTTGTGAATAAATAGTTGCCACTATTTAAGTTCCAACCCTCATATGTTATAAGGCATCCCTATCAGATTTTATATTGAATTTGCAGCAGAGTTACCCCTCTTCTAACTATAATCTATCGTAGATCCCTCGAATAAAACTACAACCTGTAGTTGAAAGAAGGCACGATGTAGGTCAAGCAATGCATTACAGCAGATTACTGTTCTACTTTTAAACATAGTCAGTCCTGTTCCATCAAACATATTGATGCCACCTGGCAAGATATACTGTGACTTCACTCAGGCAGCCAACTATACAACTGCCAGTGCTGAGTGCCCGTAAGCTCCTTTCTACAAGTGCCAGCAGCCCCTGAGGAAAGGATTTATGCTGTGTGCCAGTAACTCAATTAGTAGTGAGAGAAGTGCAGTATCTTTCTGAACTATTTGCAGAGATTTATGAAGAATTTGTCCATGTGCTTTTCTCGCATTAGTATTGTTAGCAATTCATATCTGTATTCCATATAGTGTTAACACACCTTGTGGCACTGTGTTGCCGACGATTTATGAGGAGAGCTGTGGATGGGCCACTATAAGTTCGTGAGAAACGTTGTAGCATTTTGTGACAGGGCACCAACACGTTTTGCTGCTGGTACAAGATGACATGTAATGTCCCAATTTTATCCGAGATGGATAGGCAGAGCAGGTACACATCTTGTCCACCAAGGTCGCCAATCTTCTGAATAACTCTGTGTGGGGTCATCTCGTTTGTCATTAGTTTAATGGCTTTACTTGCAGTACCATTTGTAGCTATAACTTGTTGTACAGGAGCAAGTTAATATACAATAAACCACTTTTTTGTTTATACTGAAAAGTTACAAAGTTTATTGTACTACAGCAAATGTAATATCATTTTGAAACCCACATGTAAATGTGTGATTTATTTATTTTTTTCCAAATTGCCTTCAGTAAATTTGTCTACGGAATAATGGCAATTGTCTACTAAATTGTACAGTCGTCGTTTCAATGAGTTGAGCTCCATGTTAAATATATTGCACTGCCTTTCGTCACAACACTGTTACAGAAGCAATGAATACAGCACGCCAAATTTAAGTACGCAGAACCACCAAGATTGGCAAAGTTTTAGAGAACCTCAAAATTTAGCACGAAATTCAGTGTGAGATGCTTTTAATAGTTTCCACAATGAAAACTTGTCTCGAAATCTGGCAGAAAACCCACAGAGATTCGGGTCGTATGTAAAGTACACCGGCGGCAAGATGCAATTAATACCTTCACTTTGCTGTAACAATCGTGATGTCACTGGTAATAGTGCCACTAAAGCAGAGCTGTGAAACATGGTTTTCTGAAATTCAGTCACCAAAAAAGATGAAATAAATATTCCAAAATTTGAATCAAGAACAGCTGCCAACACGCATAACTTAAACTAGATAACCTCCATGTAGCGAAGCAGCATAAGTCACTTAATGGCAGTGCCTCTGGTCCAAACTGTATACCAGTCAGGTTCCTTTAAAAGTATGCTGATATAATAGCTCCATACTTAGCAATCAGATACAACTGCTCACTCATTAAAAGATCCGGAAAAAAAAAGACTGGAAACCTGCACAAGTAACACCAATACCCAGTAACGGAAATAGGAGTAATCTGCTGAATTACAGATCCATGCCACTAATGTCCACCCTCCATGCACCATAGAGCTTGCTGCCTGGGGAGTGGTTTGCACACCTCAGCAATACAGATAGCCCTACCACAGGTGCAGCCACAACAGAGGGGATCTGTTGAGAGGCCAGACAGGTGTGTGGTCCTTGAAGAGGGGCAGCAGCCTTTTCAGTAGTGGCAGGGACAACAGCCTGAATGATTGACTGGTCTGGTCTTGTAACATCGACCAAAACAGCCTTGCTGTGCTGGTACTGCGAACGTCTGAAAGCAAGGGGGAACTACAGCCGTAATTTTTCCGAGGACATGCAGCTTTACTATATCTTTAAATGATGATGGTGTCCTCTTTCATAAAATATTCTGGAGGTAAAATTGTCCCCCATTTGGATCTCCAGGTGGGGACTACATCAGGAGAAATGAAACTGGTGTTCCGCAGATTGGAAGTGTGGAATGTCAGATACCTTAACCGTGCACGTAGCTTAGAAAATTTAAAAAAGGAAATACATAGGTTGAAATGAGATATAGTGGTAATTAGTGATGTCCAATGGCAAGAGGAACAGGACTCCAGGTTAGGTGAATAAAGCGTTGTAAATACAAAATTAAATAGGGGTAATGCAGGAGTAGGTTCAATAATGTACGAGAAAGTAGGAATGTTAGAATGCTTTTATGAACAGCATAGTGAATGCATTATTGTAGCCAAGATAGACACAAAGCCAACACCCACCGCAATAGTACAAGTCTGTGTGTGAACTAGCTCCACAGATTGAATAAATATATAATGATATAAAAGAAATTGTTTAGATAGTTAAGGGAAATTAAATTTTAATTGTAATGGGGGACTGAAATCTGATAGTAAGAGAAGGAAAAATTGTATGTAAATATGGAGTGGGGGAAGGGAATGAAAGAGGAAGCTGCATTATAGAATTTTCCACAGAGTATAATTTAATCATAGCTAATACTTGGTTTAAGAATCACGACAGAAGGTTGCATACTTGGAAGAGACCTGGAGACACTGGATTGTTTCAGACTCGTTATGTAATGGTAAGGCAGAGATTTCAGATTGCGAATTGTTAATTTAAATTTGTAAGACATTTCCAGGGTCAGATGTGTACTCTGACCACAATTTATTGGTTATGAACTGTACATTAAAACTAAGGAACTGAAAACAGGTACAAAATCATGAAGATGGAACCTGGATAGCTTGAAAGAAATTGAGAGTTTCAGAGGGAGCATTAGGCAATGGTTGACTACAACAGGGGAAACAAATACAGTTGGAGATGAATGGGTAGCTTTGAGAGATGAAATAGTAAAGACAACAAAGGATCAAATAGGTAATAGGACAAGACCTAACAGAAATCCTCAGGAGATATTTAATTTAATTGATGAAAGAACGAAATATAAATATGAAGCAGGGGAAAGGGAATAGAAATGTATAAAAAATCAAACTTCCTGGCAGATTAAAACTGTGTGCCCGACCGAGACTCGAACTAGGGACCTTTGCCTTTCGCGGGCAAGTGCTCTACCAACTGAGCTACCCAAGCACAACTCACGCCCCGTCCTCACAGCTTTACTTCTGCCATTACCTCGTCTCCTACCTTCCAAACTTTACAGAAGCTTTCCTGCGAACCTTGCAGAACTAGCACTGCTGAAAGAAAGGATATTGCGGAGACATGGCTTAGCCACAGCCTGGGGTATGTTTCCAGAATGAGATTTTCACTCTGCAGCGGAGTGTGCGCTGATATGAAACTTCCTGGCAGATTAAAACTGTGTGCCGGACCGAGACTCGAACTCGGGACCTTTGCCTTTCGCGGGCAAGTACTCTACCAACTGAGCTACCCAAGCATGACTCACGCCCCGTCCTCACAGCTTTACTTCTTCCATTACCTCGTCTCCTACCTTCCAAACTTTACAGAAGCTCTCCTGCGAACCTTGCAGAACTAGCACTGCTGAAAGAAAGGATATTGCGGAGACATGGCTTAGCCACAGCCTGTGGTATGTTTCCAGAATGAGATTTTCACTCTGCAGCGGAGTGTGCGCTGATATGAAACTTCCTGGCAGATTAAAACTGTGTGCCGGACCGAGACTCGAACTCGGGACCTTTGCCTTTCGCGGGCAAGTGCTCTACCAACTGAGCTACCCAAGCACGACTCACGCCCCGTCCTCACAGCTTTACTTCTTCCATTACCTCGTCTCCTACCTTCCAAACTTTACAGAAGCTCTCCTGCGAACCTTGCAGAACTAGCACTCCTGAAAGAAAGGATATTGCGGAGACATGGCTTAGCGACAGCCTGGGGTATGTTTCCAGAATGAGATTTTCACTCTGCAGCGGAGTGTGCGCTGATATGAAACTTCCTGGCAGATTAAAACTGTGTGCCGGACCGAGACTCGAACTCGGGACCTTTGCCTTTCGCGGGCAAGTGCTCTACCAACTGAGCTACCCAAGCACGACTCACGCCCCGTCCTCACAGCTTTACTTCTTCCATTACCTCGTCTCCTACCTTCCAAACTTTACAGAAGCTCTCCTGCGAACCTTGCAGAACTAGCACTCCTGAAAGAAAGGATATTGCGGAGACATGGCTTAGCGACAGCCTTTCTTTCAGGAGTGCTAGTTCTGCAAGGTTCGCAGGAGAGCTTCTGTAAAGTTTGGAAGGTAGGAGACGAGGTAATGGCAGAAGTAAAACTGTGAGGACGGGGCGTGAGTCGTGCTTGGGTAGCTCAGTTGGTAGAGCACTTGCCCGCGAAAGGCAAAGGTCCCGAGTTCGAGTCTCGGTGCGGCACACAGTTTTAATCTGCCAGGAAGTTTCATATCAGCGCACACTCCACTGTAGAGTGAAAATCTCATTCTGGATATAAAAAATGAGATTGGCAGGAAGTGCAAAATGGTTAAGCAATACTGGCTGGAGGATAACAGTAAAGATTTAGAAGTATGTCCACTAAGGGAAAGATAGGTGTCAACTGCATGAAAATTAAAGAAGCCTTTTGAGAAAAGAGAAGCAAATGTACGAATATAAAGAGCTCAGATGGAAAACCAGTCCTAAGCAAAGAAGGGAGAGCTGAAAGGTGGAAGCAGTAATAGAGGGTCTACAGTGAGGGGGGAGGGGAGGGGACACTATTTTACCGCCAGAATATTATACACAAGAGGATGCAATCATCATGTAAACATACAGTAAAGCTGCATGCCCTCGGTAAAAATTACGGCTGCAGTTTCCCCTCGCTTTCAGCCATTCACAGTACCAGAACAAGAAGACCGATTTGCTCGATGTTACAAGGCTCGAAGGCAATATTATAGAACTGGAAGAGGACACAGATGAAGATGGGAGGTTCGCTATTGCGAGAAAAATTTGACACGGCACTGAAAGACCTAACCCGAAACGAGGCTTCCCGAATAGATGACATTCCGTCAGAACTACTTGGCAGAGCAATTGTGACAGAAATCTTCCATCTGGTGTACAAGATGTACGAGACAAGCAAAATACCCTCAGTATTCGAGAACAATATAATAATCCCAATTGTAAAGAAAGCAGGTGCTGACAGGCGTGAATGTTGTCGAACTATCAGTTTAATAAGTTGTGGTTGCCAAATACTAACACAGATTCTTTATAAGAGAATGGAAATACTGGTAGGTGTCAATCTCGGGAGAGGTACTTCGGATTTTGGAGAAATGTCGGAACACGCAAGGCAATACTGAACCTACGACTTACCTTAGAAGATAGGTTAATGAAAGGCAAACCTATGTTTATTGCATCTGTAGACTTGGAGTAAGCTTTTGACGATGTTGATTGAAATACTCTCTTTGAAATTCTAAAGGCAGCAGGGGTAAAACAAAGGGAGCGAAAGGCTTACAGTAACCAGACGGCAGTTATAAGAATCGAGGGGTACGAAAGGGAATCGGTGGTCGAGCAGGAAGTGGGACACGGTGCACGTAAGAACCACAAAGATAAGATAGGAGAAACTGGGATCATACACGGGCATATAGACTGTCGTTTTTGCCTCGCTGTATTTATGAGTGGAACTGGAAATTAACAACAAGTGGTGGTACAGGGTACTCTCCACCATGCACCGTGCAGTGGCTTGCGGAGTATCTCTGTGGATATAGCTGTAGACAAGGTTGTAGCCTATCGCCAATGCTTATTCACTTTGTACCTAGAGTAAGCAGTAAAGGAAACAGAAGAAAAAATTGAAGTAGGAATTAAAGTTCAAAGAGAAGAAATAAAAACTTTAAGGTTTGCCAGTGACATCGTAATTCTGTCAGAGACAGCAAAAGATTTGGAAGAACAGTTGAACAGAATGGACAGTGTATTGAAAGGAAAACATAAGATGAACATCAAAAAAAGCAAAACAGGAATAATGGAATGTAGTTGCATGAAATCAGGTGACGCTGAGGGAATTAGATTAATTAATGAGACACTGAAAGTAGTGGATGAGTTTCGTTATTTGGGCTGCAAAATAACTGACGATCACTGAAGTAGAGAGGATATAAAATTTAGGTTGCAATGGTCCAAAAAGTGTTTTTCAAAAAGATAATTTTGTTAACACTGAATATATAATTAAGTATTGGGAAGTATTTCTGTGGAGTGCAGTTACTTGTGGATGTGAAACATGGATGATAAAAAGTTTATACAAGAGAGAATAGATGCTTTTTGAAATGCAGTACTATGGAATAATGCTGAAGATTAGGTAGGTGGATCATGTAGTTAAAGAGGAGGTACTGAACAGTATTGGGGAGAAAAGAAAATTTGTGGAACAACCTAACTAGAAGAAGGGATCAGTTGATAGGACACATTCTGAGACATCAGGGGATCATCAGTTTAGTATTGGAGGGAACTGTAGGGGCAGGGGACCAAAATGGTAAAAGGAGACCAAGAGATGAATACAGTAAGCAGATTCAGATGTAGAGTACAGTAGTTATTTAGAGACGAAGAGGCTTACACAGGATGGAGTTGCATGGAGAGCTGCATCAAACCAGTGTATGGACTGAAGACTACATCAACATCACTAATGTTGATTTGCACTAGGATTTTGGAACATACTGTGTTTGAACATTATGAGTTACCTTAAGGAAAACAATTTATTGACAAACAACCAATGT
The DNA here is from genome assembly GCF_021461385.2 of Schistocerca piceifrons. Lineage (NCBI taxonomy): Eukaryota > Metazoa > Arthropoda > Insecta > Orthoptera > Acrididae > Schistocerca > Schistocerca piceifrons. Next base: position 143,380,076 of record NC_060148.1, on the reverse strand, counting down.
GAATTCAGAAAATGTCATTCTTGTGTAAAATAGCTCCTTATTGTTGTGAAGTAATTAATGCTATTGACGGGGGATGTTAAATTGATTATATATGTTTAGATTTCCAGAAGTCTTTTGACGCATTCCTCACAAGTGACTTCTAATCCTATTGCATGCCTGTGGATTGTCATCTCAGATGTGCCACTGAATTTGTTACTTCCTGTCATAAAGCTCACAGTTCATAGTAATCAATGGAAAGTCGTTAAGTAAAACAGAAGCAATATCTGGCATTGTTATAGTCCCTCTTTTGTTCCTAATTTACACAAATGACTTAGGAGACAATCGGAGCAGCCCTCTTAGATTGTTTGCAAGTGATGCTGTCATTTACCGTATTGTAAAATCACCAGATGATCAAAACCAATTGCAAATTGATTTAGACAAGATATCAGTACAGTGAGAAAAATGGCAATTGACTGTAAAGAATGAAAAGTGTGAAGTAATCCACATGAGTTCTAAAAGGAATCCAGTAAATTTCAGTTACATGATAAATTACCCAAATTAAAGTCTATAAATTCAACTATATACATAGGGATTACAATTATGAATAACTTAAATTGGAACAGTCACATAGATAATGTTGAGAGGAAAGCAAACCAGAGACTGTGATTTATTGGCAGAACACTTAGAAAATTCGACTGGTCTACTAAAGAGGCTGCTTACACTTTGCTTGTCCACCCTCTTCTGGAGTACTACAGTGTGGTGTGGGATCTGCATTACGTGGAATTGTCGGATGACACTGAAGAAGTTCAAAGATGTGAAGCACATTTTATATTATCGCAAAATAGGAGAGAGATTTTCGTGGATACGATACGGAAATTGGGGTGGAATTAATTAAAACAAAGATGAAACTTCCTGGCAGATCAAAACTGTGTGCCCGACCGAGACTCGAACTCGGGATATTTGCCTTTCGCGGGCAAGTGCTCTACCATCTGAGCTATCGAAGCACGACTCACGCCCGGTCCTCACAGCTTTACTTCTGCCAGTATCTCATCTCCTTTCTGCCAGGAAGTTTCATATCAGTGCACACTCTGCTGCAGAGTGAAAATCTCATTCTGGAAACATCCCCCAGGCTGTGGCTAAGCCATGTCTCCGCAGTATCCTTTCTTTCAGGAGTGCTAGTTCTGCAAGGTTCGCAGGAGAGCTTCTGTAAAGTTTGGAAGGTAGGAGACGAGATACTGGCAGAAGTAAAGCTGTGAGGACCGGGCGTGAGTCGTGCTTTGGTAGCTCAGATGGTAGAGCACTTGCCCGCAAAAGGCAAAGGTCCCGAGTTCGAGTCTCGGTCGGGCACACAGTTTTGATCTGCCAGGAAGTTTCATATCAGCACACACTCCGCTGCAGAGTGAAAATCTCATTCTGAAAACGAAGATGTCTTTTTCTTGCAGCAGGATCTGAAATTTCAATCACTAACTTACTCCTCAGAGAGTGAAAATATTTTGTTGGCATCCATGTACACAGGGAGAAATGATCAAAGTAATAAAGTAAGAGAAATCAGAGCTCGTACAGAAAAATTTAGATGTTCCTTTTTTTCTTCACACTGTTTGAGAGTGGAACAGTAAAGAAATTGCTTGAAGGTAGTTTGATGAACCCTCTGACAGGCAATTAATTGTGAATTACAGAACAATCGTGTAGATGTAGTTTGTTATAAATCTTTAGTCCACTATATAGTTGTTTCTGGACATAAAGAATTAATTCTTTCTGTAACATAAATGAGCACAATAGTGTCATTAGGTAAGCTGCTGTTATGAAAAAAATAAAGCTGCTACCTTTCATTTGCTTAGTATTTACACAGTGATACTGATAACTGACAAATAGCATCAATTACATACGAGCTATAAGAATAGTGTCTCACTTAGAATGAACATTGTCACTTCTAGTGCTGCTAACAGGGATTTTCCAACCTTGAATTAGGTAATCTATGGAAGCAGTTGTTAGTGAAGCACTGTAGCAGTTCTCTTTCATGTATGGAGCTCATTGTAAAACAATAAACTGGTAGCCAAAATCACATGAATTCTTTTTATTCCACCATCACAGAAGGAGAATTCCTGTGATCTTGGCTACCACTTTATTGTTTTAGAATTTTCTATCATCTTGCTGGATATTCCCAGTTTATTGGGCAAAAAAAACTTGTTAAAAAACTTTGCAGCAGAATGAGGAACCCTAAAATGTACACAAGAAGGTGGAACCCACGTGGAAATTATTCTTGTGTAACCCGCAGTAATTTTTATTGTTAGGTACAAATACAGGGAATAAATGTTGTGGGTACTGAGGTTAAGGTTTTGCAATATCCTTGAAGAAGCTTCTGCTAGATGTGTGGTAATATGTTTGCCCAACAGTCTTTCTTTTTCTGAGCAGACACGGCTTCAGCTGTGGAATGTTTGTAGGCCAGCAGGAAGTGAAAGCTTGCAAAACAAGTTAACAGTTTTGTCTGCAGGCCGACACATTGAGAAATATTACAAAATGCATAAACATGGATCCGCTGATCTGTACTTCCTTGATAAGCTTATCAATTTGCTGGCTCCACTTCAGCATGTTGTGAATAGACACATGATTCATTGCAAACTGATGGTCATTATATTCAGAACTTCTGGTAGACTTCCAAGAGCTGTTGTTATAGTCATCCAAACAACGAGATACTACTTTTTTTTATTAAGATTATTACAGTTGGGTCATTCCGTTTAATCTCACAAGGAGTAAGAAGGTGACCATTACAGAATTTAGTCATATTTGGTGCATGAACCCCATATGCCATAATACTAAAACTGCCAGATGGCACTGTCCTACTAATTCTAACCACTTTTGACTAATTCAGGTTTCAGGACTCAAGGGTGTGTACAGGGTCATTAGTCAGGCAGTAATTTCCTATTTTCAGAGACCTACAACTCAGTAATAAGATGTTCTACAGATCTAAATTTTTTTATGCGCCTAGTAAGTAGGCCATTAAGGTGTTATAATTTTGTCCCATAACAACAAAGATACAGTGTGCAGTTCCATAAACCTGGCAGTGAAAAAATTATATGTCTCACCTTTAGGTGAACTCATTTCATTTTTGTTTCAAGGTGTCAAGGAAAACAAAGTTATATGCAAGGTAGAAGAGCTTTAAAAATACGTTTTCTTTCTTTAAATCTGAATTTGTTCATGAGATTGTTCTTTGCAGAATTTTTATATCTAGTGGTGTGTATTTAAAAAGTTATTGATGTCTCTCATTATTACTTGCATCTTTTATTACGTTTCACTGGAGTATCTTTTTGATTTACAGTAATGTAATAAGGGTATATCTGCTCATTTATGCACTCAAGCTGTCTCTTGTAATTCTTTACACAGAAAAGACAATTAAAAGTGAAATAACATATACATTGAGGAAAATGCTTGCTAACTGTTTTCATCTCTCGCCTGTTTACAGTTTTGACCTATAGGTCAACCACAAATATTTTAAGAACAGTTTTAAAAACAATATGCACGGTTTTTATTAACCAATACCCTGTAGTGTTGAATGAGGCTGGCATGTGTTAGTGGCATTTCTTTTTATTCTTTGCCAATGAATAAGATTAGTTTGGATATTCTTCTTTGCACCTAAGATTGCTACTAGAGATGCAAAGATTTCAGCAAAAAATCAAGTTGAGATTCAACTGTCTACATACAACCCCCCCCCCCCCTCTCCCCGTCCCTCCCAGGACTGTAAGAACTGCTAATTGCAATGACAAATTCGTTTCATTATTATTTATACTTAATACTAGGATTGAAGAGTTACAGTGCACAAGATGAGGTTAGGATTTTTAAAAAAATCACAAATTTAAAGCACTGTGTGAAAACAGTGAGTCTTTAAAGATTTTTCATAAAAATCTGATTGATATATCCTGCTTTTTATACATTATATCAACTTATTGGTCTACATACTAACGCATAAAAATTTAGGTGTGTATGTCAACTCATTATTGAGCAGTAGGCCTCTGAAAATAGGGAAATTGGTGACTCACTAATGACCCGGTTTACGCACTCTTAAGTCTTCAAATCTGAAATTATTTTTAAAAAAGTTAGGACAGTTTTACTACTCTTGTACCAAATATGACTAAATTGTGAAATGATTGCTTAAGGATCCACTAACGTATTTATGATTTTACACGGAATGAACCAGTCTGAAGACTAATACCAACCACCATAGAATTTATGAAGCATCTCAGGTCAGTGAATTATGTAGTAGGTATGCACAATAACAGTAACATGCGATCAGAAAATTAATAAATTATCTTACTCTGCATATTTCAACCATTCAGTAATGAATTACATAATCATTTTTGGTGGAAGCTGAATCTATAGGGATCCATCTACAGAAACCCGGCAGACACTGATACATAAGTATTCAGTAACCTGCCAGAACATATGAAATGTCTTGTAGGTAATGTGGTGGAGTTGAAAGAACGAAATAACGTCCTGTTGTATACTTCCTTCTACTGCAAAGAAGAATATCTTCATCAGAACTCTTAACATTAATGTTTTACATTAATTTATAATTAATATTAGGTTTATATGAAACCATTAAAATAAATTTTACTTCCACGGCTTCTTTCCGCATCTCAGATACTTCTCTCTTTGGGAAGAATGGATGATATTTATAAAATATTAATCAACAAACCTTACATATAGTATTTCAGTACATAACTACCAATGCCTGTGTATGATGCCGAACATCTACAACTACATCTACACGATTACTCTGCAATTCACATTTAAGTGCTTGGCAGAGGGTTCATCAAACCACAATAATACTATCTCTCTACCATTCCACTCCCGAACAGCACGCGGGAAAAACGAACACCTAAACCTTTCTGTTCGAGCTCTGATTTCTCTTATTTTATTTTGATGATCATCCCTACCTATGTAGGTTGGGCTTAACAAAATATTTTCGCATTCGGAGGAGAAAGTTGGTGTCTGAAATTTCGTAAATAGCTCTCGCCGCAACGAAAAACGTCTTTGCTTTAATGGCTTCCATCCCAACTCGCGTATCATATCTGCCATACTCTCTCCCCTATTACGTGATAATACAAAACGAGCTGCCCTTTTTTGCACCCTTTTGACGTCCTCCGTCAATCCCACCTGGTAAGGATCCCACACCGCGCAGCAATATTCTAACAGAGGACGAACGAGTGTAGTGTAAGCTGTCTCTTTAGTGGACTTGTTGCATCTTCTAAGTGTCCTGCCAATGAAACGCAACCTTTGGCTCGCCTTCCCCACAACATTATCTGTGTGGTCTTTCCAACTGAAGTTGTTCGTAATGTTAACACCCAGGTACTTAGTTGAATTGACAGCCTTGAGAATTGTACTATTTATCGAGTAATCAAATTCCGACGGATTTCTTTTGGAACTCGTGTGGATTACCTCACACTTTTCGTTATTTAGCATCAACTGCCACCTGCCACACTGTACAGCAATCTTTTCTAAATTGCTTTGCAACTGATACTGGTCTTCGGATGACCTTACTAAATGGTAAATTACAGCATCATCTGTGAACAACCTAAGAGAACTGCTCAGATTGTCACCCAGGTCATTTATATAGATCAGGAACAGCAGAGGTCCCAGGATGCTTCCCTGAGGAACACCTGATATCACTTCAGTTTTACTCGATTGCGACCTTCCTGACAGGAAATCACGAATCCAGTTGCACAACAGAGACGATACCCCATAGGCCTGCAGTTTGATTAGAAGTCGCTTGTGAGGAACGGTGTCAAAAGCTTCCCGGAAATCTAGAAATACGGAATCAACCTGAGATCCCCTGTCGATAGCGGCCATTACTTCGTGCGAATAAAGAGCTAGCTGCGTTGCACAAGAACGATGTACCGTGCTGATTACGTATCAATAGATCGTTCCCTTCGAGGTGATTCATAATGTTTGAATACAGTATATGCTCCAAAACCCTACTGCAAACCGACGTCAATGATATAGGTCTGTATTTCGACGGATTACTCCTACTACCCTTCTTAAACACCGGTGCGACCTACGCAATTTTCCAATCTGTAGGTACAGATCTATCAGTGAGTGAGCGGTTGTATATGATTGCTAAGTAGGGAGCTATTGTATCAGCGTAGTCTGAAAGGAACCTAATCGTTATACAATCTGGACCTGAAGACTTGCCCGTATTGAGCGATTTGAGTTGCTTCGCAACCCCTAAGGTATCTACTTCTAAGAAACTCGTGCTAGCAGCTGTTCGTGTTTCAAATTCTGGAATATTCCAATCGTCTTCCCTGGTGAAGGAATTTCGGAAAACTGCTTTCAATAACTCCGCTTTAGCGGCACAGTCATCGGTAACAGTACCATCGGCACTGCGCAGCGAAGGTATTGACTGCGTCTTGCCGCTTGTGTACTTTACATACGACCAGAATTTCTTCGGTCATTTTAATTTGATAAGATTGTATGATGGGTGTTTGTGAGATTAAGAACTGTGAACAATGCATTTACTTGGTCTTCTTGCATCATCAGCAGACATTTATGTCATTGTACACGTGTTTCAAGACATTGGGACACCACGTACATCGGTTACGAATAAAAGTGAACCCAACTGCGAATTTTGTGGGACCCTACATTGTATTAATGAATTAATTCATTCACTCATCACATTCTGTAGATCCTGTCGGGAAGTAGGACCTTCGGGGATACGGAATGTATTGAGGTATACGTTAACTGTAAACTATCATTATACTGTTTAGAGCTATTCACATATGCAGAAGCTAAATTAAAGTAAATTAGAAACAAAAATGGAAATATGAAAAAAAGGTCCTTGCCCTCTCATTTATACTAAATGAATGCTGTTTATATACTGTTGGTACCTTAATATTTACTTGATTACAAGGGTATTTTTCAAAGAATTTTTTTTCCAGTTTTAAGTACTGATTCCTATTTATAGAAAAACTTTTCAGTCTTTAAATCCAGATATTTCTAAATCGATATCCGTAATCTGAAAACCACTTTGAAGTGTGTGGCAGAGAATACTTCTTTTTGTATCAGTTGTTAGGGCTTTCTTCCAATTGTTTTATTTATGTACGATTGTAGAAACATTGCATGTAGGCTTTCTCAGAATAGTTTGCATCTATCTTCAAATGTGTGCCATTTCAGTTCTTTCAGCATATCTGTGACCATTCATGCTGCCCTTCTCTGTATACTTTCAGTGTTATTTGTTAGTCCTATTTGGTACGGCTCTCACACACTTGAGCAGTATTCTAGGATGGGTGCCAGGACTGATTGGTAAACTATCTTCTTTGTAGACTGTACTTCCCCAATATTCTACCAATGAATCAAAGCCTGCTGCCTGCTTTACCTACAACTGAGCACACATGGTCAGTCCATTTCATATTCCTACAAATTGTGACATCCAGATATTTGTACGATTTGACTGATCCCAGTCGTGGCTTATTGATATTGTGGTCTTAGGATAGTATGTTTTTTTCATTTTTTGACATGAAAAATTTTACATTTCTGAACATTTAAAGCAAGTTGCCAATCTTACAGTACTTTGGAATCTTACCAAGAACTGACTGTGTTCTTTTGCGGCATTTTTCAGACAATATTTCATTACAGATAATTATGTCATCTCTCAAAAAATTCTGAGGTTATTATTAATAGTGTCTGTAGTGTGTGCAGGGTCATTAACGTACAACACACACTCTTGGGACACACCTGAAGTTACTTGTACATCTATAGGTGACTCTCCATCCAAGATGACATGCTGCGCCCTTCCTAGCAAGAAATCTACATCTGCATAGACAAACAGCAAGCCACTGTACGGTGTGTGACAGAGGGTACACTGTTCCACTACTAATCATTTCCTTTCCCGGTCCACTCCCAAATAGAGTACAGGAAGAACAACTGACTACGCGCCTCCTTGCGAGCCCTAATTTCTCGTGTCTTACGTTCACGGTCCTTATGCACAACGTGCGTTGATGGCAGTAGAATCGTTCTGCAGTAAGCTACAAATGGCGGTTCTCTACATTTTCTCAATAGCGTCCCTTCGTGGATTCCTATTTGAGTTACTGAAGTGTGTCTGTAACACGTGTCATTTGAACATACCGGTAACTAATGTACGAGGGTAATCCGAAAATTAAGGTCTCCTATTTTTTTTATAAGAACTTAGATCTGTTTATTTCTACAATGGTTTACATCAGTCTACAGCTTGAACATTTAGCTATTTTTCGACACAATCACCATTTCTGTCGATGCATTTTGGTAGATACTGTGGCAGTTTTTGTATGCCCATGTCATACCAGCTCACCACCGTGCTGTTCAGAAGATTATGAACCTTTTCTTTCACCTCGTCGTCGGAGCTGAATTCCTGGGACCACAATTAATGCTGACAGGTACTGTGAGACTCTGAAAAAACTCAAACGGTCATTTCAGAACCGTAGAAGGGGAATGTTGAGCAAAGAAGTACACATTCTCCATGCTCTCCTGCAACAGTTTCAGTTGAACACAATCACCCACCCACCCTATAGTCCTGACTTGGCACCCAGGGACTATCACCTGTTCCCTAGGTTAAAAGAACATTTGGCCGGAAAGCGATTCAGATCCGACGACGAGGTGAAAGAAGAGGTTCGTAACTTTCCGAACAGCATGGCGGCGAGCTGGTATGACGTGGGCACACAAAAACTGCCACAGCGTCTGCAAAAATGCATCGACAGAAATGGTGATTGTTGAAAAATGTTCAAGCTGCAAACTGATGTAAACCACTGTAGAAAAAACAGGTCTGTGTACTTATAAAAAAAAATGGGAGACCTTACTTTTGGGATTACCCTCGTAGTAGTTCGCCTCCGAATTATTTCTAATCCACAATCCCGTCACAAATTTTGCTGCATATACCTCACTGCTTAGGTTTATTTATTTATTTATTTTTTGCCCATGGACTCCAGCTGAAAATCCAGCTGAGAGTATTGGGTGTGTCATACAATAGGCTATTAACATCAAACTTGATTTCATTATCTATAAATGAATCAAATAATTAAACAGAAATAGTCCATAAACATACAAAGGTATTACATGTTTCACATTATATATACACACAAATCCAAACAACATACAGAAATGATAATTTTTAAAGGTACATTTCAGTAATGATATAACATATTTAAACACCATCTTAGGATTCACTCAAACTGTATATACATTTCTCTGAGAGATATAGTTTCAAATGATTTTTAAAACATTTTAGGTCTGTTTCTTTTTTAATGATTTTGGGCCTTCAGGATGTGATTTGAGAAAAGTGCAAACTGGATTTTGTCTTACATTTTCAGAATTTGTGCCTGTTGGCATTAAGGAGGTCATTCTGTCGAAAATACATCATTACATTTCAGATCAGAATGTGTTGTAAGATTTTACAACAAATATGTGTAGAGGACAGTGGACGGCAGTTCTGTGAATAACTTCTGCACCCCTCTAGCTGACTGCCAATCTTTTTCTTTCTTTACTGTAACGTTTATCCCATCGAGTGTGAGATCTGCTTCTTTCAGGTTTGGCAAATTTTATTTCATTATTTACCTTTGTGACCGGACACCCTTCCTGGGCAACAGTAGTTGAGGTAACCTAAGGGAGGAATGTCGAGTGCACTAACTTTGTGTGAATCGTGTAAAATATTTCTGTGTGTTATAATATTTTAACTTTAGTGAATCACATTACCTGAGGTGGTATTTGGGGACCACCCCGGCATTTGTCTAAACGAGCGTAGGAAACCGCGTGACCGGCGTACTGGCCCACAGTCGTCAATCCACAGTGCAGATTCGACTCTGGCCCGGCTCAGTTTCCCGTCTCGCAAGCTGGCACTGTACGAGCACCTCACTCTCTTCCGATGACTGGGCACTGATCTCTGTTAGAGGGATCTTCGTTATACACTATCCAGTCACATTATTAGCTGTAATAACCATTTCCTGCATCGCAGACCTCTGCGAAATTTGCAGGAAGACAGTCTGTAAGGTATGTGAAGCCACACTGACTCCAGCACCGGGGCTAGCTGCTCTAGGTTTCTCATTTGAAGATCCGTGACACGAACGGCCCGATTGAAGGGGTCCCACAAAAATTCTGTATTGGGTTTTAATGCAGAGTGTATGGTGGCCGGGGGTGTACAGTAAAGTCATCCTCGTGCTCTCCGAACCACACACTTACCCGGCGAACTGTGTGACATATTGCACCGTCCTGCTGTAGGGACCATCGTGCCGAGGAAAACCAAACTTCATGAAGGGATGGACAAGGTCCCCGAGGACAGATACATCTACATCTATTCTCTGCAAAGCACCATGATGTGCGTGTCAGAATGCATGTCCCATTGTACCAGTTATTAGGATTTCTTCCTGTTCCATTCAGGTATGAAGCACAGGAGAATGATTGTTTGAATGCCTGTGTGTGTGTGTGTGTGTGTGTGTGTGTGTGTGTGTGTGTGTGTGTGTGTGTGTGTGTGTGTGTGTAGAAATTGCTCCAATCTTATCCTCACAATCCCTGTGTGAGCGATATGTAGGGAGTCGCAGTATATTCCTAGAGTTGTCATTTAAAGCTGTTTCTCGAAACTTTGTTAATAAACTTTCTCAGGATACTTTACCTCTGTCTTCGAGAGACTTCCAGTTCAGTTCCTTCAGCGTATCTGTGACACTCTCCTACAAATCAGACAAACCTGTGACTATTCCTGTTGCCCTTCTCTGCACACATTCAATAACCCCCGTTAGTCCTATTTGGTACGTGTCCCACACACTTGAGCAATATTCTAGAACAGGTTGTACGAGTGATTTGTGAGCAATCTCCTTTATAGACTTTGTACTTCCCCAGTATACTACCAATAAACCGAAGTCTACCATCTGCTGTACCCACAACTGAGACTATGTGATCATTCCAGTTTGTATCCCTAAAAAGTGTTACACCCAGTAATTTGTACGAGTTGACTGATTCCAATTATATACAGGGTGTACATAAAGTCTGGGAACACTTTCAATTATTTATTGCACAAGAACCGAATATTCTGCAGATATTGTATACAAGTCATTTTGAAGAGAAGCCCTGATTCCCTGGGGCACAGCCAAAGTTACTTCTACATCAGACAATAACTCTTCCATCCGACATAACACGCTGCGTCCTCCTTCACACGAAGCCCTAGTCCAGTGACAAATTTCACTCTACACCTCATATGAGTGTACTTTCGACAATAAGGTTAGGTGAGGTACTGAGTGAAATGCTGTCCAGAATCGAGACGTGCCACATCTACCAGGTAGCCTCGATACAAAGCTTTAAGTACATCTCGAGAGAAAAGTGCGAGTTGCGTTTCATGCGATTGATGTTTTCCATTAAGAGGGCATAGACAAGTTGGGTTCCATCTATTACATATGTCTGAACAACGGTGGCAACTACATAGAAAAATAGTTGAAGATATGCTCTTGTACAAATAAACTTTCATTTAAAAAAAATATTTTAGGAGTTTTTTTCAAATACGGTACTTAGTTACGCACGTGCTTCATAATATCAGATGATAGGGAATGAAAGTAAGCAAAACGAGCTGACATTCTTGTGTTTAGGTCAACACTGTGGGAGATGCTTCTAAGGACGTGACAAGGTGGGCTGAGTTTCTTGATTAGTTTGTCAATGTGTGGACTCCATTTTAACTTATTGTCCAACTTGACCCCAAGCCTGTTGCAATTAGTGTGTGGCCGTTAATGTCTTCTCCTGATGCTAACAGGTCATTACTGCTGGTTTGAAACCACACAATATTTGTCTTTGTGAGATTGTTTTTTAATTGTTACCTGTCAACCATTTGTAGGCATCTTCAACTATCATCTGAGCTGTATCTGCTGAGGTTGAGTTTCGATCTTTGATTAGTATGCCTGTCATTGGCATTATGCCAGACACTAGTAGAAGTGAAAGTATTGTCTCTGCCAATGGCTAAGCAGAATGAGAAAGATTCCCATCCTTTTGAACGAAATTTGTTGTCCCTCATTGGCTGCTTAATCCACAATCTTCTATTGCGTATGCAACAGGTTTCAGAACACTCGAATGTTCCATTGTGCAGTGTAAAAAAAATAATTTTATTTTTTACGCTAGATGATGGAAATTTAAGTGTTCCGAACAATAAAAGATTGTGGATTAAGCAACTGTTCTGTAATTTATTCATTTTACAAACTGGACTTAAACAGTTGTGACTGCCCTATAAGGAGGACTCAATTTGCTGCTATGTTTTCCAGCTGAATTTTGAGTGCAGCTTCTTCCATATTATGTGCCAGAAGTGCAAAATTATTGGGAAGTGCCAGGCAATCAAATACTAAGATCTGTATTTTGAACATTTCTGCTTCCATTCTCGCATCATTTTTTCAAATGTATAATTAAATGGTTTTAGTGACAGTTCTTTACCCTGTCAGTGTCAAGTTTGAATAAATTGTAATTGGTTCAGAAAATTCACCTCTAGTTTTTGTGTTGATTATGTTTTGGTGTACACCAAATTCTGTAAGGGTTCCCAGAAAAACTCCCAAAGGGTACTGTCATACACTTTTTGATATCAACAGAAGTGATTAAAGATTTCCAAATGAGAGATCATTAATGTCCAATGATTTGCTCCAGACAACTTGTGCCTCATCAAAATCCTCATTGCTGTTCTGTAAGCTCTCGTAATTCCTGCAAGAATAATCCTCAGTAAAATCGTATATGTGACATTGTACACGGATCTCCCTCAGTAGTTATTTGGATTTGAACTGACAACCTTTTTGTGGAGAGGGTTATTCTGTTCGAGATACCTCATTATGTTTGCGCTCAGAATATGTTCCAAGAGTCTACAACAAATCAATGTCAAAGATATTGGACGGTTGTTTTGTGGATCACTTCTAGTACCCTCCTTGTAGATGGAGGTGACCTGTACTTTCTTCTAACTACTGGGCACGGACTTTTGTTTGAAGGATATTATAGTTAGAAGCGGAGCTCGGCCACATGGGTTAGTTACAACAATTGTCAAAGCAATTAAATTATCTGACATTGTTTAAAATGTAGCCACACTAACAAGAGGTCATTACAGACTGGCCCTCTTCGATTAAAAACTTTGAATTTTCTGCTACCAATTGCATGAAAACGTGAGTAGTCACAATAAATTAAAATATGCTATAAAAATACGAAACATCAAATAAAATACTTTCTAGATCTTGAACAATATTATTGATGTACATAATTTTTTCATTTCACAATAAGGCATTTTGCATGATATGTCAAATTTAATTTCTTTTCATGTTATTTGTAATTAAAAACAGGAAAGATGTTATTTTTATTAAAAATTATCATTTAGTATCTGTTAATTAACATTTCTGCAGGTATGGAATTAAATAAAAGTAGAAAAAGAACAGCTGTTGCCAATGAGAGTCCAACCCGCAACCTTACCATTACCAGCTTGGCACTCTGCAACCAGTGACTACGTAAATAAGACACAGCGGAATTAGAGACACTGGCAGCGAGCAGACACCGATCGAAATCGACGGGGAAAGCTGAAAATTTGTACAGGGTCGGGATTCGAACCTGAGTCTCCCGCTCACTAGGTAGATGCTCTGACCTCAGAGCCATCCAGACACAGTGGTAATCACAGATAACCCTAGCACACATCCCGTCAGACTCATTTCCTCAATTTATCCACACACTAAAATGTAGTGCCTCCTGGCTATTGTTCTCATTATTCGTGTCATTTCCCACGTTCCCATTAAGAGTTTGAGCCTGGTGTGCTTCCATACTGAAGAGATCATTGGCAGTCTCCTCTCTATTTTTTCATCCGAAAGGACAGAAACCACATATATACACTATGACCAACCGGTACGCCCTCTTTTGCTGCGGGTAACAGCAGCGATGCCCCGTGGAAGGGAAACGACGAGGCCTCGGTAGGTCGTCGGAGGGAGTTGGCACCACATTTGCACACAGAAGTCACCCAATACCCGTAAATTCTGAGGTGGGAAAAGAGCTCTGTCGACAAATTTACTGACATCCCAGTTCTGTTCGACCGGGTCCAGATCTGGCGAGTTCTGGGGTCGACACAAAAAAAATGGAACTCGCTAATGCGTTCCTCGGACCACTCTGTCCCTCTCCCGACCTCGTGTCGTCGCAAATTATCTTGTCGAAAATGCCACTGTCGTCGAGAAACGTGATCACCGTGAAGGGGTGTACGGTCTCCTCGGCCAATTTGGTGCCTTACACGAACTCCACTGGACCCACAGATGCCCACGTGAACGTTCTCCGGGGCATAACGGAGCCGCAGCCAGCTCATTTCCATCCCACAGTGCGAGTGTCGAGGAACTCTTCCCCTGCGAGATGACAGATTCGTGCCCTCCCGTCGGCACGACGAGGAAGGTATCGGGATTCGTCAGACTGTGCAGTGCTCTGCCACTGTGCCGACCGTCACGTACCCGTTTCGGTTGAGGTCGCCGACGTCGTCGTGTCGACATCGGCACACGCACGGGTTGTCAGCAGCGGAGGCCCGCCACTAGGAGTCCTCGGTGCACTGTGTGCTCAGACACACTTCTACTCTGCCCACCATTAGAGTCTAATGTCAGCTCTGCCACAGTTCGCCGCCTATCCCGTTTTACCACTGCCGAGCCGACGACGTCAGACGTCTGTAACGAGGAGTGGCTGCCCGACCCCACAATCAAATTGGTTTCACTTCAGTTTCGCCACTTGTCGGAGACACTGACTGCAGCACTCCTCGAACACCCGACAAGCTGTGCAGTTTCCGAAATGCTAGTACTGAGCCGTCACAATCTGCCCTCGGTCAAACTCTGATAGCCCGTTGCGCCTTCCCCTTTCTACACACAGGTAGCACGCTCACTTATACTACGTGTCCTGTGCACGTGTCCGACTAGCAGCCATTCCTCCTCAGGTGATGCTGGTAACGCCCAGATGGGTTTATATAGATAGAGGTCAATAGTCGTACTGCTCCGGTTGATCAGTATATATAATTAAAACGAAACGGCCAATGATCTCTTCAGTGCAGATACACACCGGGCTCGAACTCCTAACAGGAATCGGCGAAATGCCACGAGTAATGAAGATAATGGGCAAGTGCACTACATTAATAGTGTGTGGATAGGTTGAGAATTTGTGTTGGATGGGAGGCATGCTAGGGTAGTCAATGAAGTTGCAATGATCACTGTGTCCAGATGGCTCAGTGGTCAAAGCCTCTACCTAATAAGCAGGAGTCCGAGGTTCGAATCCCAGTCTTGCACGTATTTTCAACTTTCCCCACTGATTTCAATCAATGCCCGCTCACAGTCGACGCCTGTAATTCCTTTGTGCCTTAATTCATAATCGCTGCCGGATCAAAAATGGCGACTGATCTTTCGGACATTTCGAAAAGAACATACACCACATATATGTATACTATGTAAATAAATTTGAAATGTTTTGTACTTCTGTGAGATTGGAAACAATCTAATTTCCAAGGCGATTTATTAAAGTTTTTTGATAATTGCATTATAGTATTACCTTGAAATCCTCTAAGTATTAAAGAAATCGTAGAAGACCAGTCCCTAATGTCCTCTTCTAAATTTCTATATTCTGTGGACCACTTCATTATCCTTTCAGTGATTGAAACATTTACTCTACAGATGATTTACCAGGCATGTTTGATACTTTATGGACTCAGGTAAAATAGCGTGCCTTATAGTGTATCATTATACTATATACAAGGGTCATTCAATAAGTAATCCCCCGCATTGTTTTAAAGAAGACATTAAAATACACAAACAAATGTCCTTGTTGGTGCTTCACATCTGAAGTTTTTTGTGTGTGCAGGTGAAGTTTCAAACCGTTCTGGCAGATGGCAGAGCCATAGTACAGCGTCAAAATGGCATCTACATACGGCTCACATTACAAGCAGTGTGCTGGTATTGAATTCTTCTGTGCAGAAAAAGAAACCATGATGAACATCCATAAATGTTCGTGTGCAGTGTATGGTGATGCTGCAGTTGATAGGAGTACAGTTGGGCGATGGGTAAGGAAAGTTACAGCTGGCGATGGGTAAAGAAAGTTACAGCCTCAAGAAATGCAGAAACAGTGCTCCACGATCAGCCACACTCGGGATGTCCTGTTACAGCCACTGCTCCAGACATGCCAAATCGTGCGGATGCCATTATTCGTGTAGACCGGCATATCACAACTCGAAATTGGCCCTGAAATTGTCGATCGGCATTGGAAGTGCATCTGCAATGATCGAGACTCTCGGATGTTCAAACAAGTGCTCACGATGGGTTCCACGAATGCTCACAGCAGACCACAAGATTCGAAGAAAGGCCATTTCATCTGAATTGTTGGAGTGCTTTGAGGCCGACGGAGATGCCTTTCTGTCACGGATTGTTATGGGGGACGAAGGCCGAGTGCACCACTTTGCAACGGACACGAAAAGGCAGTCCGTGGAGTGGCATCATCCTCATTCACCACAAAAGAGCAAATTCCCTCTGCCGGAAAAGTCACGGTGACAGTCTTCTGGGATTGTGATGGCATCATTCTTGTGGCTGTAGTGCCTAGAGAGTCAACCGTCAATTCAGAGGCATACGTTAAGGCTCTGAATAAACTCGAGAACCCTTTCCGACGTGTTCGATCGGACAAGAATCCACCAGAAATCTTGCTCCAACACAATAAGGCACACCTAAACACAAGTCTGAGAACCCGGAAACACTTCGCCAGACTGTGTTGGACACCATTGCCTCATCCACCCTACAGTCCAGACCTGGCACCCACGGACTCCCATCTCTTTGGGCCACTTAAAGACACACTTTGAAGATGATGAGTGTGTCAGTTGCATTGAAAACATGGCTACGCCTGCAGGACAAATTTTTAGTGGCAGGGAATACGTGCTCTTCCACAATGTTGGCATATGGCTGTAGAACGTGATGGAGACTATGTAGAAAAATAGGACATGGATAAGACATGATGTATATTGTCACCAAATTCTGACTCTTATTAACAATAAATATGCTCTGGGGAAAAAAAAATGTGGAGCATTACTTATTGAATGACCCTTGTATGTGATTTACAGTGCACGGAGTGCGGTCAAAAAATGGTTCAAATGGCTCTGAGCACTATGGGACTTAACTTCTCAGGTCATCAGTCGCCTAGAACTTAGAACTACTTAAACCTAACTAACCTAAGGACATCACACACATCCATGCCCGAGGCAGGATTCGAACCTGAGACTGTAGTGCCTAGAACCGCTCGGCCACCCCCACCGGCGGAGTGAGGTCAGCATAGCAAGAAACATCAACATATTTAGTTAAAAATCCAATTAATTATTTCTAATTTAGTCGCAGAGAAACACCTGCAAATACGCTTGATGTTCTTAGACTCATTGTACTATTACATAAAACTGCATTCTGGAATGCAGCATTCACTTGGAGTCTAGTTGTTAAAGTAATCAATTTATGAGAGGAGGATCTTTATCAATGTATCTTATTGTTGCACGCTGCCATTGCGGAAATGAGGATGTAACTTAAGTTTAACACACAAATACTGAGCAATTAACATTGAAACTGTTGAGGAGTTTTTAAGGAAAGTATTATTTGGAAAATACAAGCTGGTTTATAATTGAAAGGTATGTATTCATGTTTGGTGAAAAATGGACTTGGTAATATACTCCCTGTTCTTTACCCTTGCTACCTTCTGAATTTTAAAGAGAGTATTCCAGTCAACACTGTCAAAAGCTTTCTCCAAGTCTACAGATCCTATAAATGTAGGTTTGCCTTTTTCTTAACCTATCTTCTAAAACAAGTCACAGAGTCAATATTGCCTCCCGCATTCCTTCGTTTCTCTGAAATCCAATTTCATCTTCACTGAGGTTGGCTTCGACAAGTTTTTCATTCTTCTATAAATAATGTGTTAGTATTTTGCAACACTGGCTTACTAAACTAATAGTTCAGCACATGCTTTCTTTGGAGTTAGCAGTCTGAGGGTATTTTGCCTGCATCACACATCTTACACACCAGATGGATGAATTTTGTCATGGCTGGCTCTCCCAAGGCCATCAGTAGTTCCGACAGGATGTCATCTACTCCAGGGGCCTTGTTTTGACTTGGATTTTTTCAGGGCTCTGTGAAAATCTTCTCACAGTATCATATCTCCCACTTCGTCTTATGTACAGCTTCTTCCAGGTCTATAATATTGGCTTCAAGTTCATCTCCCTTGTATAGAGCCTCTCTATAGTACTCACACCTTTCCCTACTTTGCTTAGGACTGGTTTTCCATCTGAGCTCTTCGTATTCCTAGAGCTGCTGCTCTTTTCTCCAAAATTATTTTTAATTTTACTCTTGTGAAACATGCTTCTTTCTGCTAATGACGCATGCTCCTAAATCCTTACTGAAGCTAAATGATGTCCTTTCAGTGTCGTAAGTGGGATGCTAACAACTGCTTATCTGCTTTTTCTAGCATAAACACTCTCCTGGAATTCTGGACGGATTTCTTAACTTTAGTAACCACGGTCACTATGACAACATCGTGATCACTAATCACGGTCCCTATACTGAAGCTGTTGATAGGGTCAAACCTGTTTGTAATGACGTCTAAAACATTTCCTTTGCACGAGGAGTGTCAAACTAGTTGTCCGAGACAGTTTTCAGACAACATATTCAGAAGTATTTCACAAGATCAACTGTATCACCTACAGTGAATCCCCCCCCCCCCCCCCCCCCCCCGAGTGTCTTCATTATTTTCTGTTTTTTGCTGGTGGTGTCCTAAAACACACTCAGGATCCCTGTTTACTCTATTTTGTGCAGTGCTCATGGAAAAATCTTGCATTACTGTGCTCAACAAGTGGATATTAAGGTATTAAATTAGTGGATACTAGTACAAAAAGCTACTGAAATCACTGTTTCCTTCAATATTTCACATTTATTATTTTTTCTTTACAATATTCCAGACACTGTTACTTATTACTTATACAGAATTAGAAAATAGTGTAGGAACGTAACAGTATTACACTGAATTCAGAGGAGTCAGCTGAGCTGTAGCATATAAAACATCACACTATACTTATCAGTGAAACAGACTATCACAAAATGTTTGTATAAAACTGTAAATCTAACAATTTCATCTGATCTGTGTAAAATATGAAGGAGCTTTTTATCCAAAAAACAAAATTCACATACATAAGATTGTTTTAAAAAAAAGTAAAACAAACTTTTTGCTTTAAAATAATTGTACATCTGGCAAATTTCTAACACTTATGACTTTTTCGTCTTAAAGCTTCTGGATTCCCCAACAGAGGGACCTCCCCCTAAAAACTCGAAACTCAATTCTTCGGGACAAGTGTAAAAGCTGAATTATTGCACATAACACATACACTGCCCAAAATGAACACTGTGCCACAGTGTGCACACAGAACACATTAAAAAAGAATGTCAACATGTACACTGGCCTGCACTCGCCTTAAGAATGGAGACAGACTGATGTATGTGGAGCCTCTACTGACCGCCCCTGCCACTACTTCGAGGTGTGCGTCTGTGATGACAGTGTCACCTGCCTACTCGGGTTATTCCGAACAGCTCTCGCATATTCCGAAGGGAAGCGTCGTCTACACTGTGCGATATTTCGGCAAGTCGACACTGCCGACTGCGGGAAGTCCCAGCCCAGTTACCGGGGATGCCGACGAGTCGGCTTGCCGACGTACAGCAAAATGTGGATGCCACCACCCTGCTGAATACCTGAGAGGAGTTCAAAATAATCTTAAATTGGAAATGCTTAAAATCACACACTGTCTTGCTGTGGTTTAGTTTCAGTGTGTGCGTTGGCAGAGAGATTAATAACAATAAAATGAAGTGTATCTGTGGAACAACTATTTCCACAAAAATGCTTTACAAGCTACGGACCTAGGAAGCAAATTCTCTAAGATAGGTAATGTAAAAGACCACCATTTTGGAGGACAGAAGGGGTGAAAGTGGAGATGGGTGAATTGTGACCAGTTTGTCTGAATAAAAGAACAGAGCCTAAAATACTGTTTCAGTAGATGGTGGTATACTGTAGCTAACACTGGCACGACTCCTCGCAAGAGACGGGTGGAAAATTTTGTTTTTCTCAAAATACAGGTCTGTTCCAGAAACTACCATTTTGGAACACAAGAAAGAAGGTGTAATCAATGCACAACACACTGCTTTGCTGTGTGCTACAACTCTGGCAATGTACTGTCTTCAATCATATCTTATCGCAGATAACAAAACTGAAATCGTGTCAAAAAATAACACCAGGCTGCATCTAAAGAGTCACATTATTTCACTTATAAACATCACACAATTGCTTGAAAAACTTTGATACGGCTGCTGAAGCCCAATTAAATTTAAAATTTCCATATTCCATCAGTTTCAGAGATATTTGAAAGCGGTGGAGCACGTGTCACTTCTTCACTGTACTGTTTAACATGTGGGAATGTCACACGAGAGTGACTTGATTCTTAGGCAAGGAGTAGAGTATAAATCTTAAACAGTGATGGTGTTTGCTGTCTGGGAACAACAAGAAGTGGTGGTGATTCTCTGTTCTTTAAGTTAACTGTAATTTCTTTTCTCCATACGAACTATGGAAGCAAATTGTGAAATAAAATGGTTTTAAAATCCCTGGCCTATCCTGCCAGAACACCTTACACTGATCTACACTTAATAGTAACAGTGCACGCACAAGTTTATAGAGCATAACAGTTTGTAACAGAAGAGACAAATGTAGAAGTTTCACCATGGCAAAACTAAATTTTTTGCAAGCAGCTCAGACTCCAGTTCTTTGTTATTTTCTTGTCAAATCCAACAGTCACACTATTGTGACATAACTGCTATACGATACTTAACAATAAGAAGAAACACTCGAGAGTATTTTCGGCTGCACGTTGAGACTATTCTTAAGGCAGCCTACATATTCAGAAGCGACAGCTTTTCACATGTCATGCTGATGCTAGAGCGTCAGGTGAGGAGAACTGCGGATAAAAATACAACTGGACAAAACAGACTAAAATACCTGGAAAGCTCATTGAACAAGAACAGATCCTGATAGGAATGGGATGTGGCTTAACACATATTTCGCCTTTCACCTGCCTGAGGAATAAAGCATCAATTTCAGGAAAAACAATTTTGACATCTAAAAATGGCCATATTGCTTTTCAGGGAGCAAACCTTCCTGGTTTGAAACATTACAAATTTCTTCTGCAGATTTGCTACCTATTCAGTTCACTCCACAGTTTTGTGTTAGTTAACAGTTCTTTTTGAAAAGAAGCAAAAGTAAAATGCGAGCATCAGAACTACAATCCAAAAAATAATGAGCTCAATTAGGAAAGAAAAACTGAGTGTACCGTAAAAAGAAAAAAAATCAGCATAGAGTGCACAAGTTACAAGAACACAGTTCGAGTTCCAAGAGAAAGGGAAAACTGTACAAATGACTGCTACAAATTGTGACAACAGAAACTGCAGAAGGTGGCTCTTGGAGCGACAGTGAGATCAAAATAACAACACAGACAAAGACATCTGTGTATCACAGTTGGGTGGAACAGTCAGTGTATGGGACACAAAACTCCTAACTATCTCCAGTGTCGAGGCAGACTTAATTGTACAAAAGAAGTAAACATGCTGACAAGGTGGGTAGGTAAATACAAGAAACTGATGATAAAACAGTAAAATATACGGCGAAAATTAAGTCGTAACAGTATGCACGAAAGTTGTCACCGATGTCGCAGAATGTGCCTCAAATGGCACAGGTATCTACCCTAAACATTAAATTATCTCCACTACTACAATGCAGCATTAAAATATTGGCTGTTTTATTACATATTTCAGCATCAGGTCACACAATCTTTTGACCCAAGGTTGAGATTTACAATTAAAAACAAAATTGTTTAGAAGACAGGTACTTTGCATCCCTAAGGCATTATGACTAGTCTCTGTAAAATATTGGAACACACTTCCATTCTCCGTGCTGGATCAAAGGGAATTTGCTCAAAGAATCTACCCATTTATTATAGCATCTATTCAATTTTTGGATGCCCCTAGTGGAATGATGGAAAATAAACAGCAAACCATGTATTTAAACTCTCCATTCTTTAGACAAGTTATGACCATTTCCTTACCCTGACATTACAGGGAATGAATTGTATCAGATAAATAGTTTTTGTGCCAGAAGGTTATGTGACAAATACTGAGGCATAAGGGCACTGCAAGTGTGTGTATACAGTTAATTCGTACATAGGCCAAAGTACACCCGCACACCAAATAGAAAACGTTGCTTACTGGTGCCAATTAAATACTGCACCAGACAATCTAATTAAGAAGCCAATTTACTGAGGCAAATGAAGCTTTCAAGTTTTATAATATCAAACTGTTGACTAGGCAGATTCCCAGTACCTATGTGACGCACATAATTTTGAGAATTTGCTTGGTAAAAAAATGTTTGCCAAAAACACACACACTTCAGAAATCGTTTGTGTAAAAATTTACATAATACTTTGAGATATACTCCCATAAAAAGAAGTAGTGCGGCACTCTTTTCTACATAGTATCCAGTGTTGTCTGAAAGCTTCATACGCTCAGAATGTAATAAATATCACTTAAATGTGCACATAATGTCAGGCAAATTTAATGCAGACGTGCACTGTGACAAAATGTGCATTACAGCTGAAACTACCAATACACATTTTGCCACTTGTTCTATATATGTGTGAATAACTGAGAAAATAAACAGATTGTTTTGGTAAACTGGAATCCATATCTTTCAAAAGGTTCTGCCACTATGTAAGAGTAAAATTTGACACCTCTCCCACAAACAATATTATCAAAATTGTATCACACATATTCCATGACAAATTTCTTGTGATAAATATTCATATTCCATTACAATTAAGTTGCACTGGGCAGAAAATTATGAAATTGAAATGAGTTTTCCCAAAACAAACTGCTTCTCAATGAGAATTTTTCTTAATGCATAAACGACTTTTATTTGTATACAGACATTTAAGAGCATGAACATATTTCATCACGTTCAAACATTCTGACATACAAAACTCACATTTAAAATAAATGCTCCTGTAGGGTGAGACACCTGCTATTTCGCACACTCGACGTCACTTCCTCATACGTTCACAATATGTTCATAACACTTATCGATATGGCCCTCCCGATAAACAAATTGTTCACTAGTTTAGGACTGGTTTACTTCATTGTAGTGCAAAATGTGACCTACGTTCCAGAACATATAATGCAATCTGTGAACCTTAATAGCCCATCAGCAATGAACACCGAAAATGTTCTGTTGAGATTATTGGTGTTTACGGGAGTAACTAGCTTAAAGATATCTTGTCGAAAAACTGCAGTTCCTGTCTTCTTTTTTTTTTTTTTTTTTTGCCCCAATGCAATGTTTTGTTCGTTTAGTACTTTCACCTGTCACAACAGTGAAACAGAAAACCTGCACGGCAACCTCCAGAAGCATTTATCAAATGGCGACTTATCCCGACTCGATGCAACTCTTGCCGAGCACTGGGAAGTCTCGTACAAAATCATTATAGTGTACTTTATCGCACGCTTATTAAATTAAATGACATTTTGAAAATAAATGCCTTACTGCCTTTGCAGCAACATAATTTTGTGCCTCAATTTCCATCAATTTTAGGCATAATCACATTTATAAAATGTACGTAACGCTTTTTCCAATAATCTGAAAAAAGTGCTCTAGTTTGTATTTTTAATCTATATATGTCATGCCCCTAAAGAAATTCTCAATACAGCTACTAAATATATATATTCTCTCCAATAAACAACATATTTACATGTGAGAAATACAGTGAGACAAAATATTTAATTATATATTTACAGATATAAGCATGTTGTGCTGACCATCTTTGGATACACATAATAACTATACTTTGTGTGAAATTGGTACACCAGATAATTCACTTGGGGAAACACATTTGCCATACACACTTGAGAAAGAGCAGTCAGCAGAAAGTTTTTTCCCACAAGCCCAATGTCTAATACAACCAATCTAAAATTGTCTAACTACGATTATGACAGGCAAACAGACCACTCCCAATACTGAACTGTGGTAGGCCTGACAGCAAAGCTTACTACGGACCACTGAATTACACATTTTTAAAACTCAAGACTGCATTTTCAGACGGGAGAAAGTTGGGAGGAAGGATAGAAAGGAACAGGCAATACATTAAATGCGAACACAAAATATACAAGGAATGAAATGTGAATGTTCCAATGTAACAGATGAGATGTGGATTTCATAGCTTATAGTAATGAGTTCCACAGGAATTACTGCTGGAGAACACGTTGGCCACTAGCCACAAGTGTAAATATGTACAGCAAAGGAAGGGAACAGCACACCAACAAAATGAAAGAGGAACAAATAAAAAATAAAAGATGTACCACAAAAAGAAAGCTTCGCTCCTTTTGATGACAAGACATTAGCTAGTCTTTCAAATAATAAGACACGTACTGTCCTTCGCAGGAGGCAAAATGTTTAGTAATGTCAAAACACATACACGTGTAAGTTAAGTTGGACATCATCCTCTCTTTCAAAACTATTTGTTTCTTCCTCAGAGAGGAAAGACAGATTAGTTTTGAAAATTAGTATAGTGTGTGTAATTTTGTTTCGTGACCATTGGCAGCACTCGAATTTTGCCTCGCTGTGCTAAGCACTGACCTGCAATTCTGTCTCTGTGTTCTTATAATTTTCTCATGTGAATTTTCCATTTGATATAATTTCATAAGTTTTTCAATCCTGAAACAGACTACGCACGAGAACAATTAGTTGATGAATGTACTCTCAGGCATAAGCAGGAGAATTGCAGCTCGCGCAGATGCCACGTGTCAGTAGATTCTCATTTCGTGTGTAGATAATCTGTACCCTTTCATTTCTTTTTTAAATTCAGTACAAAGGACGAAGGAAGTACTCCTGTTTAGCTTTTCAGAGACACAGTGTCAACACTTACTCCCAGTAAAACAGTAGTGCCATCCCAAGTCACACGTAACTTTTACCTTATTTTACACGACCGAAGCGACCGTCTTCAGAAATTACGTAGCCGACAGTTATACGCAGTCCCATATTTGTAACGAGTGGCCCTCGGCCACATGATTTCTGAAGGTGCTTGTGGTGGTCGAGTGAAACCTGTAAAATAAGGAAAACATTACATGTGACTTGTGACAGCTCTAAAATTCCCATTTCTAAAGGTCACTGTTTCCCTGCAGGCAAATGCCTGTGCTTGCTGAACTTACTCTCACTGTTGCTAATCAATTCCAAATACAGCTGTAATTGTTTACACTTTTGTGAAATGAGAGTGACTTTTGTGGTACAGTTGAAAATCTACGACACACACACACACACACACACACACACACACACACACACACACTCACTCACTCTCTCTCTCTCTCTCCCCTCTGTCATCTTTTTGACCTGTCAGAGGAGGAGTGCAAATAATCGGCGTGCTCCTGGTGTAAAAGGAAGCGTCTTCTATGTGAGTTTCTATTCTCTGGCATGCGACGAAGTGATGGGAAGGTGACAAGATGTGGGATATGCATTTGACAGACGAGACAAAACTGCTGGATGACTAAATATATTACAAAGATGATTAAAAATGTGTCACTAGTGGTATCAAATTGTGTTTCGTCGTCACCTCCCCTCGTAACAGCAGTCCTAACTGTATAATCTTTCCACTAATAGGTTACAATTTTTGTACACCCGTGACTGTAGCATTTCTCACAGTTCGCTTTTGAATGAATTATATTGAGCTGAGAGACATACCACTTGTCATGACCCGTACGAGTCTGAAAGACATGACAAGCAGCAATTGTTTGGGCTAACTCCATCCACGCAATGCAAAAACGAAACTGTAAATTTCTGCAGAAACACCGGAGAAAATGCATCTGATGACTCTCGCGAAAGACACCTGGTATATTTCCCAGGATATTAGTGACTGCTGGGAAATGTACATCGTATGCCGAACCGAAGTTTGGGTACGAACTGCAGTACATTGCCGACAGTGTCTCAGATTTTGATCGGTGAACCTTTCTGAGGGGCTCAATTTATTTGGCAGGCCCTTAGGTAGAGTGTTGAAACTGTCAAAAAGGGTGAGCTCCAGGAAACAGACCTCATGATAGTTTCTGAAAGGCCGAAGTTTGATACGGGAATACTGCTCCTGAAACCACATCAGCTCGTTGGAAATTTAACAGAAAATGTTAACACAGTCTGATACTTAGTGTCTGCTTCCAGAAAGCACTCACTTCCTCTAAAATTGCTTGAGAAAAGAATATGCTTGCAAAGAACACGTTTCCTCCGACAGAAGAGGTCGCCGATTGCTTCACAGAGAGACAGACAGACACACACACACACACACACACACACACACACACACACACACACACACAAATGGAATATAAACCTGTGGCATTATGCTGATACAGTAGCTGTCTACCCAGTACATCAACTGAATACAGATTAAGAAATATGTCAGCACTACTGTACCACAAAATTATAGCTCAGTGTGTGTCATAAGTAACTTACAATGTCAGTTCTGTATGCATAAGCAGTTTTTAGAATCTGCATCTCCATCTCAAAACTACAGTCCTGCTCAGAAAATAAGGCATGACACTGCCTGTCATGTACAATAGAGTAGTGGAATTAACAAATGAAAGAGAAAACTTGCACACACTGGAACATGTCCTTTTGTCACTTCCATGTATTATTATTGTTCTTTTTCTTACTCCGGAGATTATTGTTG
This sequence comes from Schistocerca piceifrons, assembly GCF_021461385.2. Classification (NCBI taxonomy): domain Eukaryota; kingdom Metazoa; phylum Arthropoda; class Insecta; order Orthoptera; family Acrididae; genus Schistocerca; species Schistocerca piceifrons. The sequence goes on along the minus strand of NC_060148.1, from coordinate 143,353,324 downwards.
TTCTTTTTCTTATTAACAATACAACAGTTATTCCTTAGACAAAAGAGACTTTACAAAACCACGGTGGGTGAAAAAGCTACAAGCATAATTTGGCCGCAAAATGATGTGATGCGTACTGCCGTGTACACCAGAAATCGTACTCGTGCACAGTATTCAATTTTGCAAACCAGGATGTAGTGCCATCTGGTGCACAGGAAAAGTTGCAGCCATTTCTCTGTACTGTCAGAACTCCACCCAGATAACCATTGTCTTCATCTGATTTTACCCTGCAACAAAGAAACAAAAATTGTTACCTACAACTTTTCACCAACTTTCTTTCAGTTATGAAGTACAGCAGTTAGTGTTGGGCCATGCGCATATGTAATCAGAATAAACAATATTTTTTTATTAAAAAAAAGGAACAACAATAACAATTAATGACAATATCATACGAGAAGTGCACAACAAGTATAAAAAAAATTAAACCCATTTGCATTCTATGCCAAAAAATACATACGATTTACTATAGCTATACTTTAAATGATTAATGGAAAATCTCATATAAAGATGTGAAACAAATACTAACAAAGAGATAGAGGGGCTTGCCAGCACTTCCCTCAGCTCAGTACAGCCGATAGATACACAAAAAACAGAACCAAAAATTTACGTTCCTAGCTTTCGGAACAAATGTTCCTTCATCAGGGAGGAGAGAGGGGAAAGAAAGGGAAGAAGGGAAAGCAGATTCAGTTACTCACAACCCAGGTTATGAAGCAACAGGGAAAGGAAAACAGGGAGGGTAGCAAGGATGGAGGCATGGTTGTCAGAGGGAAGCCAAAGATGTTCTACTGTAAGTACTGTGCCAGCTTCAAACCAAAGAGGATGCATACAGAAGTAAAGAGGTATATAGTATCAAGATAAACACAACTACGTAGGATGAAAAGATGCGTGAATGGCTAAAGAGGAAAGGGAAAGAGGAGAAGACTGAAGAGTAAATTGGAGTGAGGTGGTTTAACGTAGGTTCAGTCCAGGGGGATGGCGGGATGAAAGGATGTGTTTGAGTTTGTTAGTATTTATAACTATACTTTACCATTCATAATAGATGGCACTGTAATTGACAAATATTAAGTGTGCCCGTTTCTGGAATTAAAAACCCTCAAATCTGTTTCTACATTTCATTTAAAATGTATAGATAAACCTTTGTGTTCTAACGCTCGATGCTTATGTTCAAACGTTATTGACTGTTGCAAACATGATTGCACAGTACAAATAATATGGCTAGATATTGACATTTCTGGCAAATAAGCTACTCGTATGGTAATTTAGTTTTTAGTTGCTACGGGGTTGACTGTGGCGAATCCCCAGATCGTGCCCAATTCTGGAAGCCACCTTAAACCTCACCATCAGGGTGACAGATTTCAGTACGTTTCATCCAACTGCCGTCGGCTGCTATGCAGCTACCAGCTGAATACAAACCACAACTGTTGTAATAACGTAAAATGTCCACGAACTGATAATGACAAGTGCACTTGCCACAGATACTCACCGGAATAGAGCACCGCTGCGGTGAGAGGCAAGGGGACTCACCGAAATCGAGGACTCTAATGGTGAAATGAAAATGATCCTGCGGCACTGTCGGCCGGGAAGCCCCGTGCGGGAGAGTTCGGCCGCCGTATTGCGAGTTCCTTTTAGTCGATGCCACTTCGGCGACTTGCGGGTCAATGCTGATCGAGAATTATGATGAAGGACACACGACACCCAGTTCCCTGCTGGGAATTGAACCCGGGCCTCCCGTGTGGTAGGTGGAAAAGCTATCGCTATGCTGCGGAGGCGGACCCCTAATGGTGAGAGGCAAAGGGACTCACCGATATCGAGCATCCCGACAGGGACAGAAAACTGTCCCACCTACGCTATCATTCCCGGTTCGTGCTAAAGGTAGTTTCTAAATGAACCCTGATACGGCAACCGTACTGTACTATACCGTCAAATTTGCAGTACTACATTAAGTTTTGAACATAAATACCGACATTTCAAACACAAAGATTAACATTTACATTACAAATTAAATGTAGAATCAAATACATCAGTGCTTAATTGCAAAAACAGGCACAGTCGATAGTTGCGATTACAGTGCCACATTCCGTGAATGGCAAAGTAAAATTTGAGTAAACCGTACATATTTTTTGGTATAGAACATGAATGTGTGATACAACTGGTGGCTCTCATTTGAAAATACAGAGTGAGCTCACCCACACAGGAAGGGTAGTTTAGGTGGAGATCAATTGTAGGACATACAGTGTTGTAGACTCACTGCATCTCATTTGATTCCTTGCGACGACTTATCTCTGCGTATGTGCTGCACAATAGTACGTGTCTTGCCTGGAAACAAATTTTGTTCCGTCTGTCGACCTCTCTCTCTCCACCCTCAAATTTGTATCCAGTACTGCATAGTTCTGTTTTTGGATTTGTTTTTCTGCCAGTGTTAGTTAAGAGGAAACAATGGTACACAACAGTATGGACAGGTTTATTGACAAAGAGGAGTTGGCGGAGTGTGAACTGAATGGAAAAATTTAATAATGTGATATAAAAATATGCACTTGCTGGATACTTCATTGCTCACTGGTATATAAATGACTCAAATATTTGTGAAGAGATCAGTATCAAGGAAGAACAACCGCTGTATAGCTTACTCAACTAACAAGGGGAGGCCGCCAATTGTGAAATTCAGATTCGATTCATACTGCGCACAATAAAAGCTCATGGCCAGAGGTGTAATGTGGCAAAGCACCAAGATGCACTTCTCAGCCGTTGTCGAGAAAATCGACAGTTAAAAGAAACCGTTGCGGTGAAATGCTCTCTACGGTTAATAGTTTTACACAGCGTCGTGGCGCAGCGGTAAGCGCTCGGGTTTGTAATCGGAAGGTCGGTCGCTGGATCGAATCTCGCGCCATGCAACATTTTTTTTTATTATTGTAATTCAAATATATAGAAGGAAACATTCCACGTAGGAAAAATATATCTAAAAACAAAGATGATGTGACTTACCAAATGAAAGTGCTGGCAGGTTGACAGACACACAAACAAACACACAAAATTCAAGCTTTCGCAACAAACTGTTGCCTCATCAGGAAAGAGGGAAGGAGAGGGAAAGACGAAAGGATGTGGGTTTCAAGGGAGAGGGTTATGAGTCATTCCAATCCCGGGAGCGGAAAGACTTACCTTAGGGGGAAAAAAGGACAGGTATACACTCGCACACACGCACATATCCATCCACACATACAGACACAAGCAGACATATTTAAAGACAAAGAGTTTGGGCAGAGATGTCAGTCAAGGCAGAAGTGCAGAGGCAAAGATGTTGTTGAATGACAGGTGAGGTATGAGTGGCGGCAACTTGAAATTAGCGGAGATTGAGGCCTGGTGGATAACGGGAAGAGGGAATATTTGAAGAGCAAGTTCCCATCTCCGGAGTTCGGATGGTTGGTGTTAGTGGGAAGTATCCAGATAACCCGGACGGTGTAACACTGTGCCAAGATGTGCTGGCCGTGCACCAAGGAATGTTTAGCCACAGGGTGATCCTCATTACCAACAAACACTGTCTGCCTGTGTCCATTCATGCGAATGGACAGTTTGTTGCTGGTCATTCCCACATAGAATGCGTCACAGTGTAGGCAGGTCAGTTGGTAGATCACGTGGGTGCTTTCACACGTGGCTCTGCCTTTGATCGTGTACACCTTCCGGGTTACAGGACTGGAGTAGGTGGTGGTGGGAGGGTGCATGGGACAGGTTTTACACCGGGGGCGGTTACAAGGATAGGAGCCAGAGGGTAGGGAAGGTGGTTTGGGGATTTCATAGGGATGGACTAAGAGGTTACGAAGGTTAGGTGAACGGCGGAAAGACACTCTTGGTGGAGTGGGGAGGATTTCATGAAGGATGGATCTCATTTCAGGGCAGGATTTGAGGGAGTCGTATCCCTGCTGGAGAGCCACATTCAGAATCTGATCCAGTCCCGGAAAGTATCCTGTCACAAGTGGGGCACTTTTGTGGTTCTTCTGTGGGAGGTTCTGGGTTTGAGAGGATGAGGAAGTGGCTCTGGTTATTTGCTTCTGTACCAGGTCGGGAGGGTAGTTGCGGGATGCGAAAGCTGTTGTCAGGTTGTTGGTGTAATGCTTCAGGGATTCCGGACTGGAGCAGATTCGTTTGCCGCGAAGACCTAGGCTGTAGGGAAGGGACCGTTTGATGTGGAATGGGTGGCAGCTGTCGTAATGGAGGTACTGTTGCTTGTTGGTGGGTTTGATGTGGACGGATGTGTGAAGCTGGCCATTGGACAGGTGGAGGTCAACATCAAGGAAAGTGGCATGGGATTTGGAGTAGGACCAGGTGAATCTGATGGAACCAAAGGAGTTTAGGTTGGAGAGGAAATTCTGGAGTTCTTCTTCACTGTGAGTCCAGATCATGAAGATGTCATCAATAAATCTGTACCAAACTTTGGACTGGCAGGCCTGGGTAACCAAGAAGGCTTCATCTAAGCGACCCATGAATAGGTTGGCGTACGAAGGGGCCATCCTGGTACCCATGGCTGTTCCCTTTAATTGTTGGTATGTCTGGCCTTCAAAAGTGAAGAAGTTGTGGGTCAGGATGAAGCTGGCTAAGGTAATGAGGAAAGAGGTTTTAGGTAGGGTGGCAGGTGATCGGCGTGAAAGGAAGTGCTCCATCGCAGCGAGGCCCTGGACGTGCGGGATATTTGTGTATAAGGAAGTGGCATCAATGGTTACAAGGATGGTTTCTGGGGGTAATGGATTGGGTAAGGATTCCAGGCGTTCGAGAAAGTGGTTGGTGTCTTTGATGAAGGATGGGAGACTGCACGTAATGGGTTGAAGGTGTTGATCTACGTAGGCAGAGATACGTTCTGTGGGGGCTTGGTAACCAGCTACAATGGGGCAGCCGGGATGATTGGGTTTGTGGATTTTAGGAAGAAGGTAGAAGGTAGGGGTGCGGGGTGTCGGTGGAGTCAGGAGGTTGATGGAGTCAGGTGAAAGGTTTTGTAGGGGGCCTAAGGTTCTGAGGATTCCTTGAAGCTCCGCCTGGACATCTGGAATGTGATTACCTTGGCAAACTTTGTATGTGGTGTTGTCTGAAAGCTGACGCAGTCCCTCAGCCACATACTCCCGACGATCAAGTACCACGGTCGTGGAACCCTTGTCCGCAGGAAGAATGACGATGGACCGGTCAGCCTTCAGATCACGGATAGCCTGGGCTTCAGCAGTGGTGATGTTGGGAGTAGGATTAAGGTTTTTTAAGAAGGATTGAGAGGCAAGGCTGGAAGTCAGAAATTCCTGGAAGGTTTGGAGAGGGTGATTTTGAGGAAGAGGAGGTGGGTCCCGCTGTGACGGAGGACGGAACTGTTCCAGGCAGGGTTCAATTTGGACAGTGTCTTGGGGAGTTGGATCATTAGGGGTAGGATTAGGATTATTTTTCTTCGTGGCAAAGTGATACTTCCAGCAGAGAGTACGAGTGTAGGACAGTAAATCTTTGACGAGGGCTGTTTGGTTGAATCAAGGCCTTTGGATACGACAGAGGTTTCGGATTGGGAGAGAGGTTTGGAGGAAAGGTTAACTACTGAATTAGGGTGTTGTGGTGCCAGATTGTGTTGATTGGAATTTTGAGGTTTTGGAGGGAGTGGGGCTGGAAGTGGGAGACTGAGTAGATGGGAGAGACTGGGTTTGTGTGCAATGAGAGGTGGTTGAGGTTTGCTGGGAAGGTTTTGAAGGGTGAGTGAGTTGCCTTTCCGGATGTGGGAAACCAGGAGATTGGATAGTTTTCTGAGGTGAAGGGTGGCATGCTGTTCTAATTTGCGGTTGGCCTGTAGGAGGATTCTCTGAATAGCCGGTGTGGATGTGGGAGAGGAAAGATTGAGGACTTTTATTAAGGATAGGAGTTGACGGGTGTGTTCATTGGCTGAGTTGATGTGTAGGTGAAGGATTAGGTGGGTGAGGGCAATGGCTTGTTCAGTTTGAAACTGGTATAGGGACTGATGGAAAGAAGGGTTGCAGTCAGAGATGGGAACTTTAAGTGTGAGGCCTTTGGGGGTTATGCCAAATGTCAGACAAGCCTGAGAAAATAAAATATGCGAGCGTAATCTGGCTAGGGTGAAGGCATGTTTGCGGAGGGAATGTAAATAAAACTTAATGGGGTCGTTGTGGGGGTGACATGGTATTAGAAGGTGGAAAGTGTAACATGAGGTTGAAATGAAAATGAAAGATAAAAATATATGGGGAGAGATAAGGGTGAACTAGAAAGTAACTGGAGATCTGGTATGAAAAAAGGCGAAAAAGTGTTGGTTAAGTTGATCCTGTGGTGAACTTGGGTTGGTAGACAGCGATATGCATGAAGGTTAGGTGGTTGTGTTGCCGCTAAAACACGTTACAGGACGGAGAAATTCGGGAAAATTTCGAAAAAACGTGTAAAAGTATTAAAAGGAGTAGTGTTGTGGTGAAAGATTACGAAAATGGGGCTAACAATTGTCTGACGAAGAAATAATGACGTTAAAACCTGTGGGGAGCGGCTAAAAATGATCAGTGATGTGCGAAAAACGGAAGTGGAAATAAAGTTAAAGTTATTAGAACTAGCTGAAATGGTTGTTTAATACGTGAAAGCAGCTGTTATTGAACTAGAAACGGTGGATTTTATAGCAGCGGTAGTGTTGAAAGCGGAAAATAAAAATTTACTTGGTTATGGTTTGGAAGTGGGTTACATATTATCGAGTATATATAGGCGGGATAAAATTGTATTACGGTAAAAAGGGGAAGGTGAATACAAAGTGAGACTACTGGTAAAAACAGAAAGAGAAAATAAAGAGAAAATAAGACGACAGGAAAGATTTTGAAAATGCAACAGCGACAATAACAAACGTAATTGTTGGGTTCTAATTAATGATATGGTTATAATAGAAGGAAACATTCCACGTAGGAAAAATATATCTAAAAACAAAGATGATGTGACTTACCAAATGAAAGTGCTGGCAGGTCGACAGACACACAAACAAACACACAAAATTCAAGCTTTAGCAACAAACTTGCCTCATCAGGAAAGAGGGAAGGAGAGGGAAAGACGAAAGGATGTGGGTTTCAAGGGAGAGGGTAAGGAGTCATTCCAATCCCGAGAGCGGAAAGACTTACCTTAGGGGGAAAAAAGGAAGGGTATATATATATATACACACACACACACACACACACACACACACACACACACACACACACACACACACATCCATCCACATATATACAGACACAAGCAGACATATTTAAAGACAAAGAGTTTGGGCAGAGATGTCAGTCGAGGCAGAAGTGCAGAGGCAAAGATGTTGTTGAATGACAGGTGAGGTATGAGTGGCGGCAACTTGAAATTAGCGGAGATTGAGGCCTGGTGGATAACGGGAAGAGAGGGGTCGAAGCCATATTTTTACAATACAGAAGGCATGGAACACAGTTCCGCACTGCAAACTAGAAGGTTTTGAGCATATGGAATATCAGATCAGCTGTGAGATTGAACTGAAAGAGTTCTTAGCAAACTTATGACAGTAAGTCATTCTTAATGGAGTTAAATCTTGAAGTGTATTAATAACTTCAGGTGTCTCACAAAGGAGTGTTATTGGACTATTACTTTAAAAACAAAGATGATGTGACTTACGAAACGAAAGCGCTGGCAGGTTGACAGACACATAAACAAACACAAACATACTCACAAAATTCAAGCTTTCGCAACCGACGGTTGCTTCATCAGGAAAGAGGGAAGGAGAGGGAAAGACGAAAGGATGTGGGTTTTAAGAGAGAGGGTAAGGAGTCATTCCAATCCCGGGAGCGGAAAGACTTACCGTAGGGGGAAAAAAGACAGGTATACACTCACTCGCGCGCGCGCACACATATCCATCCGCACATACACCAGTGTGTGTGTGTGTGTGTGTGTGTGTGTGTGTGTGTGTGTGAGTGAGAGAGAGAGAGAGAGAGAGAGAGAGAGAGAGAGAGAGAGAGAGAGAGACTTAGTAGATAATGTCAGAACTTCTAAGAGGGTCTTTGCGGATGGTGCTGATGCACATGGAGAAATCTCGACACTAGAAAACTGCACTGAAATGCAGGAAGACCTGCAAATGATCTGTCACTTTCTGTATCGTGTGGCAACTGACACTAAACATAAATAAATGTTAACGTGTTGTCAATAAATAGGCAGAAAAACCTACTACTATATGATAACAGGATTGCAAAGCCATCACTGGAAACAATTTGTAGTGCTTCCGAACTTCCGTGTAAATTCTAGAACCACTTTGCCTATCTCCGTTTCAAACCCACGATATTTTAAATAGAAGTGTGAGAGAGATAAAGGTGACCTACTGCGCATTGCATGTTTGTGTGCAGGTCTAAAAACAGGCACGAGCAAAATGTGGACGCGGCAGCCGAAAGTCGGCACACACAGAGCTGCATTAGCACACGCGCGCCTTTGTTTGTTTGTTTGTGTGTGTGTGTGTGTGTGTGTGTGTGTGTGTGTGTGTGTGTGTGTGTGTGTGGGGAGGGGGGGGGGGCCTATCTGCGACTTGGCACCTCCGCTACATGGTGAGTGGCAACTTTTCTTTTCATAATATTCTTCTTCATTTTCACATACGTAGTGCACTCCACATCATTCCTAATCTGCTAAACGTATGACATCCTCGGGCATCCCTGACGATTCTTTCCCTTGATAGGTCCTTCTGCTAGTTTTATTTAACATCAATAGTTGACACATGCAATATTATTGATAGTATTTTTAAGAACAATAGATATATCAATTGTTTTGTGCACGTATTTCAAATTAAAAATAACTTTCTAAGAATTCCTTAAGGTTTTAAATACAACAATACCAGGTATGCAAATTTTGTTTTATAAAAAGTAACGTATTTAATATCTGTCCTTCAGTCTGTTGTTTAAAATACAGCATTACAAGTTACAAAAACTTTGTTTTATAAAAAGTAAGGTACTTAAATACTTCTCCTTTAGTCTGTTGCGTTTTTCATTAATTATTTCTCTTGCCTTGGAGAAAACACTCTCTGCAGGACTGAAGTCGCTGGATGGCACAAATATTTAATGACTGCTACACACAACATACTATTAAATTTTGCTCCATATTCTATTCCACACAAGCCTGCTTGTTTATTACATGTTTTTCAAAGTACTGACATAGGTCAATTATGACATCACTGACTGGTGTAAAGACATCAACGTTACACTGTTGCTGATTGGGCAAAAAAGTAGTACATATTGACCTATGTCGGTCAATTATTTTAAGTGTGTTGACCAGAGCGATGTTCGCCAAGTCACACTTTAGCTTTGAGCATAATTGACCTCTGTCGGTCAACAGTTTTAAATGTGTTGACCGGAGTGATGTTCGCCAAGTCACACTTCGGCTTTAAACATAATTCTGCTGTCATTCCCTAAGTTCAATGGCAGTGGTCACCAAGCCTGAATTATGATGGCAGTGTTCCATACACAGTTTTTACAGTATGTGTGTGGATCACCTCCATGAAGGCAAATAGAGTATCCGATTGCCACCACATTATCCCCTACTTTAGTGTTTACTGCAACTCATAGCCATAACTTCGTCAAGAAGCTCAATCAGGCACGTGCATTAGTTTTTGACTTGATTCTAGACCATTTCATGTCAAATATACTAATCTTGAATAATGACCATCTATTTTATATGGCCCGTATTGCCGGATGTTACAGATTAGATACAGACTTGTTCATAAGTTAATAGGATGTTCATGCGTTTTTACCATAGCTAAGCAAGTGCTTAAAATTAAGTCTTAAAAATTTCTAGATCTAGTCATAATAATGACGATGTTAGCTTTATATTATCCTTCCCACTCCTAAGTTCTTTTTAGGTGATTAAACTTCATGCTTAAGCACAAAACTTTCCTAGACAGGCCGTACATTGTAAGCACATGTCTTCCTCATATAATGACCAATGAATACTTCATAAATGTTAAGACAGTCGATCTAAGTACGTTCTGCACAGGATAACATATACGCCCTTTTCCTCAGCTATACCTTTTATTTCGCTCTACTAGTAAATTCAAGGTCAGGAGTTAAGTTCGCGTCTTGTCCCAACAAGTAACTATCATACAGTTTATGTGCAGGCGCAAGGTATTGAGTACGCCTAGGCGGGCCTCATGACGCTACGGTCAGTTCCAGTACAGCACTCGTGTCTGCCGCATCGCAGTCCCGAAGTGGGGCTGACGCAGTTCCAGATAAGTTTTTACAGTCTGACAATAATTTGTGGCTATGTAGTTTTGGCTTGACGATGTCCACTATGCACAAACGGTAGTTACTTTTATTCTGAAGTAGGTTGGGTTATCCTGAATGAAACCTATGTAAATTCTAGGTAAACGGTGCAACTGAGACTGTTGGGCATTAAAATTAAAATTAATATTTATACAGTTGCTGATAGGACCACGAAATGTTGAAAACATTCAAGTCATGCGTAAAGGTTGTTACTGGCGCCATAGTTAAGTGTCCAGTCCCTAGTGAATGTGACAGGAGCTTAGCTCAGCTTTCAATGTTCCTTTACAAAGGAAAGCCCAGGAGAATTGCCCCAATTTAAGACTCATATCACTGAAAAGATGAATGAAATAAGCATCTTTAACAATATGACCACCTCAATGCCAACCAGCAAGGTTTTCAAAAGCATTGATCAGTTGAAAACCAACTTGCACTTCTGTCATGTGATAAACTGAAAGCTTTGGATCAAGGCAACCTGGTACAGGCAGTGTTTCTTGATTGCTGAAAAGCGTATGACTCAGTACCCCACCTATGCTTATTGTCAAAAGTATCATGGAGTATCAAGTGAAATCTGTGACTGGATTGAGGACTTTTCGACAGTGAGGACACAGCACATTATCTCGGATGGAGAGTCATCGTCAGATATAGAAGTAACTTCGAGTGTGCCCAGGAAACTGTGTTGGGACCCTTGCTGTTCATGTTGTACATTAATTACCTTGCAGACAATATTAAAAGTAAAATCAGGCTTTTTGCAGATGATGCAGTTATCTGTAATGAACTACTATCTGAGATAAGCTGCGTAAATATTCAGTTAGATCTTGATAAGATTTCAATGTGGTGCAGATATTGGTAACTTGCTCCAAATGTTCAGAAATGTAAAATTTTGCACTTCACAAAATGGAAAAATGTGGTATCCTATGACTATAATGTCAATGAATCACTGCTGGAATCAACTATTTCCTACAAATACCTAGGTGTAATGCTTTGTAGGAATATGAAATGGAATGATCACACAGGTTCAGTCGTGGGTAAAGCAGTGGTAGAATTTGGTTTACTGATAGAATATTGGGGAGGTGCAATCTGTTTACAAAAGAGATTGCTTACAGATTACTCATGCGACCAACTCTAGAACATTGCTGAAGTGTGTGGCATTCATACTGGATAGAACTAATAAAGCACTCCGTCTTCAGGCCACGAGTGGCCTACCGGGACCATCCGACCACCGTGTCATCCTCGGTGGAGGATGCGGATAGGAGGGGCGTGGGGTCAGCACACCGCTCTACCGGTCGTAAGATGGTATTCTTGATCGAAGCCGCTACTATTCAGTCGAGTAGCTCCTCAATTGGCATCACGAGGCTAAGTGCACCCCGAAAAATGGCAACAGCGCATGGCGGCCCAGATGAGTCACCCATCCAAGTGCCGACCACGCCCGACAGCGCTTAACTTCGGTGACCTCACGGGAAACTGTGTATCCACTGCGGCAAGGCCATTGTCCGGATAAAACTAATACGGGATATAAAGAAGAGCAGCACGAATGGTCACAGGTTTGTTTAATCCATGGGAGTGTGTCACAAAGATGCTAAAAGAACTGAAATGACAGACTCTTAAAGACAGAAAGTCTACAAAGTTTCAAGAACTGGCTTTAAATTATTACTTTGCTGATATACTACAACCCCCTACATATCGCTCACACAGGGATTGTGAGGATAAGATTAGAATAATTACTACACGCACAGAGGCTTTCAAACAATCAATCATTCTTCCTGCACTCCATATGTGAATGGAACAGAAAGAAATTGTAGTAACTGGTACATGGAACATACCCTTAGCCATGCACCTCGTGGTGGTTTGCAGAGTGTAGATGTAGATGTACGAGGGTGAGTCACATGAAAACCTTAAATTTGTAATAACAAATCAAAATTTTGTGCTGTTACCCTGCAAGTTGGTAAGTGTGCTACAAACAGCATGCAGCATGCAGAATGGCCTGTAGTATCAGGATAAAGATGGCCGCCCCACTTGCGACTTTCACCTGGGAAGAACAGTGTTCTGTTATTTGGTTTTTGCGTAGTGAAGGTTCAGTACGGTGATGCATGTTTGTCACAGCAGCAAGTCTACGAATGGAGTAGGAAGTTCGCAAATGGTGTGATTTCAGTTGAAGATGCTACTCGTCCAGGTCAGGCACAACGAGTTGTGACGATACAGAACATTGCAGCAGTGGAAGCCATAGTGAAGGAAAACCGCCGCGTGACACTGAATGACATTGAAGCGTGTTTACAGATTAGTCACGGGTCAGCACACCACATTGTGCACGATGTGCTCCAGTTTCAAAAAGTAGTGTCTGCAAGATGGGTGCCACGGCAGCTGACTCCTGAAATGAGAGAACGACATGTTGATGCTTGTGATGAACTTCTTTGGCGCTTTGAATGAGAAGGTGATGGCTTCCTTGCAAGAACTGTTACTGGGGACGAAACCTGGGTTCACTTCCACTGACCAGAAACAAAGAGAGTGAGCAAGGAATGGCACCATTCCTCATCACCAAAACCAAAGATGTTTTGAACAGAACCATCAGAAGGGAAGGTTATGCTGACACTCTTTTGGGACGAAAAAGGCATCTTTTCGAGCATTACACGGCTAGAAGGACCACTGTCACAAGGTTATGCTGACTCTCTTTTGGGACGAAAAAGGCGTCATTTTGGAGCATTACATGCCTAGAGGGACCACTGTCACCAGTGCATCGTACACAGATCTCCTAAAGAATCATCTGTGGCCTGCAATCAAATCAAAGTGACGTGGACTGCTGTCAGCAGGTGTCCTTTTGCAACATGACAATGCAAAGCCCTACACTGCCTGCACAACAGTTACAACAATCACAGACAACAGTTGCAACAATCACAGACCTGCATTTTGATTGTGTTCCTCATCCGCCATACTCACCAGACCTTGCCTCAAGTGATTTCCATATGTTTGGACCACTCAATGATGCAATGGGAGGAAAGAAGTTCCGTTCTGATGAAGAGGTGTGTGACGCGGTGCCCGAGTGGTTGTGCGGACTATGAAATTAATTTTTTTCTAAAGGATTTTATGCACTTTGTAAGCGCTGGAGGACTTGCATTGAGTGTGGGGGAGATTATGTTGAAAAGTGATACAGCTTTGTACCACTTCTGCACAATAAATAATATTTTAAAAAATATTTAAGGTTTTCATTTGACTCACCCTCATAGATGAAATCCACAGTTTTCATGGTCATTAGGTCAATTAAAGATAACGAGATTTAATCCTCGAGCGGGTGCGCCATTTTTTACAGAATGAGCAAGTGTGTAGCATACTTTGTACATATGTAAGGAACAGCTGTCTTTATGTTAGCAAGATAAATATGTATGAGCAAAATCATAGTTTAATCTTAGTTAATTAAACAATGATAAAATGAACTTACATTATATGAGCTAAATCACAGTTTAATCAAACACTACTAAAATAAACTTTCATTCTATCACACTGTGGCACCATGCAAGTGTTACCCCACAGTAATGACCCACTAAAAGCATTAAACAGTGCAGCTGCATCAGATCGCGTATTTGAATACTGATTATCTTGTAAATAACTGCCCCAGTCTGGGATTGCACCACTAACTCTGAATCTAGGTCATTTTCTTACACGGATCACACTTTTATTTTCCCACCTAGCTCATTGTTTATTGTATGTAATTGCTGCTCATTTGGATGGACGACAGCACTGTATTAATTCAAGCAATAATGAAGGAATAGATATGGGTTCGCAAAACTTTTATTATTTTTATTTTTAGAAAGAGAACAACACCAACACTGGAACGGCAAGAGATTGTGTTATTAATAGATGGTGCACTTTAAACATAGACACACCTGCAAGTGTTACGTGTGTGTACAGTGAAATACAAAATCTTAGCCCACAGTAACAGTATCATAGCATGTGGCAGCGCATAACAAAGATGTGAGGCAATGTATCATCACTAACACACTGTAACCTGAAGTAAGGATCATGCTCTCTATCATGACTGACCATTCACAGACAAAATCAATCAATTACTGATGAGAGCAACAGGGTTTGCGATCTTCCTCACATGACAAATTTGGTTTCGTTTTCTGAAGAATGAATTCACAGGGGAAGTTGTACTGTAATTCTTGCTTCTGAAGGGGTAATTATCCTTATTTTTTAATGAAATTTTGTGTTAAATTACTATTATAGCCAGTTCACTACATATTGTTCATTGTACTTATCCTTTTAAACGTATGTCAATAAAATTACACTGAAGATAATTTATTCTATATCGAATAGAAGACAGGCAGATAACTGGGCAGACGTCAATAAATGCGATGACATAAATAACAAACTGCATTGACTGCTTTCACAAGCTCGTGACAGAAGGTAATGGCGTACACATCGTTCTATCCAAATGCGACTTGCACTACTCGTTCACGTCAAAAGCTAAAGTTCCCTGTAACACCAATTCTAGTTGGCTCTGACCAGTAATACTGTCATATCTGTTACACCCACAATTCCATAAATTTTACAGAACTGAAACACTGTACGAAGATGGGAAGCAGTATTTTGTAAAAGATTGCCACAAAGTTCATGTTCTGATGAGGGATGGGTTCTACAGCCTAATCCCGGCAGAATAACTAACTGACGGCACGTGGCCAAAATCGACCATCATTGGCCAGTCAGTTGCGGATTACAAAAGGTAACGTTCACAATAGAATGCCACATTGTGAGACATACCATTCCGGCAAAGAATACACTGTGCTGTTAATAAATACATTTCAGTATGAGGTCTAATATACCATTCCTAGAATGATGTTTACCACCTCCTTTATCTATTGCCTGACGAAAGACGTTCGTACGTTAAAGTAGTTCGAGAGTGGGAAGCACCCCATTTTTGGGAGGTTCCTTACGATTTGTGCTGATCCTGTGCTTTTGATTATGTGTGCTGCAGACTGGTGTTTCTACCTGTCGGGTTGAGTCGTCGGCTCCTTGGGGATAGCGAGGAAAGGCAGGGAGTGCACGTGACCTCTGTGACCCCCAAAGAAATCATCGTGGCATTGATGTTCAGATTTTATGGTACTACTACTCTTTTGAGCCTCGTGCGAGACAGATGCATAACAACATAGCTGGAATCTGATGCATGCGCAGCCAATTCACTGAGAGAAGTCAGAGTCGTATATTATAGGAAACACAGTGAGTTCAACTTCTCTGGGTGTGTTATTCCACTGGAAAAAGAAAAGTCTGTCGTGGCATTGATGTTCAGATTTTATGGTACTACTACTCTTTTGAGCCTCGTGCGAGACAGATGCATAACAACATAGCTGGAATCTGATGCATGCGCAGCCAATTCACTGAGAGAAGTCAGAGTCGTATATTATAGGAAACACAGTGAGTTCAACTTCTCTGGGTGTGTTATTCCACTGGAAAAAGAAAAGTCTGTCTTGGCATCTTCAATGCAATGCATCGAAGTCAACAGTGGGAGAAGCTGTCCCACAGTTTGAGGGTACCGAATAGCAGGACCCTCACAGCATCAATATTGTACAATGACTGTGTGTGTGTGTGTGTGTGTGTGTGTGTGTGTGTGAGAGAGAGAGAGAGAGAGAGAGAGAGAGAGAGAGAGAGAGAGAAATTGGATAGCCTTGGAAGGAAAGATGTATTTCTGCAGAACTTACGAGTGCGTGTTCAGACGCCGAAAATCACCGGTTCTTGTTGCGCATACGTGACGTCCTGGACCTCGGCGCCGTGGATCCGGAGCCGATGCTGAACATCCCCACTGAGCCGGGCGTACTTTGGCTGAAGACGTTCGGCACACTGCCTCCTGAAAAAGAACAGACAGTGCCCGTAAGTAACAAGGGAGATGCCTGTCAGCTCTCTGCAATCCTTATTAACTTATGTTTATAACTTAAAGGTCGATTCAAAGTAGAACTCGACGGAATAGAAGGGAAAGCAATATCACCGTCAAATGGAGTTGTGTTCGCATTTGATGGAACGTCAACAGAACATCACTTCACTTGGCCCAGTACCGAACAGAGAATGTGTTGTTTCAATATACTGTCTGTGATACAATAAGACAGGATATAGTAACTAGCAAAGATAATTAATGGCAAAAGCAAAGTACTTGACAAGGTTTGTAATGTAAGCAGCTGAGAAATGAAACAACTGGCAAAGTGACACACACACACACACACACACACACACACACACACACACACACACACACACATTTTGAAACACTGACATTTATTTTTTAGACAAAACACATATACACAAACATGGCAAACAATATTTATAAGGCAATACATAGAGCCTTTTTACCGTATCCAATGCTTCACACACACATTTTTCACAATAAAAAAAAAGTATTTTAAATGAAAATTGTATAGTGTTTTCCTTTGTTTAGTTACTGTAAAAACTAACGATTTTTTGGTTTCAAATACTCTAGTGCACAAATCTTAAGGATGAAAGGAACTTTTGGACAATCTGTCACTGCCAAGTAACATAGCTCGAAGGTAGGTAGATTGGGGTTTAACGTCACATCGACATTGGGGTCAGTAGAGATGAAGCACGTGCTCAGAATGTTTCGAGAAAGAGGAAGGAAACTGGCCGTGCCCTTTCCGAGGGAACTAGCTTGGAACAATTTAGGGAAATCGGGGAAAACTTAAATTTCAGCAGCTGGAGGAAAAATTTGAACTGTTGTCCTCCAAAATGTAAGTCCAGAGTGCTAACCACTGCAGTACCTCACTCGGCAATGCATCTCACAAACTTGGACCCTACGTAGAAACAACTGCTACAATATAGTACAGAAGTACTCGAAAGAAATAAGTATACAACGAGACGAGCAGAAATGATACTTCTATTCACCAAAATGGTTGTGTTTGACAATGTTCCCAAGTGTATTACACGTTCCCACCTGTCGTCATATAAGGGTGCGTCCAGAATTGTCGAACAAAGTAATTCTGAAGGTCCAGGTGTTACAGTACGGGGAGGGATAAACTTGTATGGACATATTACGTCCAAATCTTTGCACACACCACTGTGACACTGTAATCCTACCCCACAGGCATATTTTTCAGAGGTGCCCTCAGCCCGACATCATTTTAATGATAACAAGGTGCGCCCATATGAAACTGTGCAGGTGGAGGAGTTCTTTCAATGAGAGGATATTCAGTAAATGTACTAGTATGCCCAGCCCAACTCCCTCATACCCCCCACACCGTTTAAATCCCCTAGAGCACAAGTGGGATGCATTGGGGAGACGTTATTTCAGCACGTCCAAAGGCACTGACAGCTATCCGGCAGTTGTTAACTGTGCTGGTGGGCCACTGGAATGCCCTACTGTAAGAATGCCCGATCGACCTCACTGCCGGCACGGGCGCGTACATTGCTGCCTGTGATGATCGTACACCCATTAAGGCCCGTGTTTGCGTTTTGTAATGTCCAACGGGCCATCTTAAATTGCAGTGACTTCGGTGTAATTAGTGTCTTTGAATACAGGTGTCATTCCTGTTAATCTCATTGTACATTTCCTTCTGTTACCTCCAGTGCAGTACAGACGTCACCTTCATGGAATGCATGTCACTCACATCTACGTGAGAGACGGTGCTCTCAAATCTTCTGCCAGCACACTTTCGACGAGCTCGCCGTCTGAAGCTCACCGTTCTCTGTCGGTGTCACCGTACGTACGGGTCGCCGGAGGACGGTAAATGGCCACGACCTCGCTGCACACACCTCCGACCGGTCGGCGCATCTTTTTTAAACGGCCACACTCGGTGCTTATCCCCAGATTCAGTGCACTTAAAGACTTATCGACATTAGTACAGAAGACCGCACTGAGGACAATACGTCGACACGGGATTTGTTTCTATTGAGAATACTACCCTCGTCGTGTATAACTCGGCACCACAGCGGAACCTAAAGCAGTACAAAGTTATGGACACTTTAATTATTGTCTTTACAGGCCACTTACACCACCGACACAACATTCTAAATTATGCGGTCCACGTTTCATCAAGTTTTGTCACTCGGCATCGACACATCATGTGAAAGTTGGTTTTGCACACCGACAAATTTAGCCTCTTTCGTGAAAGGACACTCTCAGTAAAGTATTTGAGCTCCACAATGTTTCACAAAAATGAAGCAAACAACAAAATAAATTTTAAAGAGACACCAAAGCACACAAAATACTACTGCAAAACAAGTGAGTGCAGCGACAATACGTTAACTTCCACTGTTAGCAAACGACACCACTCTCGCGCCCACCAATGTCGACAACCTCTTCCCGAGAACCTCCGATACTGACACTCCTTTCCGCCGCATTCCACTCTGTACCCTCAGTGCAAGTCGACCTTTACTGGTGAACTCTTCGTATTTTAAAGAGTTATTGTGGCACTACGAATGCTCGATCTTTTACCACAGTGTGTAAGGCCTGTGTCACAAGGATTAAGATTTGCTGTTCAGTTTATCTGCTGTCTCGTTTGACAGCTTCGAGCAAACATTAGGCCATTAGCTACAGGAGGGGTTTACACATTTTCACCTGACAGCTCCAGTAATATTTCACTTGTCAGATTTTTGGAGTGCTACCTGACCGGTCGGGAGCAATGTCGACATTTCACATCACAACCTTTGAGGTGCAAAGGTAGCTACACTACGGAGGCACGCAGCTGAAGTTCAGTCTCAAAGTGTCTTCTTATTACAGCAGAAGTGTTCACAGAAGAGAAAAGAAAGTGTTATTGGTTAATTGATGCAAACGTGGAACAATCAGAAAACTCCCAGTTATTACAACAAACATTTTGCTACGTAACAACCTACTGCAGGCATTACACCGTGTGACACCTCCGACACGTGTGCCGCACAGTGCACTTACTGGGAAACCCGCCCCGTGCGACGCGTGCCGAAAGGGAAGTCAGACTTACCGGGTGTCTGGCCGGCCGCATTAAACTGGAACGCCCCCTTCGGCGTAGACGCCTGGCCCGCTGGTGCCGCAAACGGGAAAGCCGCGGGGCTCGCATCGGTGGACTGCCCGAACTGGAAACCTCCGGGCTTCAGGGCAGCCGCAGAGGAACTCTGCCCCGTAGCCCCGAATTGGAAGGGCACGGCGCCTGCCGCCGCCGTCGTGGTCACGGGGCTCGCCGCGCCGAATGCGAACACCCCCTGCTGGCCGGCCGTCGTCACTGCCGCGCTGGCCTAAAACGGAGGTGAAGGTACAGCACACCACCCCAGGTATTGTCAACATAATACAGAATTCTTATTATTTCTTCTCAGAAATATTAGGAAAACAAGTAAGCACTAATGTATTTTGTGGAGTTCTTCCAGCCTACGGGAGAGATCCACTTCGTCAGAGTCATCTAGTTTCAATATTTGTATTGTCGACTAATACCTTGTTTGATAATGAGTACTATACAAGAGTGCCACTTACTTGTGGTCATTACTCTAAATGAGACATTTTAAAAAGATTATCACAAGTGAAGAGGCATATTAATAAAGGTGAAGATACAATATGTAAGGTGGTGCTGTGTTGTGTACTTCATTACAACGACTGAAACAAAACGAGATTACAGCAAGTTACAGGATGATGTATACATTAGCAACCAAACACTATAAACGTATCACAGTAAGTCTCACCACAAGTTCCTCATCAAGACTTTTCTACCAAGTCCCCTCCTTTCACTTGATACTGTCTGCAAGGAAATTTAACTTTATCTCCATAATCATAATATACCACAGAAGGGCATATTTATTTGTATCAATAATGTAGCATGAAACTTGCTGGGCCAACACTGCAGGAGGATACAAGTGGCAACTAGTGCTGTGTGCTGTAGTCAGTTATATTCAAACTCTCTCGTGCTAACTTTCACAGACTGTTGCCTCGGACAGGCACACACTCAGTTTGATGTTATAATGACTCACTCTACCATGTTCCATGTAGGTATCTGTAAGACCGTTGCTTTGCTCTCAAATAGTTATTTAGTGGAACACGATACAGCAATGTGTGACAAAAAAGTATTAACAAAAATAACAATTCTAGTTGCATCGTAGTGCTCCTGTTGTTAATTAACTGACAGATCCTCAAAATGCAAGTGGTAGATACTACAAATCATCTTGCTGTAGCACCTTCTCAATGTGGTCTGCATATATGAAAGGACAAAGGGATGTTACATGTCGTATGGTGTAATTTCGGGAGGGGGAGGGGGCAACGTATCTATTCTCTCTCTCTTTTTTTTAATAAAAAACATTTATTCAGGGTGTATATGACCCGGGACAACTGGGAGATCCGGGAAAATCCTGGGAATTTTTCCATCCGGGAGAAAACTGGGAAAAACCCAGGAATTGTTTAGAATTCCAGGAAGTTTTCATTGTTTTAGTTTTCAGTTAAATTTTTGTGATTTTGACTGGTAAGAAGCAATACTCTAACAAAGGATATTATGGTATTCCGCTACTGCAGAATGATACTGCAGCAGCAAAACATGAACAGGGGGAGGGGGGGAGGGACGAAATAAACCTTAAGTTGCAGAGGAAATGCGCTGTCTACAACAACAAAACAGTGCTCATACAAGCGTCTGCCAACAGTAAAGTGTGTCAAAGGCTTTAGGAACACTATGCAATGCTTTATAACAACAAATTGCCTCCGATGAGCGTGACGTGACAACTGTTTAAATTAGATTCGTTTGAGCAGTTGCGGGCGGGCTCTTCCGCATGCGTAGTTGAGTCGCGTATGAGTAGTACCTTCTCCCGCTTCTGGTTACGGAAGTGTGGCTGGGCGACACTACTCAATATTGCCCTGGTTCTGAAATCGTAGATCCGGGGCTGATGCACAGAGCAGTCCGAGTTGTGGTGGGGAGGTGGGTCGTCTCCACGTGACCTGTGTTTTTGTTGTTTCCCCTTCATTTATTGCTCTCACATTAAATGATAACAAAACGGATTTTTGTGGCCGGGAGCTATCAAATGAATTAAAATACGTTCGCATAACTACAGCAGGCTAAAATATGTTAATAGTTTCATATTTTATTTCCACCTTTGACAGTCAAGCATTAATCGCCTTACAGAACAATGAAGTTATTTTTGCTGCTCTGCTAAAGAGATTTGGCTTTTATTAATCCTTTCTACTGAGGCAGTCAATTTATTTGAAACGAAGTGTTTAATTTCACACTATTGTCTAGTTTCAACTATTCGCTGCATTTCAAGTGCACGTATGGCATTATGCTATAACAAAGAACCAAACATGAGTACTGGTACTCCAAGAAAATTTACATACGGATGTGCATTTTAAGCTGAATTATGCACTTTAGTATGGTTAGCGAAATCCCGACGCTCTTGAAGTATCCTTTGATGTCTTGTTTCTTTTATGACATAATGTAAGATCTTTTAATGTTTTACATGTACGAACATATGGGCTTCCTGCGTCATCGTAGCTGCACAAGCGCGGTGACGCCAGTTATCTGGCACTTTCTTGCAACTGCTGAAACGAACCTGTTTCTAACAGGTCGTGGGAAAATATTGTGAATGGTGGTTTGAAAAGCATTACATTCAAAGCAGATTTCCTTTTACGCAAGATGAATTATGTGCGAGAATCTACAATGAATTTCTTAAATCACAAAACATTTGACTCTCATTTAAAAATCAACTCTTTGAGGACGACCATTTAGAAGTATTTCAAACCCAGAAGATGAGACATTTGCGTCATTATTAAAAATTTTACTGGCACATTTGTGTGTGTATCTTAAAGTGCAACACGCGCAATAAAGATCAACATTATATGTGAATGCTATGTATATTAATTTAAGCCAGTAACTTTTCTTATTTGTGTATTCACGCTACTTAAGAGTGACCTTGCTATTGGCTGACTACATCAAGTGTCCTATTGCTGTCATCAGCTGGCAAGATCACATAAATGAGCTATGACGCTTACAAAAGCGCATCTCAATCTCAATTTCTATGCTTCGGAAAGTGACTTGCAGTGTTCGGTGGAATTCAAATTTACACCTTCGTAATACGAAAATATGCAGCATACATGTTCCTGCACATCAAAGGTCTTTCAAAATGTGTTTTTCCCCCAAGTTTCGTTTTCTAAAGTGCTGGGAAATCCTACGTCGGTATATAAAACCATAAACATTCAAAGGATTGATGACTTACAGTGCCAAGGAAGAATATACTGGCGCTTTACACGGAAAAATTGTATTTTCATCCAGGAGAAAGTTTATTTATAACTGGGAAATCGGGAACTTTTTTCCTTGTCCACATATACACCCTGTTATTATGCAGAATGGTGCAGTAAGAATATTGAGTTAATTTGATAAACAAACTTCAATCAGAATCCTCTTCAGGAACCTTGGGATTCTTACACTTACATGCCAACTTAGTCCATAAAGGCATTTGTGACTGGTAGTAAGAGTTAGTTCAGGATGAATTGTGAAATTTGCAACACTAAAGCAAAACAATAATTTTTATGTAGACTATTGAGTACCAGTCGAGGATTGAGAACAGGGTGTTATATTCTGGTACAAAGGTTTTTAAAAGGTCGTTATTATTATTATTTTTGTGCGGATTTACAATATTGATATCAATCTGTAATTTCCCCATGTCGGACTAGATGCTATAGCTGGGTGCATGTAGGAACGCAGCAGTGTGACACGTTCTGTGTAGACAGAGAGAGAGAGAGAGACGGAATACCTTCCAGCTGCACCAATGTGCTCCCCGTCTCTCTTGCATACCTCACAGTCCAGCCACTGTTTCTTCCTCTCACCTCACCACACCTAAACTAGAATGAAAATTGACACTAAATGTTCTGCATGCACTCCTATGTGTGTGCTACAGGCAGAGGTGGCAAAAAGACTACCGGTATGTGGAACACTGCTCCTTGCCGTTCCGCCCCATCATCCACCTCCATCATCCACCTTCCAATGTGAACACCTTAACGGCACTGGCACAGTTACAGAAGGAGAAATTCCGTCTTACCTGGGCAGTAGAGCCGAATGCCGGTTTCGCATCCCCCGATCCTACAAACGGCGATCCGAATGCCGGCGTCTGGCTCGTCGACGTGCTCCCGAAACCCGGAGTTGTGCCAAGTGAGGAGCCGAAAGGTGAAGCTGAAATGGTACGAAAATTTGTAATCGCTCATCATTTCTCATCAAGCACACAGATAAATATGTATGTCCCAATCTTATTCAAATAATTGAGGTCACACACCACCTCACAATATTCCTCTTGCTGTAACATAGCTTTGTTGAAATAGTGTGCCAGACTGATCCTAATGGAAAGCCCTTTCTATACTCTGGTACTTCTCACTGCTGTTCCCATTCCTCACATGCCTCTTTTCCGAAAATGTGGAAGCTGTACTAATAATGGAGTCCCTTCCTTCTTTGATGGCATCTTCTGGAAGGCTATGTATTGCTTCACTGTGCCAAATACTGAGCTGTAACATGTCATTTTAGGGAAAATGATGGGTTACACTCTTAGTCCTTCTAAATGATCATGACAATTAATAAACGTTTTTGCTAGTTTTTTTTTTTAGGTTAGACTTTACCGTGACTGTTACTGACATTAAATGAAACAACAAGTTTACTGTTACCAGTCACCGTTTTATTTATTTCCACGACGCGTTTTGAAGGTTTAAACCTCCATCATCGGGTGGATTTACATTAGTTAGTATTGCATCTGTGTGTGTGTTGTGTTACGATTTTTTGGAGGAACTTGTGGCACTGCCTAAAAAAATCGTAACACAGCACACACACAAATGCAATACTAACTAATGTAAATCCACCCAATGATGGAGGTTTAAACCTTCGAAACGCGTCATGGAAATAAATAAAACGGTGACTGGTAACAGTAAACTTGTTGTTTCATTTAATGTTCTTGTTAGTAGTTACATTTCGAACAGCATATTGTCAGAGAAATGAGTAACGGTTGCAGGTAATGCAAGGTATATGACGAGTTAAGGCGCTCTACCTGCTAGGGGCCATTTATTCTTAGACGTCGCAGCTCAGAGGTGTGTCGTGGCCACGGAAGAATGGTGCTCACAACAACAATAGAAGTTTTCAAACTGCCATCTATCTAAAGTTCTTTGTTGTTTTCCTCATCAAAACAATCTTGCTGTGGAAGATAGTTGTACCCAAATGACTGCAATACAATTGCAATATGGAAGAGTGTGCTGGAAAGTAATGTTTCTGAATTTTTAATGTGAAAACTCTTAAAGATATTAAAACAAAACAGCTGCTATTAACATTCTACATCTTTCTTCTTCACGCCTACGTATTTGCAGCCCTTAGCCGCTCGAGGACTCTGGACCGTAGCGTGTAATGTAATGTCGGCATGTAAGAAGCAGCGTGCTGTAATCGTGTTTCGAGCTCTAACAGTTTTTTCACACACGGAGCACCCTATACTTCGCATGACAATGCCACACCGCACGAGCACTACCCCTCGAGTTCACTGTCACTGATCATGCTCCGTACAATTCTGACCTGGTCCCACCTGATTTTGATCTGCTTCCAAAACTAACAGCTTTGAGGACTTTTACTTTGACAGTGATAAAAATGGTGTGCGTGTTTGTCACGGGGGTGGGGGGTCTGTTGAGAAAGAAATATATAGACATTAAGAATAAAGATTTTGATTGTTAATATCATTTGTTGTATTTAAAAAGCTTTAGCTTTAAGAGTTTTAGCATACAAAATTTGGAGGCATTACTTTTCAGCATACCCTTGTGTGTATCAGAGGACAATTAAGTAAATGATGACGATGTTCGAACAGATTGGCGTTGAAAGAAGAAATACACCGATCGACCAAAAAATTATGAACCACTGCCCACTGTGACGTCAGACGCTGCCCAGTCTCGTTGCACGCAGGTGACGCAGTCACAAAAGTACGTAAGCAGAGCAGACACTGACAAGGAATCGTCCTAAAGAAGACACTGGCTGCAAATGGAGAAATCCATTGAGATAAGCGACTCAGAAAGAGGGCATATTATTATTACACAGAGCCTGCCAACGAGTATATTGAGACGGCGAAGCTTGTCGAATGTTCACTCGATAGTGTCGTGAGCACCTACAGAAAGAGGTAGAAGGACGGTGAAATTACCACTGGGCACTAAAGGTCGGATGTCCGCCACTCTTCACAGAACGTGGTGTTCAGAAGCTTGTCTGCTATGTGAAGTACGATAGATGGTGATCTGTGACATCTCTGCCAAAAGAGCACAACAATGCCGGGACACGTGTAAGGGTTTCAGAGCACACTGTTCGTCGTGCACTGTCGAACGTGGAGCTCAGCAGCAGCAACACATTCACATGTCGACTCAATGAAATTGTCAATTAAAATTGCAGTCGCCGCGTCCCCGTCGGCATTTGACCGTCGATCGACGGAAATGCATCAGTTTCTGGGGGAATCACATTTTTGTTACACTAGGTCAATGGCTGTCTCCAAAAATGCCACCATTCAGGTGGACGGCGGCTCGAAATGTGTCGCACACTACGGATGCACGCTGGTGGAAGCAGCATTAAGCTACGGGAGATGTTCTCCTGTGCTCGTGTGGGAGCTGCGGTAGTAATCGAAGACACGTCGACATCTGCGAACCACCTGCATCCCTTCGTGCTCGACATCTCTTCCGCTGCAAAGTCATCTTTCAGCAGTATAGCTGTCCATGTCTCTGCACCAGAACCGTGCTACAGTGGTTTGAGGACCATTACAGTGTACTCGTGTCAATGTCTCAGCGGCTAAATTCGTCTGGTGTAAATCCTGTGAAATCCGTACTATTGGGCACTGTCACCACCTATGCACATCAGCGGCCCATTATTTACGCAAATTACATGATCTGTTCACAGACATCTAGTGCCACACATCTCCACAAACCTACCAACAAACTGAAAGATCCCTGATGCGTGGAGTCACTGATGTATTTCATTTGGAAGACAGACAAACATGCTATTATTCAGATGGTCATAAAGCTTTGGCTCCTCAGTGTATTGCTGGTCAATTCGTAAAACTGAGAAATATTCCAGGTTCCTTTCAGCCTCTAGCATAGAAGACACTGTCAAGGAGAAATATTCCACTAACAAGAAAAACAGTTCTTTTATCTAGATTTTACTAGCTGGTCCAAATAGCAATTAATTTTGTGAAACGGGTGACCACAGAGAATTTATTATGCAACAAGAGGGAGTGAACCCAAAATAAACAAATTAAACTCCATTTTGGCTCAGTTCAGCAACAGGACTGAGAAACAAACCAATTAAACACTCCAATATCTCAGTGCCCCTTTAATTACATTAGATGAATGGGTAAAACAGCTGTTCCCACAGTTTCATAGCATGATCTCTTCAAAGTTTCAGACAGATGGAGACATGGTTCAAATGACTACAGTGTACGTTGACACACAATGTGTGTTCTACTAGAACATTTAAATATAAATATACTTGAGAAATTACACACATTATAACTTTTCCATTCAAAAAAGAAACATTATATGATATGGTTTCTAATTTGTTAAGAAATGTAGAAACATAATGATCGTACAAATGTCCAGTGAGCAAAAAATTCCTAGTTTACACCAGAGAAAAATTTGTATCGACAAACAACAACTGCTCCGCACAGCAACAGCAGCCATCAGTTACGGAAAGGGAACACAGAAAGTTACCTGGTGAGATTACTTTAGTTCACAAGTGAATTTCAACTGGCCTTGAACAGTACCACCAAGTATTAGTACGAACAAATTACACAACAAATAAGATGCCAGAGGAAGAAAACTACAGTACACTGATTAAAAGTGGGGGGAAAAAGGAGTATGTGGAAAGAAGCACTAAGGATATGACTGTTTGGTAATGTTTTTTAATTTTGTGATTAATTATATCGTTTATTCTATTATGCCATAAATGTTTTTTCATTGATGATATATTTTATAACTATATTAAATATTTAAATTTGTTGTCAATTTTAATCTCCTGTTTTCTGTCGTAATTTTCTTGGTGAGTGGTGAGTCAGTTAACACAATTTTTGTTTTTTCAAAGGATATTCTGAAGCTGATCCTCTGTGCTATTTTCTGTAAAAATTTAATTATTGTCAAGTTTCCCACATGTTGATGGACAGGAGATCAAGCTCATCAGTGAATCACAATTAGTTCTCTCTGACCTCTTTAGGTCTTCCAATTTTTATGTTCTTTGGTTTATCTTGTTCCATTCTATTATTATATACGCCCATACGTACTTGAACAGCACTAATAACAAAACAGCCTTCCTGTCTTAAGGGTAGTTGGAATGAGACAAAAACACTCTTTCAGTTTTTAAGCTTATAAAAATAATTTGAAATTTTCTGCTTAAAATGGTGCAAAATTTGTTAAGAAATTCTAGTTGGAAGTATTTTTATTGTATTTTTCAAAATTATATATGCACTCAGGGAAGTTACCCAACTAGTGATGTGTGTGTATTTAAACCTTCTGTTGTAGAATCTTTTATCTTTCCATTGCTACCGTTGTCTTGGCAACTAAATGTGTTTATAGTTCACTTTTTGATCTGTGAGTTTGTGTTTTGAGTCTAGAGTTTCATTTGTCCCTTGTTTGAAGTTTGTTATCTGTCTTATTTTTACTTTTAATGCTGAGTGTTAACAGTTTCTACGATGCCCTGAAATGCATCATTATTTAAAAAAGAGTAAGTTCTGCAGGAATCAATGTGGAAACAACCTCTGCCTAAGTGAACAACCTTTATGTAAGTGATTCTCCTTCAGTACCTATTGATAATGATGAAAGTTCTAACATTTGTACATCTGGGATATGCGAAGCACATACACCCACTAGTGCATCAGAAAAGAAGTTAAGTGCTACATAACTGAAGTTACAGATGAAACTTCTAATGAACAGTATGTTTTATTTGACTATTTTTAGTAAGTTTATGAAGAAGTGTTTCTGTTATAATCTTTGTGGAGGCCCATTTGATATGAACATAACAAAATCTATACGACTTCTCAGCCAAACTGCTATAGTTTGTGCCCAGTGGTGAAAATGAGACCTGTTTTTGGAGCTCTAAAAAGGTAGTAACAATTTTTTTGAGAGTAATATCAGGCTACTGTATGCAATGAGAGCTGTTGGTAAAGGACATTCTGCTGCTCAAACACTTTTTGCCATAATGAATCTTCCACTTCCACCTACTAAAATATATAATTACACTAAAGTAATAGGAGACTGCTCAGTGTCAGATTTATATATGGAAACTGCTGCCAGTGAAGCACAATATAGCAATGATGGAAATCCAGATATCCCTTGGATGGAACCTGCCAGATAAGGGGCCACACTGCAAAAAACACCGCTGTTACTGTTACTATTGTGAACAAAGGCAAAATTTTTGATTGTGAAGTGCTCACTAAGCATTGTTACCACTCTGCACCTGATAAGGAAGATGAAGCTCACATCTGTTGTAAGAGTTATGAAGGTACAAGTGGAGGGATGGAGACTGTTTCTGCTGTGAAAATTTTACAGATCGGAAAAAGAACGGGGAGTATTTTACACAAAATTCCTCGGAGATGGGGACTCCGTGGCTTATAAAAGTGTGACAGAATCGAACCCATATCATATGTCAATAAGATAATAATTATATTAGAATGCGTTGATCACATTAAAAAAAGAATGGGCAACTGTCAAAAGAAACTGAAGCAGAATCTAAAGGAAAAAATTTTGTCAGATTGAGAAAGCATTAAAGGTTGCTTGTCAGATGAAATCATACATGAACTTCAACAGTACTATGGTATAGCAATAAGAAATAATGCAAATAATTTGCAGGAAATGAAACAAGCTGTGTGGGCAACACAACATATTTGCAGAAAAGCTCAAGCTACTGGAGATCTTTACCACCACACAACTTCTATAACAGTGGCTGTTTTGGAAGCAATTGAACAAACATATGGAGACTTGAGGCAGCCTGATCTTCTCAGAAAATGTCTTCACGATTGTACCAAGAATCGAAACGAGTCATTTGACAACCTCGTAAGGACTCGTGCACCTACGAATATATATGCTGGGATATAAATGTTGAAATGGAGAGTCTGTGATTCTGTTATTTCATTCAATGATGACCATGTGGATAGGTTAAATGTCATGGAAAGGCTTCACATTGTTCCTAGTGTTAACACCCCCAGAGGTCTTCAACTTCTGTACAAAGTGTGAGTAAGCAAGGCTCAGTATGCAGCTGAATTTAATACAAAAAAAGCAAGGGCAACAAGAAGAGAAAAGTTTCTACGTGAAAAAGAAGAACCAGAAGGTGATCCTGATAACACTGCTCAAGTAAGAGAAATTTGTGAATTTTCAGAATATATTACTTCGTATTTTTTGCCATTTGACATTTTTGGTGTTATATTGTACCTTTATCTCGCAAAGCACTAAACCAGTAGCATTCAAATTTTCAGAAATGCTATAAAACAGCTGAAAGAGACCACTGAGCTAGAATAATGACAAGAACTGGCTTATTCTCCAAATCAGGGAAATTTATGTTAAATTTTTTCCAATATGCTGAAAACAGCTGACAAAATTTGAAACTATAACAGTTCCTGAGAAAAAAGGTACACAAAGTTAACACTGGCGAGATAGGGCATGCCGACTCCCCTTAAACTGGTTTTTAGGGGGGAATAACTCAGAAAATACTCCTCTGAATCTGACATTACATTTTCTGTTGTTAAGGTGAGTTCCATCACTACGACTAATTTTGGGGACTGGCCAAAAATTCTAAAGATTTTCAATATTGAAGGTCACAGACACTGTCAAGTGCCTTCATAAAACCTAAAACAGTTATTGCAAGAGGCTTACTTTGTTTCCTGTAATGGGCCACGATTTATTTTAAAGTGGGGATCTGTTCTGCATAGCTGCTTCTGGATATGAAGTCTCCCCGATATTGCTCGACTTCTTGCTCTAGTCGTCATTTAATGCTAACACTCAAAATTCTGGGGATAACTTTGCACGTGCAGTCCTCTGCAGTTATCTGAATTGCTATCTTCTTTTTTGGAGAAGTGGGTGGATTACAGTCATTATTCAAAGTTTAGTGGTATTTATTCGGTATACAAATTTCTAATACGTGGGCTGCAATTTAACAATTCAGGACAGAATCTTGTCTATTACAGTACAGAGGAAATACAGAAAGTAAAAGAGAGCAATCAGTAAAAGAGAACAATCGTTTTTTACAGCTGTGTGTATTGGTACGAAGTAAAAGTAAAGTAAAAGTAAATTTACTCAATCTATTTCCATTTACTGATGTAATATATTGATTAGGAGCAAGCACAAACATTTATTTTAAGTGCAATAGAATATTTGTACCACCAAATAACTGCAACAGGGCCAGTATTTACAACATGGGCCCACAATGAATGTTACATGGTGAGATTGCTTTAGTCCACAAGCGAAACTCAGTTGACAATGAGAAGTACAACTGAGTATTAGTATGGACAAATTAACAGCATTTATACATAAAGTGCTAGGAAAAAGACAGCAATGTACTGACTGGTGAGAGGCATTATGGAAGACTATAAGAGGAAGCTAAATACAATTACACAAAGGTTTCGTATAGCACACAGTGTAGGTGCTACGACGGTCCTCAAAAGAACTTTTTCAACAAAGAAACTTTCAGTAAAATTAGTGAGCAATCCTCTTTTTTACATTTCTTTGGACTAGATTAGTCAATTTCGTAACAAGAATCTTTCAGTTTCCAGAACTTCTTCACTCTCTTGGATCTCAACTTTCTTCCTTTGTCTGAAATAGCCCTTCCCGCGGTCTGTAAAAATGATCTCTCAGAAGTTTCAAGCAGATGGATGTGCGGCACAAATGATTACGATGTGCACTGGCAGATTATGCACTCTCAACTGAACTACCAACTGCAAATACTATTTTTGAAATCATATACGCTGTTTTAATGTTTATTTTCTTTTTTTCCCAACAAGTAAATAGAGATTTTTAGTAGTATGCCTTCTAAGTTGATTAGAAACTACAGATACAAAGGACACTGACAAATTTGGATTTTAATTGTAAAAGTTTCTAGTTTAAGTGTAGTGGAATACTTGTATCACCAGACAACGGCTGTCCCATACGGCAACAGTAGTCAGTACTTACAGTACGGGCACACACGATATCATCTGGCGATATTGCTTTAGTCCACAAGCGAAACTCAATTGACAGTGAAAAGTGCAATCGAGTATTAGTATGGACCGATACTGCTGCATCTACACATACGGCGCCAGCATAAGGTATTACAATGTACTGATTGGCAGTGACCAAAAATAGAAATAAAGAAAGATGTGGGCAACAACTGGTGGGCTTCAAATCTCCTTTTGAGAAGATGCACTTTATAAATAACATAAAATCAGCACCAAGAGACTGGGTGTTTGACTAGTAAAAATTACGCAGGCACCAAAGTTTATATAAATAGGTAAATGGACAAAAACTTACCACATAAAAAAGCATTTATTTCACATATTAACAAAATGGAAATGGCCTTTCGACTAATTGAACACATCTACAATGAAGAGATTGAAATCCTTAAATATCAGACTCTCACGTTTGGGAGGGCGGCAGTACAAACCCGGGTCTCACCATTCAGATTTCCCTAATCGCTCCCGGCAAATGTCGGGACGATTCCTTTGAAAGGGCACAGCCGATTTTCTTTCCCATCCTCAATACAATCCGAGCTCGTGCTCGAACTCGAATGACCTCATTGTCGACGGGATGTTAGGCACTAATCTCCTCCTTTCTTCTCCTTAAATACCAAAATTAGACACTGCTGCAATGTTATTTGACCAGTCTCTATATGTGACTGGGAGAAACTTGGGGCCAAAGACGGAAAAATTCTAAGAAAAAGCCTGGATCTCATTATCAAAGAAAACAGCAAGTACAAAAGACGTCACAACCGTGACGTGAAGTAGTGACACTATATCTATGAGCATGATCTGTTTAAGGAAAAGCTATAAACAATCAAAGGTTTCCAGAAGCCAAAGTTGAAGACAGGATAGGCACAAACCAAAGAGAGAAAAGAATGAAAAAAGGAAACGGTTGCAGAATTACTGAGCAGCACTTAAAGGTCAGAAAAAAAAAGAGACAGTCACACTGACTTCCTCTCTAGTACGCCGAAACGAAGAAAGAAAATGGAGAGCAGGACTGTGGAGCTACGTAACAGTACGTAGTATTAAATTTTCTGTTCTAAAAATGAAGATTTGAAGGATTCACATACAGGTTAGTATAAATGCTAAATACTTCTGTAAACAACTCCTTCATCAATGAAATTTTTGCTAAATTTAGTGAGTGATTTCCTTTAAATAGGCTATTATTTAGCAAATGGGGACATAAACTTTACTATTACCTTAGAACTGATAGGAAAAACCATAAGTGAAACAGAACATTCAGTTTTTAGTGAGGTGCGTACTGATAAGGACTTTAATTGGTAAATCTTGTGATACAGATAACTTTCCAAAACCACAGCATTTGCAGGCCCGCCAATTTCAGTTATGAGAACTCCAAGAAGTCA
Organism: Schistocerca piceifrons; assembly: GCF_021461385.2. Classification (NCBI taxonomy): domain Eukaryota; kingdom Metazoa; phylum Arthropoda; class Insecta; order Orthoptera; family Acrididae; genus Schistocerca; species Schistocerca piceifrons. Next base: position 143,320,557 of record NC_060148.1, on the reverse strand, counting down.
GTTTACTGTGCCTACTTATGCTTACTAATGTCACATGGAATAACATTCTGGAGAAGCTCCACACTCAGATAAGTATCGAGCGAAATGTGAGATTCACAGTCAGAGCTCTGCTCGATTTGGAGGAGTGGTCAGTGTATGGGACTTGTTCCCAGTGTTTTGGCATATGAAAGAGTCCTCCCCTGTGATGCAGAAGCATGTGGACTGGTAGATGCCAGTATTTCAAACATTAAGAATGAGGGTTCTCCTAACGTTATAATTAACACTTACATAAATAAAGTCAAGTATAAGATGACACCCTCTTTTTAAAAGTCTCCTTGCCAAAAATTTATTTCTAACATATTCTGACTAATCAAAATTACAAGTTTCTATTGACGTGAGGTATCTGCCTATGAAGTTTATATTACACATATTCTAAACTTATGTCTTTTGCTGATTGTCTACATTTTGATAATATATAAAAAAGATAGTTTACGTCAGTTTTTACCATTCCGCCCCAATCTGGGACCAGTGAACTACTTTTTGTTCACAAGGATCAAAAGAACCCTGAAAGGAACTCGGCACAGGACGTTGGGGGTGGTAAAAGCAGCTTCGACCACTGCACTGAAGGAGATCCCTGTTGACGATTTCCAGGGTGCCTTCAATGATCGGGTGAAGCATCGGCCACTGTGCATCGAAGCAGGGGGAGGATAATTTGAAAAGTTCTGAGAAGATTTTAAACTGGTACTGAATAAATAATTTTAAAAAAATAATTTATTACTTGCACTTTTGGAACGGACCCTGTGTATGAGAACTTTTATTGCAAACCTGTTCAAAAACAACACAAGTTTGTAAGTTGATAGAATTTTTAAGTATAACTGAGATAAAAAGAGAATTTATTTCTGCAGATACCCTGACAACAAGTCAGATTGTACTAAAACTTGCTGAGCCTCTTCTCAATTAGGCCAAAGACTGAATGGACAACTACAAAACAGCGTGCATTTGCGTCAGTAAAGAGATATGAATGTAGCTAGCAGACTTGCAACTGAACAAGAAGAATGTACCCGATGTCTTGAAAAGTGCAAGGATCAAGAAAAGTGTATTTGTAGCATATCACTCACAGAGTGTTATGGTGCTAAAATGAATGGATAAAAAAAACAAGAGTTCTTTATTTCAACATTCCATAATGATGCAGTTGCTACAGCAACCAAAGAGGGCAAAGAGCAAAGAAAGCCTTAATGCATTACAAAACACAATTTGTTTATGTGTAGTGTAAATTTGAGTATCAGAAACTACAGCCTTTTCCAGTGGAAAGGAAGAAAGGTGTTAAATGGCACACAAAAACATTTAGAAGGCTAACGAATATTGAAGTGCACAATGCTTTTATTGTTTATAATGCCAGTGAGAGGATGGGGGAAGAAATACATGTAAATTCCAGGCTTCTTCTCAGACAACAGTTGCTGGAAATTCATGGAAAAAGTGCAGCTTCACCTTGATGTGTGCGGCCTTCAAAATTTCCTGTACCTGAAAGGCTCACAACAAGGCATTTCACTGAGAAAATCCCACCCACAGAGAAGAAATAGGAAACATTGTTTTGGTGCTTAGACTGCATTGTAGGACTTAATTTTGAAGACAGTTTTGAGGTACACCATACCAAAAATTCATTTTGATGGCTAACGTATATTTTAATCGTAATAAAGATGCACTGTTAACAATTCCTGAAAATTTCATTACTTTTGAACAAATAGTTTCTGCACTAGAGAAATCTCACTGAAACGCTGCATTTGCATACCACCTGGCTACGTAAGCTACCATCAGCATGCTAGATGCATGTACGGAAACTACCAGCGTGAGGGGTTAATATGTTAGATTATGAAAGCTGTCCTACTTCACAGTACACTGGTTGTCGTAGATATTGCTGCTGTCAATTCTTAGGCAATTATGTTAAATGCAATCAAGAGCTGTCACTGCCTAAGAATTTACAGCAAGAACATACTTGACAAAATGTGTGATAAGGAGGACAGATTTCACAATCGAACAAATTAAAATAGGCACTGTTTTAATAGTATTCTAAATATTCACATGGTTGTTTGCTTTGTATATGTAGTTCATATTGAACTTCACAAAGAATGTGTAACCGACAGATATACAGAGGTACATAATATGCCAGTGACAATGTGTTATAAACACAAAAATTGGTTTGGCTAATAAATGTTTTAAGCATAGTTCGTAGTGTTTAGATGGCCTTTAAAAAATTATTTACAAACTGTGGAGCAGCAAGCATTCAAGACTTTTTACTCTATATTTAATCTGTACCTTTATGGCGCACACTTTTTTAGTGAGAAAGTTACTGAACTGCTCTTTCAAATGAAATACAAAGATTATATGCACATTAGGCTACAAAACCATTACTTTCCAGTACAAACCTGTGCCAAAAGGTGGCCGGTTGGCTCCACTGGTGCCAAAAGTAGGCGTGGCTGTCCCGAACACAGAACTCTGGGTGGTAGCAGCCGCAGAGCTCGCTCCTCCGAAAGACGGTGTGGCGCCAGACCCAAAGACAGTCGCCCGATTTGCAGAACCGAATGCGGGAGTGCTTCCGGACGAACCGGATCCGAATGTCGGCACTTGTCCGGTGTTGGAGCCGAAAGTGGGAGTCTGTCCGGAACTAGATCCGAAGGCAGGCGTCTGACCAGTTCCACTGGCTCCGAATGCTGCCAACTGACTGCCGGAACCGGGTGCAGCTATTTGACCAGAACTGCCAGCACCGATCGCAGGTGTCTGCCCAGTTCCGAAAGCCGGTGCCTGGCTCGTGGTGACCGATCCGAATACTGCTGGCCGATTCTGAGAGCTCGAGCCGAATGCTGGCAGCTGATTTGTGGTGGCAGACCCAAAAGCGGGTGCCTGACTCGTAGGGATTGCACCGAAAGTTGGTGTCTGTGTCGTCGTAGCCGATCCGAAGGTTGGGGTCTGAGACGATGTACCAGCTCCGAAGGCCGGTGTCTGAGACGATGCACCAGCTCCGAAGGCTGGGGCCTGAGTAGTCGTACCAGATCCGAACGTCGGAGCCTGAGATGTTGCACCAGATCCAAAGGCTGAGCCCTGAGATGTACCTGCTCCGAAGACTGGGGCCTGGGTGGATGTACCAGATCCAAAGGCCGGGGTCTGAGATGTTGCTGCAGATCCAAAAGCTGGGGTCTGAGATGTCGTACCACCTCCAAAGGCCGGTGCCTGAGTAGTAGTGCCAGATCCAAAAGTTAGAGCAGGAGCTGTAGTGCCAGATCCAAAAGCCGGGGTAGCAGCTGTAGTGGTAGATCCGAACGCTGGAGTAGCTGCCGTACCGGTAGATCCGAAGGCCGAAGCAGCTGACGTACTGCCAGAACCGAAGGTCGGAGTGGCAGCCGTAGTGCCAGATCCGAAGGTCGGAGTAGCAGCCGTAGTGCCAGATCCAAATGTCGAAACCTGAGAAACATTACTTGTGCCAGATGGCGTCTGTAACTGGTTCTGCGTCGTAGAGCCAAAAACTGAAGTTCCGAACACCGAAGACTGAGTAGTCGCAGCTGTCGAACCGAATGTCGGTGCCTGCGAGGAGGTTGCGTTACCCGCTCCGAATACCGGTGCCGCGGCACCCCCGAATATAGACTGCTGTGCGGTCGCCACAGTCGTAGTCAGAGTGGCTCCGAAAATCCCTTTCTGCGGGGCAGATCCAAACGACGGAGTAGGTGTGGGGCTCGTCAGAGAAGTCTGACTCTGTGACACGGCCGCTGCAGCAAATGGAGATGCTGCCGTCTCTGTAGTAGTCGCTTTCGAGTATGCGGCACTAGAGCTGAAAATCGAAGGCTGACTTGCCGTAGCTCCAGGTCCCGATGTTGCCGCCTGCCGACCGACCTTGTCCGCCGCGCCTGCGGGACAGAGAGAGAAAGTGAGTGAATCATTTGTTCTTATCTTACCACTGATGTCTGCATAGTAAATAAGCCTAATTTATCAGAGTACGTTTGTGTTTCAGCAACAGCGCAACTCAAATTACAGAACCAATGCACAGAGCCTGACAATGTGATCAGCAAAGAATGGTTTAATTTGCTCACTCTGCGTGACAGTGGGAAGATGGCGTGCAAGTGGACAGATATTCAGTACTGACAGGTGACGTACCGTCATTACTTCCAACATTTCATGCAAATAACCTGCTCCAAAACCACTGATTTCACAAGAGGACCTTATGCACTGGGTCTCTTATTTACAGGACTAAACAGGGTGTATACGTGGACAAGGAAAAAAAATTCCCGGACTTTTCCCGGATTTCCCAGTTGAAAATACACTTTCTCCCGGGTGAAAATACACATTTTCCGTATTAAATGACAGTATACTTTTACTCGGCACTGTAAAACTCATCAATCGTTAGAATGTTTATGGTTTTCTACAGAGATGTAGAATTTGCTGGCACTTTAGGAAACGAAACCCAGGGGGAAAAAAAACACGTTTTGGAAAGATCTTTGATGTGCAGCAACATGTAGGCTGCATTTCTTCGTTTTACGGAGGTATAAATTCGAATTCCACCAAACACTGCATGTTACTTTCCGAAGCAATGAAATCGAGATTGCGATGCGCTTTTGTAAACCAGCCATAGCTCATGTCACGTGATCTCGACAGCTGATGACAGCACAGGGCACGTAGGGTAGTCAACCAATAGCAAGATCACTCTCGAGTAGCATGGACACACAAAAAGAAAAGTTAATGGTTTAAATTAATATACATAGTTTTGCTAGAAGAAAAACAAAGCTTTCACATATAATATTGGTCTCTAAGATTAATAAGCTACAAGAGAAGCTAAGCTTCCACATATAATGCTGATCATTTTGCGCGTGTTACACTTTAAGATATATCACACAAATGTGCCAATAAAATTTTTAATAACGACGTAAAGGTCTGATCTTCTGGGCTTGAAATTCTTCTACATGGTCATCCTCAAAGAGTTGATTTTTAGATGAGAGTCAAGTGCTTTGTGATTTAAGAAATTCATCGTACATCCTCACACATAGTTCATGTTGTGTAAAAGGAAATTTACTTTGAAAGTAACACTTTTCAAACCACCATTCGTAATATTTTTCCGTGACCTGCTAGAAATTGGTTCATTGCAGCAGTTGCCAGAGAGCGCCAGATAACAGGCGTCACTGCGCCTGCGCAGCTACGGTGACGCAGGAAGCCCGCACGTTCGTAGGTGTAAAACATTAAAAGATCTTGCATTATGTCATAAAAGAAACAAGACATCAAAGGATACTTCAGGAGCATCGTAACTCCGTGAACTACACTAAAATGCATAATTCAGCTGAAAGTGCACAATCGTATGTCCAGATTCGGATGTAAATTTCCTTGAGTACCAGTACAGTACTATCTCGTGTTTGGTTCATTATTATGGCATATTGCCATACGAGCCAGAAGATGGGAAACGTGCACTTGAAATGAAGCGAATAGTTGAAACTAGCCGACAGTGTGAAATTAAGCACTTCGTTTCAAATAAATTGACTGCCTCAGCGCAAAATATTAATAAAAGCCAAATCTCTTTAGCAAACCGACAAAAATAACTTCATTGTTCTGCAATGTGATTAAAGCTTGACTGTCAGAAAGGTGAAACTAGTAACATATTTTAGCCTTCCGTAACTATGCGAACGTATTTTAATTCATCTGGTAGCTCCCGGCCACAGAAATATGATTTTTGTTTTCATTTAATGCGAGAGCAATAAACGAAGAGGAAACAGCAAAATCACTAAACGTAAACACAGGTCACGTGGAGACTACCCAACTCCCCACTACAACTCAAGACTGCTCTATGCATCAGCCCTGGATCTACGATATTTCTGAACCGGAGCAATTTAGATAGTGGCGCCCAGCCACACATCTGTAGCCAGAAGCGGGAGAACGTACTACTCACAGGCGACTCAACTGCGCATGCGCAAGAGCCCGCCCGCAACTGCTCAAATGGATCAAATGTAAACAGCTGTCATGTCACGCTCATCAGAGGCAATTTGTTGTTAGGAAGCACCGCATATTCTTCCTAAAGCCTTTGACACACTTTGGTTGGCAGACGCTTGTATGAGCAGTGTTTTGTTGTTGTATATGGTGCATTTCCTTTGCAACTTAAGTTTTATTTTCGTTTTTTTTTTTTTTTTTCCTCTCGTTCATGTTTTTTTGCTGCAGTATTATCCTGCAGAAGCGGGATACAGTAATATCCTTCGTTAGAGCATTGGTTCTTACCAGTCAAAATCACAAAAATTTAATCGGTGACTAAAACAAGGAAAAGTTCCCGGAATTCTAAAAAATTCCCGGGTTTTTCCCGGTTTCCTCTCGGACGAAAAAATTCCCGGCTTTTTCCCGGGTCGTATACACCCTGCTAAAGCAATATGATATATTACTCAAACACAGTGTGACATATTTATAAATTACACTTGGGGGTGGAGGGGGGGGGGGGGGTTGCAGTATGAGGGAAGATGGTTTTATGCTGTGTGCGCAGCTGTGGCCACGCCACAGATTTTTCGTGAAAACATCACAATAAAATCCTAATAAGTGTATTATAATAATATGTAATTTCACTACCAATATCTCTAATACAATGTTTACACAGACTAGTATAATGGTTAAAGAACAGATAAATCACCTAGCCACAGTATGACCGATGGGCCAGCTATGCAATTGCTTTGCACCATTTTTTCATTGTCTTTTCGATACTGCCAAATCTGTCACATTCGCTAAATAATACACTTCTCGGATTCCTTTCGACGCGGGCTTTCTCCTGTGTTGCACTTTCTAAAATTCCGAGCATATTTATGAGTCACATAAGATGGCATCTTTCATTTTATTGTGATTTTCAATTTAATACTGATTTTCATTTATATTCAGGCAAGAATGTTTATTGTCTCTCTATGGGTCCTAGCAGTGCTCAGCAAACTCTTCACAATGATGCCTGAACCAATGTCCAGATAAATGTATTCCTATGCAATAATTTTACACAAAGTAACAATCACGTGCATGTGCCTACACTGGTATGACAACATCACAAGCGAAACAAATACTGCATGACAAACGTGCACAGACATGACAATCCGGTCTGTGCTCAACCACTGCTTTTATGCATTACCAGTCTCTTAGTTATTAGCAATTCAAATTTTGTCGGCCAAAAAGGTTGGCGAGCAAATAGACATTTTCACAACAACAAAGACTTAACATTTCAGGAAGTGCTTTTAATTATGAAAACTGATGTTTATAGTAAAACAGTGAATATCAATGCATGTAGCATTCGGGTATAATCATTGTGAGATTACTTGTTCGAATCATATAGGCGCTACTTTTTCTACTTGTTATTCTTAATTATTCATTGCATGTATTAATAATTAATTAAATTTGGTACACAGATCTGAAATAACTACTGACAAGTGAAAAATAATATATATTAACACCTGTTTTTTTTTTAAATTAGGTTTTGTTTATTGGTAATCTTTATAAATAAAATAATTCTATTTTACATTTTAAATTTCTGTATCAAATTTCAATTTTTTAAGAACACTGACATTTTCAAGTGATTTATGATTAATAATAAGTTGCTACTTTTGTTAAAAGATTACTTTTCAGCTTTTGTTACTTCACATTTCAATTTGCTAACGAGCACAGGAGTCAAATAAAAGAACAGCTAAAATGCATCTACCAAGAACTGAACCAGCAACATCACAATTACAAGACCAGAATTACACACACAGCTATGGGTGGCTGTATTAAAAAATATTGGACTTTTTTTATGCTTACGATCCTAACAGCATTCGGAAACTTGTAAAAGTCAATTTCTTTAGTGCTTTTCAGAAGTGTGTAATGCTACTTCAGGAAATTGTCCAGGCATTGAGCTTCAAACCCTGTATGGGAAGAAAAAGAAAGAAGACCAGTCCTCAAGGTCTCGCCAGTTTGACACCAGTGGAAATCCTCGAGTAGGTGAGGAGTGTTCAGATGTCACATACAAGTTGGACAATACTAAGTACAAGAGATCTGTTTAAAGACTACCAAAAGCCTAAATCTACATCTATACTCAGCACACCACTGTCAGGTGCACGGCAAAGGCAACATCCCACTGTACCAGTTGCTAGGGTTTCCTCATGTTCCATTCACATACGGAGCACGGGAAGAATGACTGGTCGAAGGCCTCTGTGCGTGCAGTAATTATTCTAATCTTATCCTCACGGTCCCTATGTGAACGATGCGTAGGGAGTTGTAGTATATCCCTAGACTGATAATTTAAAGCCAGTTCTTGAAACTTTGTTAATAGACTTTCTTGAGATAGTTCAGGTATGTCAAGAGTGTGCCATTTCAGTTCCCTCAGTATCACTGTGACCCACTCTCACAGATTAAATAAACCTATGACCATTTGTGGTGCCCTCTGTAGAATTCAGTATGCCCTGTTAGTCCTATCTGGTACAGGCCCCATACACTCGAGCAATATTCTAGAACCAGTTGCGCAAGTGATTTGTAAGCGATCTCTTTTGTAGACTGATTGCACGTCCCTAATATTCTAGCAACTGTTATGGCGTAAACTGACTGTTACGGCCTAAACTGAAGTGTCAGCACACCAGTCAGGAATGACAGGGAAGAGAGGGTTGTGAGAAGAAGTCAGCCAATCACACACTGACCGGAACTCCTTCCAGGACGACAATGTGACAGCAGTGACCCCTACGTGAAGAGGACGTAAGCGCCGAGACCGACTGGCGACGCCCCATTAGCAGCTTCGAGATTAGCGTTTACGAGTGCAGCGTCAACTCTAGTCACTTCGCTTGTAATCTCTATGTAGCACAGACTCGGGATTGTCTATACTGAAGAAGACTGATTATTTTGTGTGTTGCCTTTTACTTGCGACACCTGTGTAATTGCCACAGTTAAGTGCTGTAATTTTCTTATTCTCTTATTTTAATAAAACTCAAGAATACAACTAGCACGATCGATTGTCTAGCGAACCGAGTATGCAGGCTTGCTAGACACTTCGTATTTGGTGACGAGGTGTAAGAACAGATACCAAAGCGACAACCTGTCCACATTTCGCACCCAGAGCCTGGCTGTCACAATTTTGTTTCGTTGTGGGCTTTTGTATTTTGTTGGTGCCTTAATTCTACTTGTGTCTTCTTTGCAGGGGTGTGTTAACCTGTTTTAACAGTGTCGCTTATAGTGTTTATTCTATTCAGAGTTTTCAGGTGAGTATTGCAGCAATTGTCTTTGCTAGTGTGCTTATTTTTATTGCTCACATTTCCTGTTTATTGCATTTGGCTATTCCAAAATGAGTGACCCACCTCTCACACCCCTTGCTCAGGCATCTCAGCTGCAAGCAATAGATGAAAAACAGCTAACACGGATGTTTCAGTTTCAGACACAGCAGATTGCATTCCTTTTCAATACCATACAACAGTTCCTCACAAACCAAACGAACGCTGCGCAGAAGGCAACAACTGTAACTCCGAGTGCCGTACCGCCCATCTGCCAGTTTCACGAAAAAGAAGAGGACTGGCTAGAGTGGTTGCAACACTTTTTGTCGATGGTAGAAAGTGCAGTGTTTTGCGTCATTCAAAAAATTTTCCCTAAAGCTATTCTGAGTGAACTTTCCTACAGTCAGGTTGTAGATTCTCTAAGTAACTATTATGACCACCGAGTGAATGTGGCGGCTAGGTACCAATTCTTTCATTGCAAGAAAAGGTCAGAATAAACTTACCGCAAGTGTGTAACAGATTTACAGGGTATGACGAGGAAATGCAAATTCAAATGTGCTTGCAGTGCTTTATATTCAGATGTTATGTTGCGTGATGCGATCGTGTACAATGTAACTGATGTCAGACTTAGAGAACAGATTTTGAAACAGTCAGATCCATCATTTCATCAAGTAGTGCAAATTCTAGATCAGTACGATTCAGGTGCCGTAGTGGCCAACGAATTTGAGCATCGACCAATTTGTCGGGTCGAGTCGTCTCTCGCTCGCGGCCAGCCCAGTAGGCAGCAACACTATGCCCACGCCGTGCCACGTAAACAGTTCTCTAAACAGGTGAACAGAATTAAGTCGTGCCCTCGGTGCTATTCGCGACACAAACGTCAAGATTGTCCGTCTAGACAAACACAGTGTTACACTTGTGGAAACAAAAGTTACGTACAATCCGTATGTTTGCAACAGAACAAACATAAGAATTCTGCCCACTCAAAAAAATCTTGTCACAATGCAGTGTATTCAAAGCCCGCTGCAGGCATTAGTAAAACTAGCAAGCAAACAGTTTCTTCTATAGGTGGCAAAAAATAACGTAACTGATAGAAATAACCGGTTACTGAGAGGTAACGGTTATTGCGATACCCGTTCCTCTGATACAGGCAGTTATTTCAATAACTGTCTAATGTCAACAGTGCCTCACGCCATCTGTTACCGAAGATCGTACTACGCTTTCCCGTCAACTCATCGGAGATCTGGCTAGGAACGAAGGAGAGGGTAGACCATTTGAAGGCGTTCTATAGACCATGGGAATAACTGTGAGACTGCGCGCCATCTGTTGATAAGAACTGTGTACTATATCGTGCGCCTTCGTTACTTTTAGCACAAACAATTAAATAAAGTTAATGTCCGAGCGGTGACTGATAGGAGCTGCAGTACAAGCATTAACAAGTACGGTCGTTCCCTTGAGCCACCGCCTCATATGTCAATTTAACTTGGACGGGTAGTATAAAGAGAGGTACCATAAGGAATTCGAGCGACTATGGAAATAACTGTCAGAGATCGGTATTTTCCTCTGGCAGTTATCGTTATTGGCTCACAGTTCTCGCTCTCTGGCAGTTATCGGGCTACCATTACAGGTAACCTGGAAGTTGGTAACGGAATAGCTGTGTGACTTTGTTCCTGACACAGTGACTCCAGTCTTAGACCCCGGTGATATTTCAGAGACGTTAGTTACTGAAGCGAACAAATATTTACATACTTCTTCGCAAATAGCCGCTGGCCATCGCGAATGACAAATAACACGTCAGAAAGTATAACATAATACAGTTGAATATAATAATTATTATCTTCATCATTTGTCAGGAGATTGTCAAAATATGTGAATATATTACAGTAACTGCTAATATTTACAGAACTGATACACTGTCAGAATAAAACACAGTTACGCACTTTTAATAAATTTATCATACACAGAATACCCGATCTTGACTGTTGCAACCAAGTGCTGTCAAAACTGAAATATAGCAGAATTTTTACCTAAGCTGGTCTATCAGTCTCTGTTACGATATTCATCTACAGAGTAGAAAGAGGTGTCAATGGAAGCGTCCGATTCCATCCATCTGCTTCGACGTAAAGGTGTTGTGGTGTTGAATGTCATTACGGCACGGTGTTTATGGGTTGGTGTGTGTGTGTGTGTGTGTGTGTGTATGTGTGTGTGTGTGTGTGTGTGTGTGTGTGTGTGGAGGGGGGATCTAGTTTGGAGTGCCGGAATTTGCTGGTGGTAATTATTATTTTTTTTTTTTTCTAGCTGTGACGTTTTGTGTATTTATGGAGTATTGAATGTGATTTAATTTATGTAGGGACGATTGATTTGTGGACTTTTGGGATTGTGGTTTTATTTTTCGCAGTTGTAGGTGGTGTTTTTTTGGCATCAGTAGCTGTGGTGGACCTATATAGGTCACCGGAAATGACCGATTCCCATTTTCATAGTTGTACGTGTTAATGTTTTGGTATAGTCATCTGAGGTTGACCTATGTAGGTCAAGGGAAATTTCCGATTCCAATTTTCGTACTTATAGTTGTGGGTATTGTTGTTTTGGTATGGTCACCTATGGTTGACCTATATTGTTCAAGGGAAGTGTCCGATTCCCGCAGATTTTTCTTGGTGTAGCAGAATGCTGTCTTTTTTTCTTTTTGTTCTTCATTTTGTGTTTTGGGATCATGGTGTGTTTTTTTTACTAGCTTTTCCTCACCCTAAAACCCCCAACTTCCCGCAGTTGTCACGTTGGTTTGATTGTATTTTTGGTGGGAGATGTTATTGTATTATTTATATGTATCTTCGTGTTTGTTGCCACGTGTATGTAGTGACGTCATAGACACACTTAAAATAGCCATTTCCGGCATATTGATGACGGGTGGAATCAGACACTTCTGTATCAAAAAGTCTTTCAAACACACTGTAAACTGTACTTTATCTGAAACCAAGTTTTTAATGGTTGCTGACTTGCTGGCAGTTTATTGAAAATGCATGTTCCTGAATATTGGACCCCTTTTGGACCAAGGTAAGTGATTTTAGGTCTTTATGTAGATTGCTGTTCCTATTTCTAGTACTGATATTATGTATTGAGCTATTGGTTGGAAATACTTGTAACAAATTTCATTAAGGAATAAATATACTAGCAAGCAGTGGATAGAATACCAAGTTCCTTGAACGGGTTCCTACATGATGTTCTTGAATTTATACCACAAACGATTTTTATTACACGCTTTTACATGCGAAAAACTTTGCTACGTTTGATGAGTTACCACAGAATATGCTCCCTTATGAAATAATAGAGTGAAAAAATGTGGTATGCCCTTCCCAACTGAATTTATTATCGAGTTGTAGTCCCAGAAATGTAACACTGTCAACCTTTTCGATCTGCATGTCTTCATATGTTATAAACATGCTGTAGCTGGAGAAATCGAGCAGCTTCCAAATCTGACATGAAACCTGGATTAGCGTACTCACACTTTCCCCAATAGGACTAGCTTTTACAGCACAGGAGTAAACAAATCTGTCACATTATAAATAAACAAAGATGATGTGACTTACCAAATGAAAGTGCTGGCAGGTCGACAGACACACAAACAAACACAAACATACACACAAAATTCAAGCTTTCGCAACAAGCTGTTGCCTCATCAGGAAAGAGGGAAGGAGAGGGAAAGACGAAAGGATGTGGGTTTTAAGGGAGAGGGTAAGGAGTCATTCCAATCCCGGGAGCGGAAAGACTCAGGAGATGGGAACTTGCTCTTCAATATATCCTCTCTTCCCGTTATCCACCAGGCCTCAGTCTCCGCTAATTTCAAGTTGCCGCCACTCATACCTCACCTGTCATTCAACAACATCTTTGCCTCTGCACTTCTGCCTCGACTGACATCTCTGCCCAAACTCTTTGTCTTCAAATATGTCTGCTTGTGGATGGATATGTGTGTGTGTGTGTGTGTGCGCGAGTGTATATCCGTCCTTTTTTCCCCCTAAGGTAAGTCTTTCCGCTCCCGGGATTGGAATGACTCATAACCCTCTCCCTTAAAACCCACATCCTTTCGTCTTTCCCTCTCCTTCCCTCTTTCCTGATGAGGCAACAGTTTGTTGCGAAAGCTTGAATTTTGTGTGTATGTTTGTGTTTGTTTGTGTGTCTGTCGACCTGCCAGCACTTTCATTTGGTAAGTCACATCATCTTTGTTTTTAGATATATTTTTCCTACGTGGAATGTTTCCCTCTATTATAATCATATCATATCATATATATATAAAATAGAAGGAAACATTTCACGTGGGAAAAAATATATCTAAAAAACAAAGATGATGTGACTTACCAAACGAAAGTGCTGGCACGCGCAGCAACGAAGGAGGAAGTAAATCGCGGGAACTACGTGGTGAAAACAAATCAACTGATGAAACAGTAAGTCTGTAATTAAGCATAAAGCCACGTAACACTGCACTACAAAGAAGCTTTGTGTGAAATGGGTTCCACAACTGCTAACAGTCAAACAAAAACATGCCTGGCACAACATTTCCACACAATGGTCAATTGTAATTTGCAAGACTTTTTGCACCGCCCTGTGCCTGTTGATGAAACCCGGATGCATTATTACAGACCAGAGTCAAAATGGCACTCAAAAGAATGGACAAAGGCAGGTGAAAGTGCTCTGAAGCAGGTAAAGATAATTTTGTCAGTAAAGTGATGGACACTGTTTCTTTGGGATTCCCAAAGAATAATTCCATAGATTACCTGGCAAAAGACATAACCATAATTGGATCCTGTTACACTTCACAGTTAGACCATTTGAAACGTGTCGGCCAAAAAAGACAAATGCAGACACGCAAAAAAGTGCTCTTTCACCAAAATAATGCTTTCAATTGGTTCCCCATCCACCCTGTTCATCAGACATAGTCCCCATCTGACTTCGTCCTGTTTCCTAACTTGAGAAACTTTGGCTTGCAGGGAAGAAATTGTCAAAAAACGAGGGAGAGATTGTTGCAGTCAACAAGTATTTTGCAGAGTCTGACAGAACCTAGTTTTCTGAAGTGACAAAAAGTTGGAGGATTACTGGACCAAGTGTATATCCCTCAAAGGAAACTGTCACAAATTAAGGTGAGTTATTTATGAAATTAACATTTTTTCTCGCTTTTTTTACTAGACTTATCAAACCACCCTCGTTCATATTGAAGTACTTTGTTGAAAAAGGAAATATAATGAGGATATTTCCCTTTTGATGATATATTTGCCACTAGCTGTGGCTAAAAAGTGAATAACTGAATTACACTGTCAATATTATCAGAAGGAAAGATTGCTACTCACCATATAGTGGAAATGCCAATTCGCAGACAGGCAGAACAAAAAGACTGCCAAATAAGTATGCTTTTGGCCAAAAAGCCTTCTTCCGAACTGGAAAACACACTGCACGCGCGCGCGCCTCTACACACAAACCATTTTCTGCGGGTGCTGAGGCCAGCCACAAACTTTGGCTGAAAGCTTGCTTGTTTAGCAACCTTTTTGTTGTGCCTGTCTGTGACTCAACATTTTCTCTGTATACCGTATGTACTCGAATCTAAGTCGCACTTTTTTTCCGGTTTTTGTAATCCAAAAAACTGCCTGCGGCTTAGAATCGAGTGCAAAGTAAGCGGAAGTTACGAAAAATGTTGGTAGGTGCTGCTACAACTAGATTCTGCCGTCGAATATATGTAGCGCTACACAGGCATGCTTTGCAGGCACAAAGATAAATACTGGCGCCAAAACCTCTGCGTCAGTAAATAAATAAAAAAAAAGGTGGAAGACGAGCTTTTTTTCCTCCGCCCCGAGTTTCGACCACTGCATTTTCATACATTATCCATTGAAGTAAATACAAATTCCGTATTGTTCATCTTCGAATGTTGCAGCGTTTCAATGAACTACGAAAATCCGACTGGCAAGACTGTTAGGGATGTTTGTCAATAAGGCCAACCCTACGTTCTGAATTTTTTCCTACCTGTGAGAAGACATTGTTGCTAATAGGAACTTTTATGAATTGTGAATCACATGCAGTATTCTCTTCGCCATAAGAATAATACGAATATAAACGTTTTGCCATGTATTCTTTCGTGTTTGCTGCTATCTCATTTAAATTCTGCCTGGCTAATAAACAACGAAACTAGAGTGAGACAACAGCAAACGCGGAAGAATATACATATCATGTCGTGTTTATATTCGTATTATTCTTATGCGTAATAGTGATACAGTCAGAAATGAAGCACGGCAATTGATTAGATTTTTAAATCTAAGATGACTCTAATTTCTGTGCAGAATGTAATGTACTGAAGAGGCGTCTGCAAATATTTTCAAACGGAGAAAAATTTTCGCTAAACTCTCGTTCAGAACAACTTCTATCATACGCAGTCTATTATTTGGTTCTTGTTGATCATTATCAAAGAAAGGAGCAGTGTAAATAACAACAAATAGCCGTCTCTTGCCATTGTTTTGCTAATGAGACGATTCCTCTCTCTCTAATTTTAAGCGGCGGTAGCGCGCACAGAAGCTACCCACGCCGCGAGCAGCGACAGGCCGTAAACACTCATTATCAGAATGTGACAAACAATGCATGACACAGTACAGTAATGCATGTTCAGCGTAGAGTGATGTCAACACCTATAGCAAAGAGAACGGCACTTATCAGATCAAAGAAAAATAAGCAATCAATTCAAACCAGACGAAGCACGTGAAAAAGGAAGGGTACTCATATAAACACGGACGGAGCGCCTGACACATAGCAATGGCTACCTGGTAAAGCTTAACTGCTAAGCTTACGACTCGAACCAAACTACTGTAGCTGTATCGTCATTCATTCGACCTAAATTGTCTCATATTACAATGGACCAACTTTGTTTCGATTTGGAGGTGCGTCCTAAAACTTTTCTCTCCCCTTCAATTTCAAGTCTCAAATTTCAGGTGCGGCTTAGATTCGGGAAAAATTTTTTTCCTTGATTTTGAGTCTCATTTTTCAGGTGCGACTTAGATTCGAGTAAATACAGTAGTGAGTAGCAATCTATCCTTTCGATAATACGGTCAACCTGGAATTTCCGTTGTTTGAATTAAAGTGTCAACTTCCAAAAATGAAATGCTATCAGATCCTGACGTGGAAGACTGTTAAACACAACCTATTAATATTTTAAGCCTTTTCTCAACTTTGTATCTTAACGTTTCAATAAGAACTAGGCTTTGTGAACAAAAAGATTAGTCACCCCAGTTATCACACCAGTGCCTATAGCACTGACAATAATTTGGTCAGGAATACAGTTCCCCAAGTTTCTTCAGGTATGCATATCCAGCTGAAATCACTCACTGACCATCATATCACGGAGAGCCAGCAATTGTGGCAATCCTGATTGCTAAATTTCACCCACTGTTAAAAACAGCACAAAATATTTTCTACAGAGCTAAGAGCAGGTAACTTAGGTGGTCAATTGAGGTGCGATACGGTGCATCAGTGTTCGTCAAACCGGGAACGTATACGTGTGGCACTGCGAACGTGTTTGTCGTCATCTCGGATGACGGGGTGTCCGCAGAGTACTCAGTGAGAAGACATAGAAAAAAGGTCCACACTCCAATACATAATAATTATTTCTTAAAAACATAGCTTACACATTCACATAATACACACGATTTCAATGCAAAGATGATGAAAGAACTTTCTGAGCTGTGTCCCCAGTAATAAACGGTTATGCTACAAAATTATATACCAGCAAACTGAGTACGATTTAAGGGAATACAAATCAGAGATGTTGAATACTGAGGCTGACAGCCTAACTGACTATGAAAGGAGACTAATAGCAGTGTACTATACCTGGCGCAAACTGGAAACCTCCCAGTTTTGCCGTGGCCACAGTGGATGTCGCATTCTGCCCAAACTGGAAAGCTCCTTTTGCCGGCGAAGTCGTGGACGCGGCAGTCGAGGCAGGTAACGTGAAACTGAAACCTCCAGCACTCGACGTTGTCGTCGTCGACGTCACCGATCCGGCTCCGAACCGGAACTCGCTGGCAGACTGCGGCGCCGGTACGCCGGCGGCAGTCACCGGCGTGGCAGATACTGTCGCCACTGTCGACATTTTCGGAGATCCAAACGAGAAAGCCGTAGACGTGGCAGTGCTCATGTGCACTTGGGGCTGCGAAGCAGCGTCTCCGGGAGTTGCTCGAGCCCCCGTCGGCGTCCCAACCGCTTCGTGGGTCGCGGTCGTCGGCCGAGTCTCTGGGGCCGACTGGGAAAGAGCCCCGGAGGCCGTCGTCACAGTCGCACCGGACGGTGCCATCGGAGTGGAGGAGGCCGCGATCGGTCGTGCCGTAAACGGCGATACCGATGCTGCCGCACCCGTCGGATTGCTGGAGCTACTGTTGGAGCCTGCGGAGGAGGCAGGCAACTGGCCGGCACTCACAGTGAAGGGGCTGGGGCTTCTCCCTGACGGCGCGGCAGATGACGACATGACGGAGCCTGTAAAACAGTGTGACTTATTAACTTGCTGAATGTGGTCGTAGCAACGGTGTCTCGTGTAGCACATTGTCACACTTTTTGCTGTGGCTGATTAAATGGACATTATCAGTGTTTTTGCTTTCTTGTTGCAGTGTTCAGTCCAAAGACTCATTTCATACAGCTCTTCATGCTAGTCTACCCTATGCAAAATACTGCTGCCTACATCTACTTGAGCCTGCTTAATGTAGCCATTTGACAATGTGAAATGGTGCGAGATGTTCGAAACTCTGAGAAAAATAGGGGTGAGCTATAGGGGGAGATGGGTAATACACAATGTGTACAACAGCTGAGAGGGAATACTAACGGTGAACAACCGAGAACGAAGTGCCCAGATTTAAATGAGTGTAAGACAGGGATGTAGTCTTCCGCCCCTACTGTTCAATTTGTACATCAAAGGAGCAATGATGGAAATAAAAGAAACGTTTAAGAGCGGAATTAAAATTCAAGGTGAAAGGAATCAACTATACGATTCACTGATGACATCGCTATCCCAGGTGAAAGTGAAGAAATTACAGGATCTGCTGAATGGAATGAACAGTCTAATGAGTACAGAATACAGATCGAGAGTAAATCGAAGAAAGATGAAAGTAATGAGAAGTAACAGAAATGAGAACAGCAAGAAACTTAACATCGGGACTGATGGTCATAAAGTAGATGATGTGAAGGAGTTCTACTACTTAGGCAGCAAAATAACCAATGACGGACGGAGCAAGGATGACATCAAAAGCAGACTAGCACTGGCAAAATATAGTGGGAATTAGTGAAGTTCGGTGGCAGGAGGAACAAGACTTCTGGTCAGGTGACTACAGGGTTATAAACACAAAATCAAATAGGGGTAATGCAGGAGTAGGTTTAATAATGAATAGGAAAATAGGAATGCGGGTAAGCTACTACAAACAGCATAGTGAACGCATTATTGTGGCCAAGATAGATACGAAGCCCACGCCTACTACAGTAGTACAAGTTTATATGCCAACTAGCTCTGCAGATGACGAAGACATTGAAGAAATGTATGATGAAATAAAAGAAATTATTCAGATTGTGAAGGGAGACGAAAATTTAATAGTCATGGGTGACTGGAATTCGAGTGTAGGAAAAGGGAGAGAAGGAAACATAGTAGGTGAATATGGATTGGGGGACAGAAATGAAAGAGGAAGCCACCTGGTCGAATTTTGCACAGAGCACAACATAATCATAACTAACACTTGGTTTAAGAATCATGAAAGAAGGTTGTATACATGGAAGAACCCTGGAGATACTAAAAGGTATCAGATAGATTATATAATGGTAAGACAGAGATTTAGGAACCAGGTTTTAAATTGTAAGACATTTCCAGGGGCAGATGTGGACTCTGACCACAATCTATTGGTTATGACCTGTAGATTAAAACTGAAGAAACTGCAAAAAGGTGGGAATTTAAGGAGATGGGACCTGGATAAACTAAAAGAACCAGAGGTTGTACAGAGATTCAGGGAGAGCATAAGGGAGCAATTGACAGGAATGGGGGAAATAAATACAGTAGAAGAAGAATGGGTAGCTTTGAGGGATGAAGTAGTGAAGGCAGCAGAGGATCAAGTAGGTAAAAAGACGAGGGCTAGTAGAAATCCTTGGGTAACAGAAGAAATATTGAATTTAATTGATGAAAGGAGAAAATATAAAAATGCAGTAAGTGAAACAGGCAAAAAGGAATACAAACGTCTCAAAAATGAGATCGACAGGAAGTGCAAAATGGCTACGCAGGGATGGCTAGAGGACAAATGTAAGGATGTAGAGGCCTATCTCACTAGGGGTAAGATAGATACCGCCTACAGGAAAATTAAAGAGACCTTTGGAGATAAGAGAACGACTTGTATGAATATCAAGAGCTCAGATGGAAACCCAGTTCTAAGCAAAGAAGGGAAAGCAGAAAGGTGGAAGGAGTATATAGAGGGTCTATACAAGGGTGATGTACTTGAGGACAATATTATGGAAATGGAAGAGGATGTAGATGAAGATGAAATGGGAGATATGATACTGCGTGAAGAGTTTGACAGAGCACTGAAAGACCTGAGTCGAAACAAGGCCCCCGGAGTAGACAATATTCCATTGGAACTACTGACGGCCGTGGGAGAGCCAGTCCTGACAAAACTCTACCATCTGGTGAGCAAGATGTATGAAACAGGCGAAATACCCTCAGACTTCAAGAAGAATATAATAATTCCAATCCCAAAGAAAGCAGGTGTTGACAGATGTGAAAATTACCGAACTATCAGCTTAATAAGTCACAGCTGCAAAATACTAACACGAATTCTCTACAGACGAATGGAAAAACTCGTAGAAGCCAACCTCGGGGAAGATCAGTTTGGATTCCGTAGAAACACTGGAACACGTGAGGCAATACTGACCTTACGACTTATCTTAGAAGAAAGATTAAGGAAAGGCAAACCTACGTTTCTAGCATTTGTAGACTTAGAGAAAGCTTTTGACAATGTTGACTGGAATACTCTCTTTCAAATTCTAAAGGTGGCAGGGGTAAAATACAGGGAACGAAAGGCTATTTACAATTTGTACAGAAATCAGATGGCAGTTATAAGAGTCGAGGGACATGAAAGGGAAGCAGTGGTTGGGAAGGGAGTAAGACAGGGTTGTAGCCTCTCCCCGATGTTGTTCAATCTGTATATTGAGCAAGCAGTAAAGGAAACAAAAGAAAAATTCGGAGTAGGTATTAAAATTCATGGAGAAGAAATAAAAACTTTGAGGTTCGCCGATGACATTGTAATTCTGTCAGAGACAGCAAAGGACTTGGAAGAGCAGTTGAATGGAATGGACAGTGTCTTGAAAGGAGGATATAAGATGAACATCAACAAAAGCAAAACAAGGATAATGGAATGTAGTCTAATTAAGTCAGGTGATGCTGAAGGAATTAGATTAGGAAATGAGACACTTAAAGTAGTAAAGGAGTTTTGCTATTTGGGGAGCAAAATAACTGATGATGGTCGAAGTAGAGAGGATATAAAATGTAGGCTGGCAATGGCAAGGAAAGCGTTTCTGAATAAGAGAAATTTGTTAACATCCAGTATTGATTTAAATGTCAGGAAGTCATTTCTGAAAGTATTTGTATGGAGTGTAGCCATGTATGGAAGTGAAACATGGACGATAAATAGTTTGGACAAGAAGAGAATAGAAGCTTTCGAAATGTGGTGCTACAGAAGAATGCTGAAGATTAGATGGGTAGATCACATAACTAATGAGGAAGTATTGAATAGGATTTGGGAGAAGAGAAGTTTGTGGCACAACTTGATCAGAAGAAGGGATCGGTTGCTAGGACATGTTCTGAGGCATCAAGGGATCACCAATTTAGTATTGGAGGGCAGCATGGAGGGTAAAAATCGTAGAGGGAGACCAAGAGATGAATACACTAAGCAGATTCAGAAGGATGTAGGTTGCAGTAGGTACTGGGAGATGAAAAAGCTTGCACAGGATAGAGTAGCATGGAGAGCTGCATCAAACCAGTCTCAGGACTGAAGATCACAACAACAACAACTGGCAAAAAGGGCATTCCTGGCCAAAAGAAGTCTATTAGTATCAAACATAGGCCTTAATTTGAGTAATAAATTTCTGAGAATGTACAGTTGGAGTACTGTATTGTATAGTAGTGAAAATGGACTGTGGGAAAACAAGAACAGAAGAGAATCGAAGCATTTGAGATGTGGTGCTACAGACGAATGTTAAAAAATTAGGTGGACCGATAAGGTACGGAACGAGGTGGTTCTGCGCAAAATCGGAGAAGAAAGCAATATACGGATACGCTTGACAAGGCAAAGGGACAGGATGATAGGACATCTGTTGAGACACCAGGGAATGATTTCAATGGTGCTAGAGGTAGCTGTAGAGGGCAAAACCTCTGCAGGAAGACAAGAGATTAGAATCCATCCTGCAAATAATTGATGACGTACGTTGCAAGTGGTACTCTGAGACAACTAACTTTATTATCATCTCTAGTCAAGTCTTTCTGAGAAAGAAGGGTACCAGGATTAACCGTAACTGATCAAAAGCAGAATACGGTAGTGGTGACGGCAGAACGTAGCCGTAACCTACCTGTGGGTGACGACTTCAACGTGAAGGCCTGCGCCTTCTGCGTGTTGCGGCTCACGGTGGGCGGTGTGTTGGTCGTGCCCGTCCCCGTCATGCCGCCCTGCCCGGGAGAGTCCGGAGAGGAGGCGGTGGTGGGAGTGCCGATACAAGGTGCCTGTTGCGACTCCGTGACGGGCGCCGTGTCTGCGCGTGCCAGCTCTCCCGGCTTTTGGGTGTCTGCGAAGCTCACGTGTTTCTGTCGCCGGGAAGTTGGTGGGGATGCCGCAGGCTGCAGGCGGTCCCCGTCACGGAACGGCGATTCTGCAAAATGTTCGACTCGTTGTGGACAGGCAGGATACGAGATCTGTCCCACAGGTGACACTACACTTCCTACCGTTACTAATATCTTGAAATGATTTCAAACACAATGAGGAACCTTGAACAGAATGACCTCCTCGATGCCACCCAGCACCGATTCCAAAAACATCGATCACGTGAAATCCAACTCGCACTTTTCTCACGTGACATACCAAAAGCTTTGCATCCGGGCAGTCTGGCAGAGACAGTATTCCTCAATTTCCGAAAAGCACCTGACTCAGTACCACTTCTACGTTTATTCGATCACACGGGATATCGAGTGAAACGTGAGACTGGACCGAGGACTTTTTGACAGTGAGGACACAGCATACCATCTGGGACAGAGGGCTATTGCCAGATGCAGAAGTAACAATGGTTGTACCCCACGGAAGTGTGTTGGGACCCTTTCTCTTCGTGTTGTATGACCTTGCAGACAATATTAATAGTAAAGTAAGGCTTTTTGCAGATGATGCAGTTATCTATAATGAAGTACTGTCTGAAAGAAACTGCATAAACATTCAGTCAGATCTCGATAGGATTTCAGTGCGGAGCAGAGATTGGCAACTTGCTCTAAATGTTCAGAAGTGTAAAATTTTGCACTTAAAAAAACTGGTACCCTATAAGATTAGTGAGTCACTGTTAGAATTGGCCAACTCATACAAATACCTGAGCGTAACACTTTGTAGGGATATGAAATGGAATGATCACATAGGCTCAGTCGTGGATAAAGCACGGGGTCGACTTCGATTTATTTGAAGAATACTGGGGAACTGCAATCAGTCAACAAAGGAGATTGCTTACAAATCACTAGTGCGACCAGTTGCAGAATATTGCTCAAGTATGTGGGGCCCATACCAAATAGGACTAACAGACAATATTGAATGTATACAGAGAAGGGCAGCACGGATAGTCACATATTTGTCTGACCCGTGGGAGTGTCACAGAGATGCTGAAGAAACTCAACTGACGAGCTCTCGAAAACAGACACAAACTGTGCGGCCAAAGTCTACCGACAACGTTTCACGAACCGGCTGTAAATGGTGACACAAGGAATATAATACAACCTCCTAGGTATCGCTCACATAGGGATCGTGAGGACAGGATTACAATAATTACAGCACAAGCAGAGGCATTCAGACAGTCAGTCTTCTTGTGCTTCATATGTGAACAGAACGGGAAGAAACTTTCATAACTGGTACAATGGGGATTGTACCCTCTGCCAGGCACTTCGCAGTGTGTGGATGTAGACGTAGATGTACTGCATGCAACTGTGTGGAGATCTGTTTGCTCCACACAGTTCTCGAGAACGAGTTCCCATCTTCAGTTTTGATGCAACAAAACTACACTAATAATTTCCCCCAACTTAAACATGTCCAAAATCATTTCACTTTCCACAAAACAATAAAGGTTTTCCCGTCTACATTCACATCTACACTCCGCAAGCCACCACACACTGTGTGGTAGAGGTATTGCTATCTGTTCAGCATTTTCTTGTTCCATTCGCAAATAGTGAGTGGAAAGAACAGTTGTCAGTAAACCTCCGCATTTCTCAGATTATTTCGTCATAGTCATTCTGCGAGATGTAGGTGGGGGGATGTAATATGTTGCCGAACTGTTCCCTGAACGTATGTACACTAAATTTCAGCAGTAAAAAAACTTTTCACAATTCACGACAACTCTCTAGCATAGGTGCCACCCCAGTCAGTTCAGCATCTCTGTAAGACTCTCACACTGAATAAATCAGGCTCATCCAAACTGTGCCCTTGAGGTGGTAGCACCAGTGTTCGCCCAAGGCCAGAACCCCGTGAGAATTAGTATGCTGTTGCAGTGGCTGAGCCGTGTCACTTAGCTGACCGTGCAGTCTGCCTGCCACGTCTCGTCGTGCCACTGTACACGAGCTTCGTACAGAAGATAGACCGATGCGCTAGCTGTGGTCAAAAGCACTGGTACGACAGAAAGCCATTAGTCGACAGAAGTAAGGCTACAGTGGATTGTACGGATGGTCAACAACAGCAGACAAAAAACAGCAGCAGTTGCGCGCGTCTGCACTATTGAAACCCAAGTGGGAAATTAATTTCTTTTGTACTGCTGTCGAAAATCATGCCTAATGTTTGGTATGTTATCAGAACCTCATATATATAGAAAAATAGTCGACTGAACAGCATTTTAATACCTAAAAGATCAGTTCAAAAATTTGTCACAAGAGGAACGCCGGCAGAGCTTGAAGAACTGAAAGAAAATTTCAAGCAGCATTACACTGAAGTAAGTGTTTCCTATTGTATGACACTTTATTATTTACAAAGAGATGATAAATAAAACTATATTTTATGATCAATACGTCACTTAGCAATGTGTTAGTTATTGAATATCAGATTGTTAACAACAAGGAACATTTCTTTTCGGTTAATGTTTACGTTTGGCTTGGAATAAATCGTGTCGCACAGACATAAGAAAAAGTTTCAGGTGCGTTATTTTTTGCTCTTTCTGAAAAGTCATCACAAACGCTCTCACGGACAGCAAAGTGTCATTAAGAATCATTCTTTGTTTTTGTGTATTTGTGTTTTTATGGATGGGAAAACATATGTTGTAGTTTGATCTATGTTTTCAATTAATTAAAACACAAACATTCCAGTAGATAAAAATTTATTTGGCGACCACATTTCGCTGTCCTTGCTTGCGTCTGTGACCACTGGAAACTGGACGAAAACGCACCTAAAACCAATCTTTTTTTTGTTAGTTTTTTTTATTTGCATTTCAATAAACGAAACAATTGTTAAAATGATAAAAGTGTTTTAAAAATAGGATAGTACAAAATTAATTAGAAAATGTTCCCTTCCCCGTGGTAGGAGCAGGGAACAGGTAGGCAAAGTCTGCACTCAAGTTACAAATGCTCACCGAGAATTGCAAAAGCAGGCAAATCCTTTGAGGCTGTGAATCTCATCAAGGACTGCCTGGTCGACACGGTGGCTAATTTGTCCAGCAGACCTCATACAAATATTTGGAGGGGGGGAGGGAGGCTCTTTCATCTCAAACTGTTGCTCGCTGAGTCAAACATTTTGTTGTTGTTCTCTTCCTACGTAGATCAACACCTTCAACCCATTACATGCAGTCTCCCATCCTTCATCAAAGACACCAACCATTTTCTCGAACACCTGGGTTCCTTACCCAGTCTGTTACCCCCGGAAACCATCCTTGTAGCCATTGATGCCAATTCCCTATACACAAATATCCTGCACGTCCAGGGCCTCGCTGCAATGGAGCACTTCCTTTCACGCCGATCACCTGCCACCCTACCTAAAACCTCTTTCCTCATTACCATAGCCATCTTCATCCTGACTCACAACTTCTTCACTTTTGAAGGCCAGACATACCAACAATTAAAGGGGACAGCCATGGGTACCAGGATGGCCCCCTCGTACGCCAACCTATTTATGGGTCGCTTAGAGGAAGCCTTCTTGGGCACCCAGGCCTGCCAACCCAAAGTTAGGTACAGATTTATTGATGACATCATCATGATCTGGACTCACAGTGAAGAAGAACAAGAATTTCCTCTCCAGCCTCAACTCCTTTGGTTCCATCAGATTCACCTGGCCTACTCCAAATCCCATGCCACTTTCCTTGAAGTTGACCTCCATCTGTCCAATGGCCAGCTTCACACGTCCGTCCACACCCACCAACAAGCAACAGTACCTCCATTATGACAGCTGCCACCCATTCCACATCAAACGGTCCCTTCCCTACAGCCTAGGTCTTCGTGGCAAACGAATCTGCTCCAGTCCGGAATCCCTGAGCCATTACACCAACAACCTGACAACAGCTTTCGCATCCCGCAAGTACCCTCCCAACCTGGTACAGAAGCAAATAACCAGAGACACTACCTCATCCCCTCAAACCCAGAACCTCTCACAGAAGAACCCCAAAAGTGCCCCACTTGTGACAGGATACTTTCCGGGACTGGATCAGACTCTGAATGTGGCTCTCCAGCAGGGATACGACTTCCTCAAATCTTGCCCCGAAATGAGATCCATCCTTCATGAAATACTCTCCACTCCACCAAGAGTGTCCTTCCGCCGTCCACCTAACCTTCGTAACCTCTCGGTTCATCCCTACGAAATCCCCAAACCACCTTCCCTACCCTCTGGCTCCTATCCTTGTAATTGCCCCCGGTGTAAAACCTGTCCCCTGCACCCTCCCACCACCACCTACTCCAGTCCCATAACCCGGAAAGTGTACACGATCAAAGGCAGAGCCACGTGTGAAAGCACCCACGTGATTTACCAACTGACCTGCCTACACTGTGAAGCGTTCTATGTGGGAGTGACCAGCAACAAACTGTCCATTCGCATGAATTGACACAGGCAGACATTGTTTGTTGGTAATGAGGATCACCCTGTGGCTAAACATGCCTTGGTGCACGGCCAGTACATCTTGGCACAGTGTTACACCGTCCGAGTTATCTGGATACTTCCCACTGACACCAACCTATCAGAACTCCGGAGATGGGAATTTGCCCTCCAATATATCCTCTCTTCCTGTTACTTACCAGGCCTCAACCTCCGCTAATTTCAAGTTGCCGCCGCTCGTACCTCACCTGTCATTCAACATCTTTGCCTCTGCCCTTCCGCCTCGACTGACATCTCTGCCCAAACTCTTTGCCTTCACACATGTCTGCTTGTGTGTATATGTGTGGATGGGTGTGTGTGTGTGTGTGTGTGTGTGTGTGTGTGTGCGCGCGAGCGTACACCTGTCCTTTTTTCCCCCTAAGGTAAGTCTTTCCGCTCCCAGGATTGGAATGACTCCTTACCCTCTCCCTTAAAACTCACATCCTTTCGTCTTTCCCTCTCCTTCCCTCTTTCCTGATGAAGCAACCGTGGGTTGCGAAAGCTTGAAATCTTGTGTGTGTGTGTTTGTGTATTTTTTTTATTGTGTCTATCTACCAGCGCTTTCCCGTTTGGTAAGTCACAGAGTCTTTGTTTTTTAATAAATTTTTCCCATATGGAATGTTTCTTTCTATTTTATTCATATATATATAACAATTTTGCAAGGAGAACTGTCGACACTTCCTTGCATTAGACAGCATTGAAGGAGATGTGAATTTTTCAGATTATGTTCAAATCATTTGCAAATTACAAGAAGAGTTCGAAAACAGATTTTTGGATATAAGTGAGCTTCAACCGGCCTTAGATTTATTTGTTCGCCTGTTTTCCCTTCGGGCAGAGGATATCTCACAAGTGTTTTAACTCGAGCTGATTGACCTGCAGTGTGATATTCACCTGAAGGACCGCTTTCTTATGTGTAAAACTTTGAATGACTTTTACAGTTGTGTTTTGCACGAGACAAGTATCCTCTTTTGCACAAGGACGTGGCCAAAGTTCTCTAAGTGTTTGGTTCCACGTGTATTTGTGATCACTTTTTCTCCCTTTTAAAGCTTGTTAAAACTAAGAACCATTCACTCCTTAGTGATAAAAATTTTATTAATTCTTTTAGGTTAGCAGGATCTTGGAATATTGTACCAAACCTAGACAAAATCATTGCCTCAAAAAAGAAAAATACGTAAAATGTTAATTGCCTTCTGAAATAAGTTTTAAAACTTGGTCAACTAAAGTTATTGTGTACAAAACAGCAAACTAATGATCTGATGACTAAATTCTGAAAAGGGATACAAAAAGTTATAGCATGAAGTACAACAAAACATATTTACTTGTAACTACTAACAGTAAGAATGGGACTCTGTATCCCTTATGTAAAATTACTTCTGAGATAGAATGTTTATGACACTAGCTCATTTAAGAAATCGATATAACTTTCAGAAGATGCCTACTGTACATATGACGAGTGTGCATGTGCAATGCTAATAGAATCGATCTGTGTGTCAGAAAACTACTAAGTTGTTCTTCGATTCTTGTTTTGGGTATTGTTTTCTAAAGCTTTGTGAAGTAATCCTGCCACACGAACACTAACTGTTACCTAAACAGTACACAGTTTGCTCGTTTTACCAGTCATCGACCACTTTTAGAGAGATGCGCTCTCTCTGTTATTGTGTTTACGTCGGATCTGGCTGCAGGACCGTCCAGTGCAGAGCAGTGCTGTGTGTCTCACTCACTCTGCGGCTATCTCTCTCGCTCCTATGCAAACACCTGTGACAAACGGTCGCGTACAGAGCACAGCCATGCCTGCCAGGCACAATTCTCAGAGAAAATGAACCGCTCTCTTCGGGATCTCGTGTATCTTTTCTGTTAATCCAACGTGTCGAGAGTCCCAGACCGGTGAGTAACACTTGAGAATCAGTCACACAAGTGTTTTATAAGCCCCCTTTTACATGGATGAATTAAATTTCCTTATGATTCTCCCAATAAAATTATCTGGCATCTGCTTGCTCGACTATTTATTGTGTGTGTATATCCCAGTTCTGGTCACTCTGGATGTTTTATTTCTAGGTGTTTAAAGTTGTTACTGTTTGCAGTGTTTTTTTTTTCTTTTTTTTCTTGAAATAGTGTCATTACACATTAGTGGATGTTTCCATCTACGTATGGGCAATACAGTATACTTGTTTACGTAGCGGATCAACTGCCAGCCCTTCACAATCAGCCAGTCCTCCCACATACCACCACTGGTGTCTTGTGGTGCTGCTACCTTTTCACAGACAACTGCATCATCTGCAAACAGCCCCACAGAGCTTCCAACACTACTACATCAGTTATGTACAGGGTGTACCCAAAAGAAACCAAACTTATTTTTATAAATTTCCTTATTCACATTTTAAGCACAAACTTTCAATGCCCTTCAAAGTACTCTCCACATGCACTAATACACTTGTATAACTTTTTATTCAATTTTTCAAATCACTGTTTAACTTCACGTTTTGTGATGCTCGACAGCAGCCCCCATCGTTTTTCTTCTTCACCTCAGCAACATCAGCCAAATACTATCCTTTTATGTCTTTTTTCATTCTAGCAAAGAAAAAGGTCACATTACGGGGCGAGGGGTGAAGCACAGGGTCACACCATTTTCCACATCTACATCTATACTCTGCAAACCATCGTGAGGTATATGGCAGACAGTATGTCACATTGCACCAGTTAATTGGGTTTCTTTCTGTTCTGTTTGCATACAGAGCATAGGAAGAATGATTCTTTGAATGCCTGTGTGTTTGCTGTAATTCCTCTAATCTTGTTCTCGAGATGCTGTTGTCAGCAATATGTAGGACATTGTAGCACATTTCTAGAATTATCATTTAAAGCTGGTTCTTGAAATTTTGTTAATAGACTTTCTTGGGGTAGTTTATGTCAATCTTCAAGAGTCTGCCAGTTCAGTTTCTTCAGCAGCTCTCTAACACTCTCCCATACTCTCAAACAAAACAGTGGCCACTAGTGCTGCCCTTCTTCGTATACGTTTTATATGCCCTGTTGGTCCTAACTCGTACTGGGCCCACACACTCGAGCAACGTTCTAGAATGGGTCCCACAAGTAATTTGTAAGCTAACTCCTTTGTAGACTGATTGCACTTCCACAGTATTCTACGAACAACAGCCTTGTACCACCGGTTTTAACCACAACTGAACCTATGTGATCATTCCATTTCACATCCCTACAAGATGTAACACCTAGGTATTTGTACGAGTTGGCCTTTTCCGACAATGATTCACTAATATTGCAGTCATGGGATACCACTTTTTTTGTTTGACGAAGTGCAATATTTTACATTTCTGATTTTTAAAGCAAGCTGACAATTTCTGCAACACTTTGCAATGTTATCAAGGTCTGACTAAATACTTATGCAGCTTCTTTCAGATATTTCATTACAGATAATTGCATCATCTTAAAAAGTCTGAGGTTACTATTAATTTTGTCTGCAAGGTCATTAATATAGAACATGAACAGCAAGGGTCTCAACAGACTTCCCTGAGGGTACACCAAAGTTACTTGTACATCTGACAAATGATCTCCAGCGAAGATAACATGCTGCGTCCCCCTGCCGTAAAGTCCCCAATCCGTCCACAAATCTCAAATGGTACCCCATACGATCGTACTTTCGACCTTAAGTGTAGCTGTGGTACCGAGTCAAATGCTTTTTGAAAATTGAGAAATACAGTGTCCATCCGATTCCCTCGATCCAAAGCTCCCAGTACATCATATGAGAAAATGCGAGTTGGGTTTCACACGATCTATTTTTGGTCTAGAATTGTCGTACAGACAGTGCTGTGTAAGCATGGGCACTGTCACGACGGAAAAACCACCCGATAGCCACAAATCGGGCCACTTCCGCCACACACAATTGCGCAATCTTTTCAAAACTCTCAATTAGAAGGCCTGGTTAACTGTCAGACCCTGCAGAAAAAAACTCTCAAGTGGACGACTTCTCTCACATTGAAATAACAAGTTGGCACTGACTCAATGTTTGATTTCCCCTAAAGAGCTTTCTTAGAACAATGTGATCTTTAAATCTTCTACTGGCTCCATTGTTGCTTTGATTTCACTATTTTTGAAACATTAAAACAACTCAAACACTTAGGTTTTTCCTTGTACGCAGTTTTAACATTTCAAGAGTTTCTGTTCTATTTTGCTGAACAAAAAGCAATTTTCACTGCCACACACTGTTTTAGAAAACCAGCCATTGCAAAAATGACAATCGCACAAAACAGGTGCCACTATACTCTGTTGAAACTAGTCCTCACCTCCTTCAGCAACAGCACTCTGCTTACGCACTCTGGAATTTTCACTCTATGTGCTCCTAGTGGAAAAACACATTACTACAAAAGCTCCCCCGAACAAGTAATCAATTGGTTCTTGTGGGTACCCCCTTGTATAGTCAAAAGAGTCAACGCATTGAAGTATAGCACAGTGCAATGAGTGGACAGTACAACTACGTATTTTGTGGACAGTTGAGAAAGACATTATGATGAATAAATTTTGGGGTGGGGGAAGAGTTATGTAGTTTGTTCGACTGAACCTGAAGATAGGAGCTTGTTCTCTTGAAGTGTGTTGAGCAACAAGAATGATAACATTGCACGATTGAATGCATAAGTCAAGATTTAGTCATGTCTAATAACCATTACTTAACACCTGTGAAAATAGACAATATTAAGGCTCCAGAATGAGATTTTCACTCTTCAGCGGAGTGTGCGCTAATATGAAACTTCCTGCCAGATTAAAACCATGTGCCGGACCGAGACTCGAACTCGGGACAAACAACTGAACGGATGACGATGCGATTTAATATTTGTCATTCTGTCGTCATAGCACAAAGAAGATTTCAGCAAGGTGGAGCACACACACATTGGACTGTGGTGTTTCTACATGTTTAACTCAACATCTTCCAAACAGATGGATCAGTTGTTCTGGAGATGACGACACTGTGTTTTGCTCTCTGTCACCTAGGTTCTGGACCTGTCACAAATGACTTGCATTTTGTGCTGTTATGGTAAACACCCTGTCTATGTGATTCCACTGGCAAAAACAATTCCAGAACTCAAAAGGTGCTAATCTCTGTGACTCCACGTGTGTTTTACAATGTACGTTTCGAAATGGATTGTCAATTCGTTGTTCTCTGTGTGACAAAGGGAAGTCACATACGACACCTACAAATACATGCGCTTCGATAGCCGGTGTAAATCTCAGTAAAATCCTTCTGACTGTACTGCTGCACCATCTTACAAATATTAAAATAAACCAACATTTCTGCATTTTATTGGCTCTGCAATAATACCGGTATATGATAGGAGCACGGACGGGATAGGTGGCGGACTATCTGTAGTTCGCACAGTTTGCCGGCAACCGGTAGCCCTGTAAGAATCGAAGATGAGATTCTGCTGACTGTGTTTTCCTGCCATTAATGGTGGAGAAATGACACGAGTTCTACATACGCCATTCGTTTAGGCGGTCGTTGCAACGTCCGATCGGTCGCTACCGTGCGACTGCAGGGGTCTGTCGTACGCAACCTGACACGGCGTCACGACACCGACAGAGGGAACACTGCTACACGATCCTGGCAGGCGGCAATCCTCAGAACGACAGGCGACGCGTGATTGTAGGGCAACAGCCACACTGGACACTCGCCCAAAACAACTGGTATAGTTTCTCTGCTACTGATAGCAGGAAAATACAGGCCCCAGACGCTTGCCACTGATTTGTCAGGAAGTCCTTCAACTGGCAAATAGCCTGTCACGCATCCCTCTCATCTCTCGTAACACCTACCAGCATTATAAGACATAATACATGTAGCGCCGGTGGTCTAGTGACATTGCTATAGAAGCAGCAACTCCCAGCTACTTAGTTTTTGCCCTGAAGAAAGTCTTTACATCATCAGGTTATGTTAGTAATTTACCATTTTACAAAATGACAAAGCAGTACATCCAGAGGGATGATAAAAGTAACAACTACAAGGATGTGAAATTTTTTTTGAACTCTCTTTCGTGTATTGTCACTTAGAATGATCACTAACCTATTTAAAGTATTGTTATTATTATTTCTTTCCTTTCTCAGACGTTATGTCTGGTTAAAAATGAAAAGTGATGCGGACCTTGATCAAGCGTGACTTCCCTTTAACTGTACGGTATATGTTACATTGCATTTAGGAACTTTCGGGTAACTGAACATGTATCAATAATTACAGATTTCTGTAGTTGTATATACAGGGTGTTACAAAAAGGTACGGCCAAACTTTCAGGAAACATTCCTCACACACAAAGAAAGAAAATATGTTATGTGGACATGTGTGCGGAAACGCTTACTTTCCATGTTAGAGCTCATTTTATTACTTCTCTTCAAATCACATTAATCGTGGAATGGAAACACACAGCAACAGAAAATACCAGCGTGACTTCAAACACTTTGTTACAGGAAATGTTCAAAATGTCCTCCGTTAGCGAGGATACATGCATCCACCCTCCATCGCACGGAATCCCTGATTCGCTGATGCAGCCCTGGAGAATGGCGTATTGTATCACAGCCGTCCACAATACGAGCACGAAGAGTCTCTACATTTGGTACCGGGGTTGTGTAGACAAGAGCTTTCAAATGCCCCCATAAATGAAAGTCAAGAGGGTTGAGGTCAGGAGAGCGTGGAGGCCACGGAATTGGTCCGCCTCTAGCAATCCGTCGGTCACCGAATCTGTTGTTGAGAAGCGTACGAACACTTCGACTGAAATGTGCAGGAGCTCCATCGTGCATGAATCACATGTGTCGTACTTGTAAAGGCACATGTTCTAGCAGCACAGGTAGAGTATCCCGTATGAAATCGTGATAACGTGCTCCATTGAGCGAAGGTGGAAGAACATGGAGCCCAATCAAGACATCACCAAAAATGCCTGCCCAAACGTTCACAGAAAATCTGTGTTGATGACATGACTGAACAATTGCGTGCGGATTCTCGTCAGCCCACACATGTTGATTGTGAAAATTTACAATTTGATCACGTTGGAATGAAGCCTCATCCATAAAGAGAACATTTGCACTGAAATGAGGATTGACACATTGTCAGAGGAACCATTTGCAGAAGTGTACCAGTGGAGGCCAATCAGCTGCTGAAAGTGCCTGCACACACTGTACACAGTACGTAAACAACTGGTTCTCCCGTAGCACTCTCCATACAGTGACGTGGTCAACGTTACCTTCTCTGACGCTGACATTAGGGTTATCGTCAACTGCACGAAGAATTGCCTCGTCCATTGCAGGTGTCCTCGTCGTTCTAGGTCTTCCCCAGTTGCGAGTCATAGGCTGGAATGTTGCGTGCTCCCTAAGACGCCGATCAATTGCTTCGAATGTCTTACTGTCGGGACACCTTTGTTCTGGAAATCTGTCTCGATACAGACGTACCGCGCCACGGCTATTGCCCCGTGCTAATCCGTACATCAAATGGGCATCTGCCAACTCCGCATTTGTAAACATTGCACTGACTGCAAAACCACGTTCGTGATGAACACTAACCTGTCGATGCTACGTACTGATGTACTAGATGCTAGTACTGTAGAGCAATGAGTCTCATGTCAACACAAGCACCGAAGGCAACAGTACCTTCCTTCAATTGGGCCAACTGGTGGTGAATCGAGGAAGTACAGTACATACTGACGAAACTAAAATGAGCTCTAACATGGAAATTAAGCGTTTCCGGACACATGTCCACATAACATCTTTTCTTTATTTGTGTGTGAGGAATGTTTCCTGAAAGTTTGGCCGTACCTTTTTGTAACACCCTGTATACGTTTGGATGTAGCTGTATTGCATTTATGTACTGGTGGATATTATGTGGTATGACTCCTGTAGTTGATAGTATAATTGGCATAATGTCAACCTTATCCTGATGCCACATGTCATCGACTTCCTCAGCCAGTTGGATGTATTTTTCAATTTTTCCTCCTGTTTTCTTCTGTATATTTGTTGTATTGGGTATGGCTATTTCGATTAGTTGTGTTAATTTCTTCTTTTTATTGGTGAGTATGATGTCAGGTTTGTTATGTGGTGGTGTTTTATCTGTTATAATGGTTCTGTTCCAGTATAATTTGTATTCATCATTCTCCAGTACATTTTGTGGTGCATACTTGTATGTGGGAACATATTGTTTTATTAGTTTATGTTGTATGGCAAGTTGTTGATTTATAATTTTTGCTATATTGTCATGTCTTCTGGTGTATTCTGTATTTGCTAGTATTGTACATCCGCTTGTGATGTTATCTACTGTTTCTATTTGTTGTTTGCAAAGTCTGCATTTATCTGTTGTGGTATTGGGATCTTTAATAATATGCTTGCTGCAATATCTGGTGTTTATTGTTTGATCCTGTATTGGAATCATGAATCCTTCCATCTAACTGTATATATTGCTTTTTCTTAGCCATGTGTTGGATGCATCTTGATCGGTGTGTGGCTGTGTTAGACAATACGGGTGCTTGCCGTGTAATATTTTCTTTTTCCAATTTACTTTCTTTGTATCTTTTGATGTTATGTGATGTAAAGGGTTGTAGAAGTGATTATGAAATTGCAATGGTGTAGCCGATGTATTTATACGAGTGATTGCTTTGTGTATTTTGCTAGTTTCTGCTCGTTCTATAAAGAATTTTCTTAAATTGTCTACCTGTCCATAATGTAGGTTTTTTATGTCGATAAATCCCCTTCCTCCTTCCTTTCTGCTTAATGTGAATCTTTCTGTTGCTGAATGTATGTGATGTATTCTATACTTGTGGCATTGTGATCGTGTAAGTGTATTGAGTGCTTCTAGGTCTGTGTTACTCCATTTCACTACTCCACATGAGTAGGTCAATATTAGTATAGCACAAGTATTTATAGCTTTTGTCTTGTTTCTTGCTGTCAATTCTGTTTTCAGTATTTTTGTTGGTCTTTGTCTATATTTTTCTTTTAGTTCTTCTTTAATATTTGTATAATCTATTCCTATTTTTGGATGTACCCTAGATACACTCCTGGAAATGGAAAAAAGAACACATTGACACCGGTGTGTCAGATCCACCATACTTGCTCCGGACACTGCGAGAGGGCTGTACAAGCAATGATCACACGCACGGCACAGCGGACACACCAGGAACTGCGGTGTTGGCCTTCGAATGGCGCTAGCTGCGCAGCATTTGTGCACCGCCGCCGTCAGTGTCAGCCAGTTTGCCGTGGCATACGGAGCTCCATCGCAGTCTTTAACACTGGTAGCATGCCGCGACAGCGTGGACGTGAACCGTATGTGCAGTTGACGGACTTTGAGCGAGGGCGTATAGTGGGCATGCGGGAGGCCGGGTGGACGTACCGCTGAATTGCTCAACACGTGGGGCGTGAGGTCTCCACAGTACATCGATGTTGTCACCAGTGGTCGGCGGAAGGTGCACGTGCCCGTCGACCTGGGACCAGACCGCAGCGACGCACGGATGCACGCCAAGACCGTAGGATCCTACGCAGTGCCGTAGGGGACCGCACCGCCACTTCCCAGCAAATTAGGGACACTGTTGCTCTGGGGTATCGGCGAGGACCATTCGCAACCGTCTCCATGAAGCTGGGCTACGGTCCCGCACACCGTTAGCCGTCTTCCGCTCACGCCCCAACATCGTGCAGCCCGCCTCCAGTGGTGTCGCGACAGGCGTGAATGGAGGGACGAATGGAGACGTGTCGTCTTCAGCGATGAGAGTCGCTTCTGCCTTGGTGCCAATGATGGTCGTATGCGTGTTTGGCGCCGTGCACGTGAGCGCCACAATCAGGACTGCATATGACCGAGGCACACAGGGCCAACACCCGGCATCACAGTGTGGGGAGCGATCTCCTACACTGGCCATACACCACTGGTGATCGTCGAGGGGACACTGAATAGTGCACGGTACATCCAACCGTCATCGAACCCATCGTTCTACCATTCCTAGACCGGCAAGGGAACTTGCTGTTCCAACAGGACAATGCACGTCCGCATGTATCCCATGCCACCCAACGTGCTCTAGAAGGTGTAAGTCAACTACCCTGGCCAGCAAGATCTCCGGATCTGTCCCCCATTGAGCATGTTTGGGACTGGATGAAGCGTCGTCGCACGCGGTCTGCACGTCCAGCACGAACACTGGTCCAACTGAGGCGCCAGGTGGAAATGGCATGGCAAGCCGTTCCACAGGACTACATCCAGCATCTCTACGATCGTCTCCATGGGAGAACAGCAGCCTGCATTGCTGCAAAAGGTGGATATACACTGTACTAGTGCCGACATTGTGCATGCTCTGTTGCCTGTGTCTATGTGCCTGTGGTTCTGTCAGTGTGATCATGTGATGTATCTGACCCCCTTCCTGGGACAATGAATTCACGGTGTTCTTATTTCAATTTCCAGGAGTGTATTTATAGGCATCTGTTTTTTCCATCGCTTCTATGCAGTTGCTGTGGTTATCCAATACGTAATCTTCTTGTTTAGTGTGTTTTCCCTGACTATGGTATTTTTCTTACATTTGTCTGTTCCAAAAGCCATATTTATATCATTGCTGAATACTTCTATTCTCTTTTTAATTGGCTGAGTTGTTGATTTGTTGCTGCCAGTAGTTTTAGATCATCCATGAATAGCAAATGTGTGATTTTGTGTTGGTGTCTTCCAGTAATATTATATCCATAATTTGTATTATTTAGCATGTTGGATAGTGGGTTCATTGCAAGGCAGGACCAGAAAGGACTTAATGAGTCTCCTTGGTATATTCCACACTTAATCTGTATTGGCTGTGATGTAATATTATTCGAATTTGTTTGGATATTAAGTGTGGTTTTCCAATTTTTCATTACTATGTTTAGGAACTGCATCAATTTAGGATCTACTTTGTATATTTCCAATATTTGTAGTAACCATGAGTGGGATACGCTATAAAAAGCTGTTTGATAATCAATGTGTGCGTAGTGTAGCGACCTTTGTTTAGTTTTAGCTTGATATGTCACCTCTGCATCTATTATCAGTTGCTCTTTACATCCTCGTGCTCCTTTGCAGCAGCCTTTTTGTTCTTCATTTATAATTCTGTTCTGTGTTGTATGTCATTAATTTCTGTGTAATGACTGAAGTTAATATTTTGTACATTGTTGGTAGGCATGTTATGGGGCGATATTTAGCTGGGTTTGCTGTGTCTGCTTGATCTTTAGGTTTCAGGTAAGTTATTCCATGTGTAAGTGTATCAGGGAATGTGTATGGGTCTGCAATGTAACTGTTAAATAATTTAGTTAGATGTGAATGTGTTGAGGTGAACTTCTTTAGCCAGAAATTTGCTATTTTATCATTTCCAGGGGCTTTCCAACAGTGCATAGAATTAATTGCTCGGGTGACTTCATGTTGCAAAATTATCACTTCAGACATTTGAGGTATCATCTTGTATGTGTCTGTTTCTGCTTGTATCCACTGTGCATGCCTGTTATGTTGTACCGGGTTTGACCATATGTTGCTCCAGAAGTGTTCCATATCTGGTATGTTTGGTGGATCGTCTACTTTGATGTGTGTGTTATCGATTATCTGGCAAAATTTCTTTTGGTTTGTGTTGAATGTTTGGTTTTGTTTCCTTCTATTTTCACTTTTTTTGTATCTGCAAAGTTGTTTGGCCAATGCTTGTAATTTCTGCTTCTTTTCATCTAATTGCTCTATCGCTTCTTGTTGTGAGATTTTACTAACCTTTTTTGTTTTTTGTCTGTTATTTCATTTCTTATAAATTGTGTTAGCTGTCCGATGTCTTTTCTCAGTTTTTCTATTCTGATCTGTAGCCTGTGTTGCCATGTTGGTTTTGTGGGTTTCTTCTGTGTATTGGTTGGTTCTGATCTCTGCCTAGTGTGTATATTTAGTGTAGTGAGTGCTCCTATATAAACCAGTAGTTGTAACCCTTCCATAGTTGTGTTTTCATTTATTTTGTTGTGTATGATTGTGTTGATAGTTTTTATTGTTGTTTCGACTTGTGGGTTATTTGGTGGTCTATGCAAGAATGGTCTAATGTCTGTATTTGTGTCTTTGTATTCTATATATGTCAGCTGAAATTTCTCTTCTATATCTAACATGTGCGTCTCTTCGTGTTCTATTTTTGCTTGTTCTGGTGGCTGTCTTAAGATTTCGTTTTCCTCTGATTGTTTAATTGATGCGTGTTGTTCTTTGTTTGTTTGCTCTGGGATGTTTGAGTCCATTACTGTTTCTTCTTCTTCTTCTTCTTCTTCTGATTGCACATTATTTTGTTCCAGTATTTGTTGTACTTGTTGTTTGATGTTTTCTAATTCTGACTGGGGTATCATGTTATTTTTGATTATTACACGGATCTGATCAGCTAGTCGTCGTTCTGTTAAAAATTTTAATTCTGGGTATCTGGTAATAAATGTTGTGCATACTTTTGATCCGTATCCGGTTGTGTTGGTTCCTAGGTTTGTTGCTTGGTAATAACAGAACATGAGGTGTCGGTTAACTTCATCTGACCATCTCATCCTCTGTCTTTGTTTTCCTTCTAGAGTGGTTGCAGGAAGCATATCCTGCAAAACACCTCTACTTGGATTTAAATCATTTTCCGTATGGCTAGCAGTGTCGTTACCATTGTGGACAGGCATAGGGTTCAAGCGTCATCCCCGACCACGACAGCGCTTGTCCGAGGCTACATTAGTTCTGTCCTGAACCAACTAACCATACTAAAAGGGGGGTTAGCCCTATTGGTGGTTTGTTCTTTTCGTCGCCTTTTACGACTAGCAGAACATACATTATTATTATTATTATTATTATTATTACTACTACTATTATTATCTTTTGAGCAACCACACTGTCAGGAAGTTTATATTTTATTTGTTACACTTTACACCCTTTTACCTACAACAGAAACACAGGGCGTGTTCAACATTATTGAGATCCATAATACTGGAAGTCATTTAATCACAACACCGATCAGCAACAGGTGCAAACACAGTGGGCCCGACAAAGTCAATGGAGTAGACAGCCGACTCACCTCCCTTGCCGATGACAGTGAGTAGTCCCACGAGGGCCGACCTGTCGGCACGCCGCTGCTCCGCGAGGTCGCGCGTGCCTACCAGCTTGCGCGCAGGGTGAGGTGTCGCCCGGTGGGGGACGGCGGCGTCCCGGTCCGCGTCCTTAGGCCTCTTCCAGTGCTCCGGCGTCACGTCCTCGCCGTCGGCAGCGGAGACCCCCGTGTCCCGCGCGGGTGTAGGAGCGCGGGCGGGTGGCGGACTCGCGGGGGCATCCTCTACTGCAGTCTCGGCCGATCTCCTCCGAACTGGCGTTTCCTGAGTAAATAGAGTACATTACCGTTTAACACCACCGAACAGGTGTACGGGGTAGGCTAGCTGCCGGGCAGCCTCTCTGTACTGCATTTGCAACTCGTTCCGTCACGTGCAAACGGCCTCTCCAAATACGATGAGATGTTAAAAGAAACTTAAATATAGCACTCGGAGGGAAGGCTCTACTGAGTAACGAGTACACTGAGGTAACTGGTTGTGTGATCGCGATACACACGTACAAAGATGGCAGTAATATCGTGTACACAAGGTATAAAAAGGCAGTGCATTGGCAGAGTTGTCATTTATATGCAGGGGATTCTCGTGAAAGGGTTTCCATGTGATTACAACTGCACGGAATCGACAGACAATGAATGTGGAACGGTAGTCGGAGCTAGGTGCGTGGGACATTCCATTTCAGAAATCCTTAGGGAAATCAATATTCTGAGATCCACAGTGTTAATACCAAATGTCAGGTATTACCACTCACCACGGACAACTCAGTGGCTGACGGCCTTCACTTAACGAATGGGTGCAGCAGTGTTTGTGAGGATTTGTCAGTGCTAAATAACAAACTGGGTGAAAAAATTGCAGAAATCGACGTGCGACGTATAACGAACTTATCCACCCGGGCAGTGCGGCAAAATTCGACATTAGTGAACTGTGGCTGGAGACGACCGACAAGTGTCTACGGTGACCGTATCGGTCGGACACTGTACAACTGGAAAACTGTAGCCCGGTCACACGAGTCCCAATTTCAGTCGGTAGGGTTCGAGTGTGGCGCAGACTCCACAAAGCTGTGGACCCGAGTGGTCAACGAGGCACTACGCGAGCTGGCGGTGGCTCCACGGTGGCGTGGGCTGTGTCTGTGTGAAGTGAACTGGGTCTGCCGGTCCGACCGAACCAATTAGTGACTGGAAACTGTTACGATCGGCTACTCTGAGACCGTCTGCAACCATTCACGGACTTCACGTTCCCGAGCACCGATACGTCTGAAGAACAATCCGGTTAATTCGAGCCGACGAGTCGGTCACCCAGATTGCCCAATGTGATCTCGCCGAACATTTACAGAACGCGAAACTTCGTGGCGGATTAAAAAACTCGGGAGTTCGAGTCTCAGTCTGGCACACAGTTTTAATCTTAAAGGAAGTTTCGTATCGGTGCACAATCCACTGCAGAGTGAAAATTTCAGTCCGGAAACGTCCCCCAGGCTGTGGCTAAGACGTGTCTCCGCAATATCCTCGTTTCCGGGAGCACTAGTTCTGCAAGTTTCGCAGCAGACCTTCTGTGAAGATTGGAAGGTAGTAGGCAAGGTACTGGCGGAAGTAAAGCTGTGAGGACGGGGCACGAGTTGTGCTCGGATAGCTCAGACAATAGAGCACACGCCCGCAAAAGGCAAAGGTCCCGAGTTCGAGTCTCGGTCCGGCACACTGTTTTAATCTGGCACGAAGTTTTATATCGGCACACACTCCACTGCGGAGTGAAAATTTCACTTACAGAACATAATCGAGACGTCGTTCGAGCACAAGGTCCTGCAAAGGTCGCACTTGTGCAATTACAGATGGCTATAGAGGCAACAAGGCTCAGTATTTCAGCACAAAACATCCGACAACTTGTCGCGTCCGTGCCACACCAAGTTGCTGCACTGTGCTAGGCACTAAGAAGGTCGACACAATGTTAGGAGATATCCCACGGGTTTTGTCACTTCAGTGTATGATAAAATGAATGCATCTGTGCGTAAAATGAGTGAAACGTAACATTGGAGAAAAGGCCCCACTCGATATAATGTATGACCTATGATAAACACCATTTTTTCATTCACTGTCCTCTGTTCCATATGTAATACAGGAACCACTGGATCACAGGTGTCCAGACACTTATTAGTGGACATTAATATGACGCGTGCCCACCTTTATGGCGGCTCGAACTTCACTGGAGGCACTTTCGGAAATGTCCGAATGCCTGTAGAGGAATGCCAACCCATTCTTAATCGAGATGTGAAACCGGAGAATTTACTGGCCTCTAACACTGGGGTTCGGATCGGGACTCTGTGTAGGCCGATCCCTTTCGGGAATGTTACAATCCGTAAACCACTGAATCACTGGCGTTCCATTACAGCGAGGTGCATTCCCGTACTGATTATTATCTATATTATCTATAAACTTTCTCTACTGTACATAGTAAACAAAGCAGTAAAATGAATGCTTTCATATTCTTCTGCATTCACCATTTTTTTTAGCGCAATAATGGGACCGTCCTCTACCCGTGAAAAACACCCCAATACCTCTCCACACTTCACTGTTTGCACTAAACATTATGGTAGGTAATGTCCTCCACATATGCAACAAACTAAAACCTTCCATTGTATTGCCACACTGTGTACCGTGATTTGTCACTTGAAATCATTCATTTG
Organism: Schistocerca piceifrons; assembly: GCF_021461385.2. Lineage (NCBI taxonomy): Eukaryota > Metazoa > Arthropoda > Insecta > Orthoptera > Acrididae > Schistocerca > Schistocerca piceifrons. Next base: position 143,278,315 of record NC_060148.1, on the reverse strand, counting down.
CAATCATTCACTGTGCGGCAGTGTCGTTCTTTACACCGCCTCCAGCTAACACTGAATACTGAAAGCTGTGCAACCACTGAACCTTATTCTTTCTAGCTCCATACGCAGTCACTGCCAACGGCCTCGCCGCAGTGGTAACATTGGTTCCCATAAGATCACTGATTTTTCTATTGTCAAAAACTACTTACTTTTACTACAGTAACATGTTAATGGAATGTTTCAAATAGAAAATTTAACTTTGCAGAAAATTCTCTGTGGGTAGTCTAGGGTACTCAGTTACTCAGTTACATTCGTACCGTACATCTCAAATATGCCTTCATTGTGCACAGATATTATGTTAATTTGGGCCGAACTGTCACTGAGGTGTGATTAAACATTCACGTAAATTTCAAGTGAACAACTACAGAGTATGACCATATATTATTGTCACTTGTTTGTATTACTTAGGTTCCTAAAAACTCCGTGTGGTTCACTGATCAGTTGCATTACAAACGTGGGCTTTACTATATAAAAAGAACAGTGGAAATAAATATGCATCTAATTCAATGGTTTGGTGTAAAACTATTCAAAGTAATGTTGCTACAGGCTTTCCTCGACAACGATACAAATTGTTCTTGGGTGAGATGATGAAGTTGTGAAATCCCCAGAACATTTCATTAAAGCAACTGCGATGAACACACTTCTGAGCTATTGCTGAAGACCCCTACTTGTATCAGTCTAGTGAGGGTCACCTCTGACCTAGAATGCTCGAAACTGCACAGAACCGTGCTTACAAGGGAACCTCCCCATCGCACCCCCCTCAGAATTAGTTATAAGTTGGTACAGTGGATAGGCCTTGAAAAACTGAACACAGATCAATCGAGAAAACAGGAAGTTGTGTGGAACTATGAAAAAATAAGCAAAATATACAAACTGAGTAGTCCATGTGTGAGATAAGCAACATCCAGGTGGGTGTAAACCCATGAGCGCCGAGGTCCTGTGGTTAGCGTGTGCAGCTGCGGAACGATAGGTCCTTGGTTCAAGTCTTCCCTCGGGAGAAAATTTTTATTTTTTATTTTCAGACAATTATCGAAGTTCAGGCACTCACACATAATCAACTTCGCTCTCCACAATTCCAGGACATGTTCAGATTTGCTTGGACATATGCAGGATTTGACGGTCTACACACGGAAAAATTTGAAAACGTTAAAAACATATGTTTTGACAGAGCACAGACAAAATTGTGTGACTGTGAAACTGTTGCATTCATTTGTTGCAGTTTATGTGACAAACACTTATGTTTTCACACTTTTTTGGGAGTGATTATCACATCCACAAGAAAACCTAAATTGGGCAAGGTAGAAGAATCTTTTTACCCATTCACCAAGTGTACAAGTTAGGTGGGTCGACAACATATTCCTGTCATGTGACGCACATGCCGTCACCCGTGTCGTATAGAATATATCAGACGTGTTTTCCTGTGGAGGAATCGGTTGACCTATGACCTTGCAATCAAATGTTTTCGGTTTCCATTGGACAGGCACGTCCTTTCAGCTACTAATCACACGGTTTTGCGGTGCAGTAGCAAAACACAGACACTAAACTTATTATACTGAACAGAGACGTCAATGAACAAACGGACAGATCATAACTTTGCAAAAATAAAGAAAGCAAACTTTTCACTCTAGGGAAGATTTGAACCAAGAACCTCTAGTTCCACAGTTGCTCACGCTAACCACGGGACCACGGCGCTTCTGAACTTATACTCTCCTTGATGTTGCCTATGTTGCACATGGACTACTCAGTTTGTATATTTTGCTTATTTTTTCATAGTTCCACACAACTTCTTCCTGTTTTCTCGATTGATCTGTGTTCAGTTTTTCAAGGCCTATCCACTGTGCCAACTTATAACTAAATCTGAGGGGGGTGCGATGGGGAGGTTCCCTTGTTAGAATAATACTGTAGATAAACAAACAACACTGGTCTGTGTCAACTGCATGCAAAACATTGCATTATATCACAAGTGACATTTTAAAACAGAGAAACAAAGTGACACAATATCAGTACCTTAGGACAGAAATCGTGCATAATTTAATGACATCAGTGTATCACTACATTTTCAATCAAGTGACAAAAAGCCTCAAAAACCTTCTGATTAAAGTAATTATAATCGTGTAAAACACACATATCCTACACATCTGATAGTACTTATATTGGTCTTCAAAGTAGATGTGGGATTTTGATGAAGAGGTTAAAACAAAGTGGAAGAGAACAAGTTGCACAGCTCACTAAAGCCATATTTTTACACTCAAAATCACTTTTGCGCATTCAAGCAGTCCAATATCAAAAGTAACACTAATTACATTTTTAAATGGTTATACGGGTATGTCAATAATCACAAGAAATAAACATCAAGGGGTTGACAATACTTCACTGTTTTCGGTGACAATGTCTTCAGCATAACATCTTGTTCGGAAAATGTGCATCTATAAGGGTACAATCTGTATGGCCTGACCAGGAATCACACAACACTAGGCTCTTTTCACTTGTTACATGTTCATCAAGGACTGAAGTTAGAAAACGTTTGTGTGTTCTTTAGTCATTTTTTCACTTTGGAATGTTTCATGGGCAGGGTATTTCAAGTTTCTTTGAAATATCTGGGCTCAAACTGCCTTGGGCCTCTTGATAACAGATGTACAGTTTGTTTTCTGTTTTTCTTTCTGTCTGTCATTGATAAAGCCACATCAATTGCGCAGCTGTGGGTAGAGCTGTGAACAGATTGCATTGCAGTAGCTGCAGTTTCCTCTCCCCTGTGAAAAGGTGTTGACAAAGACATTTCATACTGGAATTAACTCTGGTCACTTTTCCAAATGTTTCCTTTCTCAAAACCCTTCTCTGTCATAAACATGTTCACTTTCTCCACAAATTATTGTGCCCTCTTATCTACTATTGTCTTATACGTCCTTATGTGTGACAAATGTAGCAATATGCCTGGATGAAATGCCATATTCAGAGTTAAGATCATCGACAAAAGAAATTGAAATTCTGAAAGTGTCCAAGCCAATCATTTTAGATGCATCTGGTGCCCACATTTGCAAATGCCAACAGCGAACTGTAGACCCGAATGACTTTGCTCTACCAAACTGTGATATTAAATGATCTTTTATAGTTTGTTATTGTGACAGTCTGTTTTCTGTTTGAATACTCATGTTCGCATTCAGAATCTTACTGCCCTTCAAAATCAGTAATCTATCTAGCGTGTCATCCCCACTATCCCCAACCCCTATTTCAGTTCCATATTCAGCAAGTCACAATTTTGTTCCTAATACGTCGACAGGATTGATAGGATAAAAATTCTCTTCACGATGTCACTGTACACACTCATATGCAAACACTCCAAAACATACATTCACACAACTCGAGCACTTTTTCATGCAGCTACAATATGCCACCGTCTCATGGCACTAGCTAGCAGCCAAATGCACAGTTTTGCATGGAAATGACACAGGCTGCTGTTGTTTTTATGATTTAGTGTTTGTCTAAACACAGTTTTATGCAGTTCCAAGTGTTCGGGGTCAAAGGTGTCCCTTGTAAGTACGAAATGTGCAAGCACGAAGATGACAGATTTGGTGACCAATATCGAAGGTTTCTGAATGGGTAGCAGGAAGGTCAGCTGTGCAACCTGTCAGACCATAAAACGAGGACTTCAGTGTATGCGCAAAGGCTGTTGTTCCTACTGTGCGTTGCCATGCGACCATCCTCGCTGTTGTCGCTGTAATATTTAAGCTGTCACTAAAATGTCATCCGTCGTACAACCGACAGTTTCCCTTAGCCATCACTGCCACTTTAATACTGACAGCACTAGATCCCGTTGTGCGCAAAGCTGGAACACACGGTCTCCGTTCAAAATATTTGTCGAGATGTGAATTTCCACTGCTTCTTTATTACACTGTCCCAATGCGAAGATGTCAACAAGAGCATTTCGATAATTTTGCAGGCCATATTACACCAGATACTGAGCCAATGCTCGGCTACTACAGATTTCTCCAGCCAGTCAAAATGTGCGTGTCATCAATGTTCGACATATCCATCTTCCACAGTGCAAGTCTGTCCAATGTACAACTTCCCACAGCTACAAGGAATCTTATAAATGACAGGCATTCTCCAACCGAGACCGCCTTCACTGAGCCTAGAAGAAATCCGAGTTTCTTGGCACGCGGAAGGTGCAGCGTGACAAATCTTGTGAACAGAGGTACTGGATTCTAAATTGGCAGAATGTGGAATCTGCCGCTGGCAATATTAAAGTGACAGTGACCATACAGAGAAACTACTGGTCATACAAAGGATGACTGTTTGGTGGAGACATAAATATTTTGACAATGGCGAGGGCGTCACTCGGCAGCACGGACTTGTATTTCAGGATGCTACTTCCGACAGAACTTGCTGCGGCCAAAGGCAGTGCACATTAAGAACGATAGATATCGGGCCACCAAATCTGGCAGCTTCACGCCTTCGTGTTTCCTACTTAGAGCGGAACAAATAGGAAGCTTCAATCACAGCTCAGAAGTATGTCTGTCAAATTGAAGATGTCAGTCAGTTGTGCCAAAGAAATATGGGGATTTCACGATGACATCCGACATCTCGCACAATAACAAGAACAACTGCTACTCGAAGCACCAAACAATCAGTAACTGACACTGAACAAGGATGAAACCACAAGGACTATTTTAACATGTCAGTAAATTTACTCGTACATGAACACAGTACTTTACTTCTTTCGAAAGTCACCTATCGCCACAATTACATCAGAACAAGATTCACGGTTTATCAAAAAAAAAAAAAAAAAAAAAAAAAAAAAAAAAAAAAAAAAAAAAAAAAAAAAAAAAAAAAAAAAAAAAAAAAAAAAAAAACGCACAGCTTCGTCACAGTTTCTGTGGAACACAGAAGATGAATTGAAATTATTTAGCATGCTATTTTCAGTAGCACCAGACACTGTAAGAAATGCAACCAGAAATGAGCAATTTATGAAAGAGTACTCCATTCGAGTACAGATATTACAACAGCACAAATTTGTTACGACAGCTCAGCGACAAACCCCCGAAGCTATACAGAAATGTAGTTCACATCAAGTCTACTGATCAACATTTTGTTGTAATTTTTTTCTGTCACGGGGGGAAAAAAGTTGAAGAAAGGTCCCAGATTCATGATCTGACATGAGCATTCTGCACACAATGAACCATACGGCACAAAATATTTCGCCAATTGTAAATAAAATGCCATAAAAGTTAACATTTTTTTATTTAGTTTAAAGTTTTCACTGAAATACACTCGCCACAAAAATATCTGGCAAGTTGTGCTCAACTCTCTTCGCTAGTACAGGGCCAGAGGCAGTAGTGTAAAAAGTGTCGCCATCCTGCACCCGACCAGCTTCCCACATGTGCGTGTGGAGTGTGTAAAATTTTGGTTGTAGCATCGTGCACAACAATTAACTGGTATCAAGGGAGATAGAGCTAGCTTCCCGTATTTCTCCAGTCTAGTAATTCCTGTCTATCGCAGGGGTGGGATCCTACACTTCAAAAAGCCAGAATGATAGAACGGCCAAGTTCAGACGGGGACCCTGTCTCGTGACGTATAGCTCAGAACCTGTGCCCAGAGTCACCAGTGCAGACCTTAACGGCAGAAGTAGATTTCAGTACAGTAAATCTGGCAGATGAAATGACTCTTCTCTCTGGGAGACCACTGTCCTGTGACAGAGTGTGAACTCCAAAGGCTAGAGCGAGCTAGCAACTGAACAAACGAAACTGCTTTCAAAACCAAATGAGGCCTTGTATGGAAATGTATTTTTCAGAAAAATGATTCATGCTCTACCTCTGGCAAAGACATTGACAGTGCAAAACCCGATGCCACGCCACAATCGAAGTGGAACACACACAAAACTCGATATGCAACTCTAATCAGAATTGCCACAGTTAATATTTTCACCTCAACTGGCTAAACAGATGAATGTGTAGACTTGATGAAAATGAAGAAAATCGACACACTCGGTCTTGTTGAAACGACATGGAAGGGATAGTATCTATGCTCATCTGGAATACCCCAAGCAAAAATGGAGTCAGTTCTGTTATGGATCACTGAATGAAAGATCATGTGGCGTTTCTGACTGTATTCATCACATCAGGCGAAAATTAAATTCTTCCCAAAATATAAACATCATTCATTGCTAGTCACCACAGGTTGATTGTGAAGGAGGAGAAGGAGAAAAAGAAGAAGAAGAAGAAGAAGAAGAAAATTTGAAGATGACCTCGAGGAAAGAGTACGGGAGGTAGTAACAATTATCGCAGGTGATACGAATGCCGAAGTGAAGACTGCAAGAGATACATACGGGAGTATTCTAGGTTCTTATGGGTGGGATGCATAAAACCCAAAAGTTAATAGGCTCTTCTTGACTTCTGTATGAGGAACAACCTTGTAATAGGGAACTCCTGGTATTAGAAGCCATAAGATCACAAGGTATGGATGGGGTGGAAGATGGTACTCTCTTATAGACTATTCTGATTGAGAATCAAGTTCAAAATAGAATGCTAGATGTTAAAGTGGTACTAAGCCCTTCCTTGGAAAGTGACCAATAGTCTCCTCACTGGCTGCTTCAGGTTCAATAAGCTAAACATTTGAGGCATACAAGGAGAAACTCAGAATGTGGAAACTGAAGGACAGTGATAAAGTCGTACAGTTCGAAGACGAAAAGACCGTACTTCCAAGAACAAGCATAAAAACAGTTGAGGTACTCAGCAATCCATCACGACTTCAGTGTTAAGGCCGACTACAATACCCTCATGTATATTTGTAATACAAGCTGCACAAAGCAGCTGACAATTGTGTAACTGTGTTCAAATGTACATTATTTTTTGTTTAACTGGAAAAACTCTATAGTTCTTTCTGGATACATTATAATTGGCAAGAACGACATATTCTAGAACAACCGAATAAATTTTCACTACTCCTAATGATTCAAAGTATTGAGAGAACAATTTGTTTATGCAGCTCATCAGTTTTTAGTACACACACTCCATCTAATAAAGGTCGATTCACACCAGAAAATGTCAGATAACACCGTCAAGTAGAGATGTGGAACTTTGCTTTGCCTAGTACCAAATGGTGTAAGTGAGGTTACGATATCATCAGAGATAGAGAGAGCCAGAATATACTAAATCTGAACTGAAGACGGGAAATGTCAAACTTTGTTAGCGCCATTTTTTCACAGAACACAATTTCATTGCTATCGTGTTGTCAGTTCCCTGTTGCACGTCCCTAGATTTCTGAGTCTTAAATTGTAGAGAAAATGTTTACAACATTCATTACCAAATGTTGTGCCAACCAGTGCTTCGCCTTGAGCCCTGAGTATGGTACGTCAAGGTCTCCTCCGTTCAATTGATCCACAATTTGTGCAGTAAGCAAAGGGCAAGTAAGTTTCTGTCTCAAACAACAAAACATCTCACACAAAAGGAGATAATTTGTGTTTCAAAAATAGTATAACAAGGGGTTCCACAGTAAACTTCACAATTCTGATCCCACGAACGCAACTATGTAAGGAAACTTTGTCGCACACAATCTTACCACTCACTGAAATTAAATTTCAAAGTGAGGTACATCCACACCACCTAAAACTATTTTTGAAATTCGTGAACAGAATACAAATTTACACACAGTTTTCACTCCAGTAGCATATTATATGGAGAGTCAAATAAAGTCACAATGTACTGGACTACGGAAGTAAGATCTAGCTGTTAGGTTCACTGGATGAAAGCTGTCAAATGCAATGCGTCGTGTTTGGCCACTATTCAATTTGTTTTTAAATTGTGGTGCTTTAGACTGAGGAATATATTTTTCTTATCAAATATGTGTTTCAATGAGGTGATAAAATACGTAAATTTGCTGAAAAATTCCTGGAAAGGGCTGGAGCACACTGCAATGCTGTCAGTAACTTATTGATAAATTTCGAGATATGGGCACAGTGTTTGAGATGCCAAATGAGTGGGATATTTCTGATTCTATGGAGCACAGCCCAGAAAAATCATCTTGGAAGTTGGAACGTTGCGAAGATAACAGGCTCACAACCGCGCACTAAGCAACTTGGAAAATATTGAAATTGTTCTGGTCTAATGTGGCAGCAGTGAAAGAATTGAGAGATGTGGATCGTGAAAACTGAATCCTTTACTGCAAATAGTTTACATCTCTTATTGACATAAGAACCACTGATATTCTCAATGTCATAGTCTGTACAGACGAGGCCCAATTCTAGCTCTCCTGTCGTGTTAACGCAAAACACGATTACGGCCAACGAAGAATCTTGAAATGTCACTGCAGGATCAGGGAATTGCTGTGTGGGTACCAATATCCTGACGATGCACGACTGGACCTTTATTTTTTGAACAAACCGTGAACAGTGAATGTTACGGTTTAATGCTCCACGATTTCATTGGCAAGCTAAAGGAAAATGAAAGCAATTACTGGTTCAGCAAGATGGTGCTATTGTGCACACAGCTAATACTGTGCATCTTCTGGAAAAATTTTTTGGGGAATGTGCAACTTCAAAAAACATACGGCCCCTTTGTTCGCCGCGTCTTATTTTGACAGACTTCGTCTTTGGGTAGCAACAAAATCTCACAATCATACCTGCATACTTTGGGACTAAAAAACTGAAAATAACCGCAAATATGAGAAGCGTACCACTTTCAGATCTGTATAAAGATTTTTCCAATAAAATTAAATGGGTTTGTACTCTTACAGCTGCCACGGACGTCACTTCTAACGTATGTCGTAACTGCCTGGTAACTTTCCGAAGACCCTGTACATCCTGAAACACTCTAGATAGAAAAACTGAAGCCAGCAGTTTCTGTGTCCTGCAGAAGAACACAAGTAATATGTCAAAATGTTTGCTCTTAGACTAAATCATTTTTACTAAATCATTCAGAAGTACATCAGAAATGATATTTTCACAATTACTAAATATAAAAGTGTTACGACTTCCAGGTGATCACTCAAGTATCTGATCTGACCTATGCCAATGGGTCACATCATTTGCTCCTGTAACATCACTTACCTCTGCCTGTACCATGTCCTCTTCCCGGCCATTCTGCTCCTCTGTGTCCGGACTGGATCCAGACTTGAAGTGTTTGCCGGTCTGCACCGGGACAGGTGTGCCACTACGCGGACTCCCGTCTGCAAAAGAAAGGGTTCCAATCTGTCACATGCAGCAAATCGTATTCCAAACAAGGATAGCAATATTATATTTTTAAATGATAAACCACCAACAAACGACAGTATGAGTAGCTAACGGGTGCACTGTTTTGTTCCCTCCAAAGAAAACAGAGAAGGAAATGCTAGAGGCAAATATTCTGCAGACAGATCGAGATTGCCTCGGGGCAACAATAGGGAACACGGCATTTCTTCCTTAGGAGATAAACCTCCAGATGTAAAAGGAATTTGGGTGTACCTCAAGGAAAACTTACTGTGATGTAGCAGATAATGTCACAAGTTTCGTGAGATTCTTAACAGATGATGCTATTACACGCAGAGAAATTGTAACACTAGAAAATTGTAGAAACATGCGAGAAGAGGATTGACACTTGTTGCAGGGATTGGCAGGTGAATCGCAATACAAACAAATGTAATACTTTGGGCATAAATAGGCAGAGAGAGAGAGAGAGAGAGAGAGAGAGAGAGAGAGAGAGAGAGAGAGAATTGATTGCAGAGGCAACCCGACAACTGGCCCGTGAAGGCTCTCAGGTAGGAGGAAAGACATTGTTCTGTACGGATATCTTTAAAGTTGTACTTTATTAGCAATACTAATTTCAAGCATGGCTCATTTTCAAGTGCATCTAGAAACAATGGCAGCACACCAAATTAAATAAGTGTTACAATATAAAAACATATGCAACTGTAGTGCTTTCTCAAACCCAGTTTTACAGATATGTATTTGTTATCTTCATTAATTAAAAATCACCTCGGTTATCCACAGCAGTGTCGCCAAGGTGCATAAAACAGAATGCACAGAGTGACAGTGGTTGCAAGAACTACAGTATTAGCACACAATTATGTACACATTTTTAATCATGTGTATTACTCCACGCACACTGTACTTCAGATCGTGCACCTCGACAACTGTGCTACGCATAGTCACGCGTGGCACACAATTTTTAATTGAGGAATACGGTGTGTGTACATGTCTTATAGAGCCCGGTGGAACGGTGCCGTTCCTCACATTTATAAAGCAGTGCCGATACAGAAGAAATCGATCTCCTGCAGGACTTGTAGGACAGGAAGGAGTGCGCCACAGACCTGGGGAGATGGTGAACTTCCTCTTGTTGTTGGCAGCGAGCACCAGCAGGCAACGGCTAGAGCTGAGCGAGCTAAGGATCTCATTGCTGCACAGGCGCTTGACTCGTGACCGCGTGCCGGGTGTCTCGTCGCTCGCCGTACCCCGTGGCGTACTGCCACTTTCGCCGCTGCCGTTGAATGAGTCACTACGACCGCGTTTCGTCCTGTGGGAGACAACAGTGCTACTGTAGGTAGTGACACGGTTACAAAAACCACTGCACAGAGGGCACAGTGGGGTCTACAGTTCTCGAACGTACACAAATATTGCTGTTGTTGTTGTTGTTGTTGCACTCTTCAGATCCAAAACTACTTTGCTGCAGCTCTCCACATTAGTATGTACTCTGCAAGACTCATCCTAACTGCTCCAACATACATTTGCCTGAACCTGCATTGTCAACCTTCTGTCTGCATCTACAATTTTTACCACCCACAATTCCTTCCACTACCAAACTGTCGATGCACTGAGGCCTCGATATATATGTCCTACTGACTGATCTCTTATTTTTGTCAACTTGTGCCACAAATTTCTGTTTTCCTCAATTCAATTCAGTACCCCTTCCTTAGTTATGAAATTTATACATATAATCTTCAGTACTCTCCTGTAGCACACATTTCAAAATCTTCCATTCTCTTACCATACACATTTCATTTATGTACATAGCTAGACTCAATTACCTACAGACAAGACTTCCTACAAATAAACTTATATTCGACATTAATGAAGTGTTCTCCTACAGATATTCTTTTCTAGCTATGCCCAGTCTACATTTTATATCGTCTTTACTTCTGGTATCATCAGTTATTTCACCACCCAAATCAAAAGCATCACCTATTTTGTGTCTCATCTTCAAATCTAATTCCCTCAAGTTATTCCCCTAATGAAAAACATCCGTCAGATTAGCCTTGTTTTACTTCTGTTGAAATTCATATTGTAATTTCACTTTAAGGCATTATCCATTCTGTTCAACTGATCTTCCAAGTCATGTGGAGTCTGACACAATTACATTTGAACCTCAAATGTTTTTTTTATTATTCCTGAACTTTTGTCTCCTTTACCAAATGTCACCTCTGTTTCCTCACTGCTCGCTTAATGCACAGATTGAATAACATGGGAGATATGGTACAATCTCTAATAAAATCTTCTCGGTTTTCAGCTCGTGTCAATTCAAATAAAATTCTTGAGCTTTTGATGGATATCTGTGCCATTGTCGTCAGGAGTAAAAACCACTAACAGCTGGCCGGATCTTTTGACACAACTGTTTCCAATCGGACGGTCAAGTTGTTCTGTCGTATTCTGACGACAGTGTACGTCTTCTATTGTCATGCACATTATGACGTAACAGATAGTAAAGTGATGGGATTACCACTGTCTCCAACAGGCTCTGAATTCTGTGGCATTACAACTGTTGTGCTTCCTAAAGTACATCGATGACACCTCTCTGACAGGGCCCCACAGTGAAAATGCCCTGCAACAGTTTGTCAATCACACAAACGGTGCCCAACCCGACATCAAATTTACCATCGAGATGGAGAAGGATGGCAAGCTACAGTTCTCGGATGTTTCAGTAGAGTGGGCGGCAGGAGGCCGGCTCGGTCATTCAGTGTACGTGAAACAGACACACTGATCGATACCTGAACACTGATAATTTTTACAGCCTGTGCACAAGAACAAGATCTTGAACACATTAATACACAGAGCGAAAGTTATATCTCACGACGACTGTCTACGTCTGAATTGCAGCACTTTTAACAGGTGTTCCAAAAGAACGGTTATAGCAAGAGACACATAGCAAATGCTTTCAAGTGCCACTAAAGGAAGATGCCTCGTGAACCGGTTGGTAGGAGAGGGCAAGCTGGCTACTTTCCTGCCACACTGTGAAGCAATGAACAGCAAGTTAGGACACGTGTTGCAGAGGCACGGACTGAGACCAGTGTTCCAGCTCGCCCCAAGACACGGGATATGCTACATCCTATTGAAAAGACAGTGTAGCTCTTCGTGTGCTCACTGTGTACGGTATCTGTACAGGTTAGATAATTCGCACAGCTGCAGAGTGTTTTACTGAGCGCAAGAGGCATATTAAACAAAGGGTGCTCGACAAGTCGGCCATAGCCGAGCGCCGCTTGGAAAACGGACACAAAATACAGTTTGAAAACACGAGAGTCGTGGCTCGTGGGTCAACATAGTAGGATTCTGTTACAAAAGAGGCAGCTGAGATCAGATTAAACAGCAACAATTTTAACAGAAACCAGGGGTACACACTTAGTAGGGTGTGACGACAGGCTTTGGATATCCAAAGAAGGCAAAGACAGATGCCTGAAACATGTAGGGAGACAGGAATGGGAGTTTCAAACGTGGTGCCGGCCCCGCACGCGACCTGATGTCACACGGTCCCAGGGGGGCTGGAGCTGCTACCGTCTGCCTACTTCACCTTCCATCCACGCACCGTTTCGGCCTCCTCCGATCGGTGCCGGAGGTCGCAGTAGTGCCAATATATGTGGAAACCCGTGCCGGCACCGGCAGTCGGCGGTTTTTAATCCCGACGACGACAGTGTAGATAGGCGTCGAAAGCTAGAGAATTTTATTCGAACTGACACGGCTCGAAAACTGAGAAGATTTTATCCTCACATGCCACTGCAAAAAAAACTCCTAGGACACTTGGTACAACCTTATTTCACTGTCTCTGAAGTTCTTAAAATCTTAACTGTCATCTGGTTTCTGTACGAGTTGTACAAAACCTTTTTACTCTTGTTTTATCTTCTAACTTCAGAATTTCAAAGAGTATATCTCAGCCAACATTGTCAAAAGCTTCCTCCATATCTACAAATACTATAAATGCTGGTTTCCCTTTCTTTAATCTCCTTTCTAAGATAAGCCACAGGGTGAGTAATACCTCAAGTGTGACTACACCACGACTTGTGAATTACAACACGCCGACAGGTTTCTGTCAAAGTGGAGTGTTCAGATTTGACATTCATCTGCACACAAAAGAATAAAAATGGACCTAATAACAGTGCTGTGGCCCCGTATTTGAGCGTATAAAGATTCCTTAGATCAGTTTGCTGTTCCAAAGAAATAGAAATAATGGACACTTTCTCAATATAAACGTTAAATTCCCTTTCAATAAAAACCACTTACTGATGTAATGTGCGTGGACAACAGTGGGGCTTTGGCATATAGATACTTACAAGATCGCTTTATACAACTGGTGGAGGTAAGCACAGGAAGCTATCGGGCCAAGCCCACTGCAAATGTCGGGGACCTTCTTACGCCAACTCAGCTATACATCCCAACACCTACTGTCCCAAAAAGAAAAGTGCCTCGAGAGTGAATATTTCTTCACTGCTAACCTTCCCTTCACAGCATCCCCCTCCCAACTGATGCCAAATTCCTATATTCCTTACAATTAATTGTGTCAGTATACTACCACTCTTCTTTCCCGCCAGATATTTGGTGCCACTATCCTATTATAGTACTTTCAGCTTCACACATCACACATTTGTGCCAGTCAGTGAAGACAAAGAAACGGCCAAATGATGAGTTTGCATGCTACAACATAATGTTTCATTTTGAGTTAATTTGCACAAATCCCAGCAAAATTGGTTGTGTTTCCAATGGCCCTTGTAGCCCTACTGTATAACGAGTTTGTATCAATTTTTTCAGTGCCTGAGGATATTATACGTTAGATACTGACTTCTCGGTTTTTGAACAGTGTAAAGACAGCAAAATTTGCTGACTGCTTTCTGACAGGTAGAAGTGACAGCAATTTAGACAAAGGGAAAGTAAAGTTCATGTATGACAGATACCAGATGGAAGCAGGTGATGACAGTATTTGTTAGTCTATAAATAGTAAAATATACACAAAGTATCCACTAAAAGCTTTTTGTGAGATGCTAATACACCCAGGACCAGTACCAGGATGGCTACTAAAACCTGCAAAAACTGAAAATTACAGGTGTGAAGAAGAATATGGTGTCAAGCAGCTCCTGATAAATTAATGGTGAGCAGAGAGATTTTGAGTCATACAAGGAATGAGATTTCAGTATTCCCCATTAAAGTTAAAAATGCACTGGAGGCTATTATTGAGGGTATGAAGGTTGTTACTGCAAGCAAATTGTACAATGCTCCAAGAATATTATGAAATAAAATTTCGGTCTAACTCCACAAGAATCTACCTGATAAATTAATGCGAATTAATGGTTAGCAGGGGGGGGGGGGGGACACAGCATACCACAATTATGACTTTTCTTTCCTCTCAGCAGAGCTATATACCACCAATAACCAGTAGTATAGCCGCAGTTTTGAACATATAATTAACACACTCTGAGATAATAAGTATTTTAAAATTTGTGATTTATAAAACTCAATAAAAATCAATTTCAATGTTAGGTTAAAAACACGGAATTCGCTGAGCTTTCATGAAATTCCATGAGAATTCCATGTTTTCCAAAACTGCCACCCTGAATACCATTAGTGGGAAATGAAATAAGAGAAAAACGTAGTGTTTTCTTGGGAAAGCCATGATACTTATTTATCAGTGGGTCCTAGAGAATTGCTCTTCTCTCATTCAACTAGAAAAAGCATAGGTCGTTGATTTAATCAGATGGTGTAAATGGAGGGGGGGGGGGGGGATAATCCGCGTTTTTCCCCGGATTTCCCAGTTAAAAAATACACTTTTTCCATGTTCCATAACAGTATACCTTTCCACACAACAGTAGAACTTATCAATCCTTTGAATAAGTAACATTTTATACATCACTGTGAAAGATGCCCACTATTTTTTATTTACTTAAATTTGGCATATTTCGTGACAGTACCTTTTCCGTGAAATGTTTACAAGGCGATATTTGTCTTGGCTTCAGTTGTCTAGTGGAAGTATGATTCCACAATGCAGTTTCGTCAGCTGCAGAAATGACCTGGTTCAATGCGTCTGCCTCATTTTTGGTGCTTCAATACCATTTCTTCGAATGTGGTTTCTTCTTAAAGTTTATATAGAAAAAATAGTAACATAATTCATTTTTTCCTGTTCACTAGCAAATTATTTGTGACGGCGACCTGCACATTGTTCTACCGTCAACACACACCAAGAGTTCACTGCCGACTGACTACAGTCAAAGACGACTCCAGTGTCAAAGACATTTTAAACAACGCACAAGTTTCCACTTGTAATCAGTCTCTTTGATATTCTTCGTCACATTTACTAATAGTAATCAATATGCTGTCACTCTCAAAAATATAAGTGAATTAGCATATAATAACGCAAATTACAATAAAAAAAATTCTGACAAAAATATAAGAAAACATTTACAATTTGGTATCGACACATCTCCCAGATCCATTACAACTGGCACAGAACTTCTCGTTGCCACTTTAGAAAACAAAACCCAGCAAAAGAAAAAAGTCAGTATTGGAAAGATCTCTGATGTGCAGCAACATGTATGCTGCATATTTTGGTATTACGATACGTTGCATATTTTTGTAATTACGAGAGTATAAATTCAAATTCCACCAAACACAACATGTTAGTTTTCCAAGAATTGAAATCAAGATTGCGATGCCCTTTTGTGAGCCAACCACAGTTCATGTCACGTGATCTTGCCAGCCGGTGACAGCAGATATTCAGAGCATAGAACACATGATGCCAATAGCAACATCACTATTAAGCAGCAAGAACACACAACTAGGAAAAGTTAAGGGGTTAAATTAATATACAAAGTGTAGCTAAAGAAAAGCTAAGCTTTCACATACAATATTGATGTGAAAGATCAATAAGCCACAAGAGAAGCTAAGCTTTCACATGTAATACTGGTCTTTCTTGTGTGTGTTGCACTTTAAGATACATCACAGAAATGTATTAGTAAAAAATTTAAAATAATGACATAAATTTCTGGTCTTCTGGGCTTGAAATTCTTCAAAGTGGCCGGTCCTCAAAGTGTCAAGTTTTAAATGAGAGAGACATCCTCTGCGATTTAAAAAATTCATCACACATTCTTACACATAACATAATTCATCTTGCGCAAAAGGAAATTTACTTCGAAAGTAACGCTTTTCAAACCACTATTCGCAATATTTTCCTGAGATCTGTTAGAAATAGGTTTCAGCAGTTCTTGGAGAGCACTAAAAAACAGGCATTACTGTGCTCCCACAGCTACAGTGGCATAGGGAGCCCGTATGTTTGCATGTATAAAGCAATAAGATATCTTACCTTATGTCATAGAAGAAACAGGACATCAGAGGATACTCCAAGAGCATTGGAATTTCATAAACCATACTAAAATGTATAATTCGGCTTGAAGTGCACATTTGTATGTCCAGATTCACAATGAAGTAGGCCCCAACCTGATATTAAGGTTTTCAGAGTGGTTTTTGGAATGTAAATTTTCTTGGAGTACCAGTACTGTACTATCTCATGTTTGGTTCTTTATTATGGCAAAATGTCACATGTGCCAGAAGATGAAAACGTGCACTTGAAAGTCAGTGAACAATTGAAACCAGTCTATACTGTGGAATGAAACGCTTCATATCAAACAAATTGACTGCCTCAGTGGAAAAAATTAATAAAAGCCAAATTTCTTTAGCAAACCGACAAAAACAACTTCATTGTTCTGCAAGACAATTGTTGGTTGACTGCCAAAAATGTGGAAATAAAATAAAATCATAAAACTGAGACTAGTTATATATTTCAGCTTCCCATAATTATGTGAATGTACTTTAATTCACTTGACAGCTCCCAGCCACAGAAATCCATTTTATCTTCATCTTACGTGGGAGCTGTACACGAAGAGGAGACAGCAAAATCACTAAACGTAAACATAGGTCACGTGGAGACTACCCCACTCCCCAATACAACTCAGACCACTCTGCGCAATCACAAATCTGGTAGCTCGGGCGCACCAGCAAAATTTTTCCTGTTAACATCTGGCTTCATGTGGCCAAAAGCGGGAGATGGTACTACTCGTATGCGACTGAACTGATCCCCAGGGATCAGTGGTGGGGCCACTCCTGTTCCTTATTTATATAAATGATATGCCCTCTAGTATTAAGGGTAACTCTAAAATATATCTGTGTGCCGATGACACTAGCTTGGTAGTAAAGGATGTTGTGTGTAACATTGGCTTGGTTTCAGATAGTGCAGTTTATGACGTGGCTTGTAGAAAATAAACTAACGTTAAATCACAGTAAGACTCAGTGTTTACAGTTTCTAACACACAACACAACTAAACCTGATGTTTTAATTTCACAGAACGGGCATATGATTAGTGAAACTAAACAGTTCAAATTTCTAGATGTTCAGACAGATGATAAAATGTTGTGGAAAACCCACGTTCAGGATCTTGTTCAGAGACTTAATATTGCCATTTTTACTATTCAAATGGAATCTGAAGTGAGTGATTGTTTGACATGAAAATTAGTCTACTTTGCTTATTTTCATTCACTTATGTCATATGGTATTATATTTTGGGGTAACTCTTCTCATTCTAAAAGGACATTTTTGGCTCAGAAATGGGCTGTTCGAGCAATAAGTGGTGTAAGTTCACGAACCTCTTGTCGACCCCTGTTCACGAGTCTGGGTATTTTAACATTGGCCTCTCAATATATATATTCCTTATTGTCATTTCTTGTTAACAATATTAGCTTATTCCCAAGAATAAGCAGCTTTCACTCGGGTAATACTCGGCAGAAATCAAACCTGCATTTGGATCGGACTTCCTTAGCTCTTGTGCAGAAAGGTGTGCTGCATACTGCTGCATCCATTTTCAATAAGCTACCACTCGAATTCAAAAATCTTAGCAGTAATCCACGTGCTTTCAAATCGAAACTGAAGAGTTTCCTCATGGATCACTCCTCGTATTCTGTCGAAGAGTTCCTTGAAAAATTAAGCTGATTCTTATTGTACTGTTGATTGTGTTTACTTAAACTTATGGACTGACTTTATTCAAGTTCATAAACATTTATTTTTATCTGTTATTACTTTTATGTTGTAATTTCATGTACTGACACATTCCATGAACGTGGAGATTTGCTCCTTAATTTGGTCCCACGGAACTTGACGTGTAAAAAAAGCGCATTCAGACCAACTTACGATACAACAACAACTTCCATTATACCTTCTCATTCACTTTTTCAAAAATTTTAATGACATCAGCATGCAGGCATTATGGGAGTATGCGTCACTGACTCCTCATTAAGTAACTCCAGATACAGAGATAACTGAGGCTACTTCACAGCATACAAACACATTATGTAATATCAAATGTCTTATCTCTGCTGTTCAATGATATACGATCTAATAAAAAGCTTGCAAATTTGGTAAATCAAAGAGAAAGGCACTAAAATTAATGAGACAATGGGGTGGGGGGTGGGGGGAGCACACACATCACTTCCCAAAGCAACAAAACTTATATTATACTAAGTACAGAGAGAAGCAGCTGTGTTTTTCGATTGTACAGAACTTTCATGCTTTCCTTTTTAGTTTTAGTCCTTGAAAACGGACAAAAACTAACTCATAATCACAAAATGGCATTTCTACCATGTGGTTACAGTTTTCTATCTACTGATTGAACATTATTCTGATGCATAGTTTGAATAAAAGATATTGTACAAAAAAACTATTCTCTAAAAATTTAGTTCTGTTATGTCTGGGACCAGTAAGTCATTAGATTGAAAATCAAATAACTACCTGGTTAGGTTAAGTGACATTAATCAGGAGGAAAACACGTGTGCGCGCATGTAAAACACACACACACACACACTAATAAAATATCTGCACACGTATCCAGTAAGAAAAATACGTGACTTACGTGATGTTCTCAAGGTGTCTCTTCGACATTACAGTACAACCAACACAACAGCCCATTTCACAAGCACACTTTGCCTCAGCCACCACAGTTTTCCACAAGGTAAGATACCATCAGAAGCACCCACACAACACTGCCTCTTACATCCAGTCTTACTACTACACCAATACAGAGTGCACATCCTGGGAATAAAGTACTACTAATTGTCCAAAAGAAGGGAACTGAAAGAGATTAAAAATAAAAACAACAGATTTCAAATAACAGTAATGTTAAAAGTAACTCTAGAAACAGATCATTTTCACACTGATGGTATACACCAAACTTATAATTAGGGACTTGAAACATTAACATGTCTGGGAATTATGACAATAATATGAAACAGATAGTTGCTACTCACCATATAGCTAAGTCACGCACAGGCACATCAAAGAGATTGTCATGAAGCAAGCTTTCACCCAAGAAAACACAAACACACACACACACACACACACACACACACACACACACACACACACAGTCTTCTTCTTGTGCCTATCTGTACCCCGGCATCTCCGCTATACAGTTAGTAGCAACTGTCCTTTTCACAATACTGTCATTATTCCATCCGGGATTTTTGACTGATTTTATGAATGAGAGTTTTATTTCAAAACACAAATTTAAGTAATAAATGTTATTTCATAACAAATTGTATCCAAATGAACTACTTTTTCAGCGACAGTTTTTTTTTTTCTGCCCACGAATGTCAAAAATTAACCAGTTTTCAGTTCCTGGTATTGCACAACAATTGCTGAAGCTTGGAAAGAGAATATGTACAAGAATGATTTTTGAAAATAAAGATTGCAGCTATCCACAATAACAGTGATGTGTAAGTGCACACGTAAGTTACACTTCACTTTGGTGCCAAGTCAAACAGTGGGCGGTTGACTGGTCCTATCAGATACACACTATATATGGCAACATTGGGCTCAACCATGGGATCTAGTATTTCAGAATAAAGAAATGTGCAAGTTTAACAACAGAAAATCCAGGATGGAGACTGCTGTCGTGTGTGTGTGTGTGTGTGTGTGTGTGTGTGTGTGTGTGTGTGTGTGTTCTGTCTCCGATGAAGGTCTTGTTGGCTGAAAGCTCATTTTCTGAAAGTCTCTTTGTTTCGCCTATCTGCAACTCAGCATCTCTGCTATGTGGTGGGTAGCAACTATCCTCTTCATAAAAAATGTGTAAGTTTGCCTGGTAGCTAGAGATGGTATTATGCGAAATTGGTGACACTTTTACTAGGCAGCTTAAGTGCAGAATGTTTAGAACTGTGACTGTGTGCAATGCCGGTAGAGGTCAGGGCCAGAACTACCCAATTTACGGCACTGCCAAGCTCAGCAAGCAATTGCGTGATAGCCATTAACCAAATGCTTTATGCTCTGTGTTACGCATAGCTGGCAATTTTCTTATTTTGAATTGAGTGAAGAGACTCATCCCAGGCCATCATGGGACTAGAGTGTGACTCTCATAACACCATAAGGGATTTGTTATCCATATGACCATTATGACAGTTCTGCTTTCACATCACTTCACAATGCATGGCGACTGAAGTTATCATTTGATTATTCTTGCTGCTGCCTGTCACACTGCACTCACTACTGGTTGTAGTTTCTGCACTATAGCAAGTGGAAACAAAACTGGTTAACATCTTTTGACAAAACCAAGAGTCTTCCTGTGACAAATGGAGTTATATTTTGGCTCTATATCTACTTTAAGTACCTTGTCGGTACTATCTCTACGACTGTCAAGAATGTGTGGCACAGCTAGGAATGACCACAAAAAGGCTCTGAAGTATGATTATCAGGACTCATAAGCTACAGATTCGAAATCACTGTTCTTCAGATTTTGAAATTATGAAACTCAGCAGGCAAAAATGACGATATTATGAAAAAGTTGTCACTCTGGGCCAAAATGCTAGAGTTGGCAGTCGTGTGCATGAGGTGTGCTTGTGCGTGCGTGTGTGTGTGTGTGTGTGTGTGTGTGTGTGTGTGTGTGTGCGCGCGTGTGTGTGTTACTGACAAAAGCTTTGACCGAAAGCAATATGTCAGTCTTTTAATTGTGCCTGTCCGAAGCTTGATGTGTCTCCTTTACAATAAGTAGCAATGTGTCTTTTCCTACATTGTTAATATTACGAAAAGGATAGATTGCTAAGTCGCAGGCATGCACAACAATAAGACTACTAAATAAGTAAGCTTTCAACCAAAAAGCCTCCTTCTGAATTAGATAACACACACACACACACACACACACACACACACACACACACACACACACACACACACACACGTGTGGACAAATGCAACTCGCACACAACTGACCACTGTCTCTGGTTGTTAAAGCCAGATTGCAAAACCATGTAAATCAGGCCCTAACGTCCTTGCACTATCCCTTCTCCAATTGTAAAATGCTCCTGCTGTGCAATCCTAAATTCCTGAATCCTATCTGACACACTGAAATGGTTGCCCTCCAAGAACTAGAGCAGCATGCACAAAGCCACCTCAAAAAACTCTCCAACCTGTTCACTTCCTACTCCCGCCTTGGGCTACTGCAATCTCCAACCCCACAAGCCCACATAGCTGACAAACCTGTCTTGACCTGCTACATTTGCCCCACCCTCAAAAACTCCTTCCCACCACCGTACACAATCCAGAACCAAAACGGACCCAAAACACAGTTATTCCTCCAAAGGCACTAGCCCCACAGAAGTATCAGTCCTTTCCAAAGGCCTTATCCCAAATTCAATCATGCAGGAATTGTTAAAGAATTTCTCTTCTTCTGCCGGTGCCTACAACGAAAACACTTCTTTGCCAGCAGCCGTACTGATCAGACTCAACCGAAGACCAATGCTGAACACTATCGGACTCCGTTCACTCCTCCATCCAACCATGATACACTCACACAGCCTCCAAATCACTTCCTGTTAACTTTTCACAATTTCTTAACCTCACCATCATTCATCAAATCCCTCACCATGCAAGTTAACCTTATACAGTATAATCCCACTTTTACGTTCCCAGAATTAACATTTTCCCACTGTTTATAACATTTTTTATCATTCCCGTCAAATTTCCTATGTCCACACATTGATTTGCACGTGATTTTGCGTCAACACATTTGTAATTTTCCCGCAACTTACACATTATAAAAAATGTTAGTGGAGAAAAAAATGACGCTGGCCATTCAGTAGTGTTTACAAATATTAAATGGTAGTGTCTCTTGACGAAAGGGCACTCTACTCAGCAGATTTGAACTGGTAAACATCTAAAAGTTTGAACAATTCGTGCCGTATCTCCCGCTGCTGCCAAGCTCTACTTGGCACTGTGTCTGATGGGAGTAACTTGGTTCGATTGAATAAACATATCGTGACCAATCACAACCATTTCCAAACTGTCTCTACAGCACAAACGCAGTTTCGTGATTGTTTTGATCACCGTGATACCTTTGTCGAACCATATTTAGTGTGTTTCGGCTTTTGGCCACTTGTAGCACTAGTTGACATCATAATTAACTTTGCATTGCTCAAATGTTTATTTAAATACAACGCCAGCTACGAATTTGTTTTCATGCTGAGCAAAATGTGTTTCAAGAACACGCAAATCGCCGAAGTGGCGTCAAGCAATACAGTGGCCGAACCCCAAAGGAGATATCCTGGCCAATAAATGCCATAGATCATTTCATTTCATACTCATTGCCAGGTGAAGTATTTACATATGTATTTTTTGTGATGTTACACAAAAAAACAATGTGTGTGTGTGTGTGTGTGTGTGTGTGTGTGAGTGCGCGCGCGCGCGCACACGCGTGTGTGGTTTTCCACATAACTGAGGAGGTACAGTACCCGATAACCTCAAAAAGGTGACTACAGTGCAAGAGACCCAGAATAACACAAACTCCAACACCACACAAAATACTTATGTACATATGTGCACTTAATAACGAGAAAAAATTCTCGAAACAAGTCATGCCAAGAACGAAAAAATACATAACTAGTGCAATATTTCATTATTTAAATAATGAATGGAAGCTGCAGGTGTTAAAAAACATAGATTATGACGTATGAAACTGAGTCAAACATTCCTACTTCCCACAATTATCAGTTCCAGTTACACCAGTGGTTTTTAGTAGATAATAAACCTTTATTACATAATAAACAAGTCCCTGACAAGTCTTTTGATGCCTTTTATGTACATATAAACAACGTCGAAAATGCAAGGGGGTATCCTATTTGTAACTTTCACAGTTTAAAACGTTATTTCCCACATTTTACACCAGTTTTTGAAGTCCCTTGAAAAGTGTAAAAGTGAGGTTTCACTGTATCTGCAAAAAGAACTGCAATCCACCACCTACAAACTGATCCCAAACTTATAATCCTACCAGTCCAGCAGGATCTCCAGTCTCTCCTGAAATCCTTACACCAATCCCAAAACCCTACCGCTCCCCACACTTGTGTTTTCTACAGGGTTCCTAAAGTCCACAAACACAACCACCTAGGACGCCCCATTGTGGCTGGCTGCTATGCCCCCACTGACAGAATCTCTGCTCTCGCAGACCAACAATATGTCTGTCTTCGGCAGCCAGACAAAGTGGTCACGTGAGCTGTGTTTGCGTGAATGTTTTGTGTGTGTGTGTGTGTGTGTGTGTGTGTGTGTGTGTGTGTGTTTTTTTTCTAATTCAGAAGAAGGCTTTTTGTTTGAAAGTTTACTTGCCTAACAGTCTTCTGATTGTGCCTGTCTGCGACTCAGCATTTCCACTACGCAGTGAGTAACAATCTAAGCTTTTCATAATATTGTCATTATTCTTATTCCATCCTGGAATTTCCATTGTTTGAGGAGGGAGGAGGTTGAGAGGGGAAGGGGTGAGAGAGAGAGAGAGAGAGAGAGAGAGAGAGAGAGAGAGAGAGACCTTAAATCAAATAAGCACTCTGTTAGTCGCCCAGAAAATTCTGCTGCTTCTCAGCAGAAGCAATCGTTTGTTGAAAGTTTAAACACACCTAAAAATAGATATTGGACTTTTGTCTTCAGACACATAGTGTGGCAATCTTAAATTTATATGTCTAATCATTTGCGTACATGTGCACTAACTTTCCCAAAAGTAAATCTTCATTTTGACACGAACGATGGAGACCAAACAGAAGATACACTAATTCCGCCAAAAATAGATGCTATGTGCTGCATTTTCAGATCCTCTCTTATAATAAATGTCAAACAGACCTGAACAGGAGACCATTTCAGCAACTGAATATTTGTAATTTTTTATATTTATGGTATGTGAAGATTGGGAACCAAATATCAATTGCTCAACACAGTTAAATACAACCCTCAAAAATTCTCGAGTAAATTAACTTTTAAGATTTTCGAGGCACTTTAATTCACTAAAATTAAGGCAATTTTCATGACAGATCATGTGGTTCAGTGAGATTCAAAACATTTACCAGCGCTACTGAGTCAGACACATGGCCTGGCACGAAAATTGCTTAATTTTGGTGAAATTAAGTTCCTTTGAGATCTCAAAAGTGAATTTTCTCTACTGTTTTTGATAGTTGCATCAATCTGTTTTGGAAAACCGATAACTGCGTTCTGAATTTCACTCATCATAAATACAATAAATTACTGAACTCCAATTGCTAGGTTGTCTCCTAGTAAGTTACAAGAAGTATAGATGTAATAAGAGTAACTTGGCATCACTTCTGGGGAAAAATGGCAGTCCAGTGAAGGAAAACTGAACACACTGAAAAAAATAAATAAAAATAAAAAATATTGCCACATCTCCGACCCCCCCCCCCCCCCCACACACACCATGCTAATATCATGTACTACCACATCCAGCTTGATGGGACAATCAATTCACGTTTCATAGAACATGGTCAGCCACTGACAGATCCACAATTGCACCCTCTCTTGCACTTCCTTGTCTGGAACCGCAGTCAATGCACAGCACTATGAAGACACTTTGCAGAAACTGCGACATGCCATAGGAAGCGACATGCCATAGGAATGATGTTGGGCAAAATCACCCCACTGCCTGATAATGTCTGTCTCCACACTACCAATCATTTGAAAGCTGCACTTCAGTGATTTGGTTGGGAAACACTGCGACATCCTTCTTAGAGTCCAGATATTTCACCGAATTATTTTCACTTCTTTGGCAACCTGAAGAAATACGTGTGGATGTCTGTTTCAGTCGGACAAGGGAGTGCAAGAGTGGGTTTCATGGTGGATCTGTCAGCAGCCAACTGCATTCTACAAAACAAGAACTGATTGTCACATCCCCAGTGGTATAACTAACTTAAGGAGTGTGCCGATTACTTTTGAATGGAACCATTCCCATGATCCGTTGTGCCAGGTATTCGATATTCATTTGAGTACCCCTTATAGAGTCAGTGCCAGTAGAGATTGTTCTGGAGGCTTTTTCCACTTTAAGTATGGGAAGAAATCCTTTAAGTGAAGTTTCTGAACAGCCTCAGCCCTGGATTCTATCGAGTACAATTTCATCAACTGTTCCCAAGTTTTGATGCCACGAAAAATGACAAGCGGCTATTGTACGTGCCACTGCGATTATCTCTTCGTAGGAAACACCTCGTATAGATTTGTCCTACAGTCAATTGAGCATTTATTAAACACATTTGTCAGAGACCGCGTGGCAGCATCGAGTTAGATATTAATGCTCGCTCATAATTTCAAGTTAAATGTATGCAAATTATGAGCGAGAGATGGAAAGTGGGAAATGCTTTTTGTATTCCTGTCAATCTACAAATTAGTAAATGGGAGAATGGGTAGAAGAATGGCTATAATTGTATAACAGCTCACCGAAAATCTGTCTGTTCCTGAAATGGCATTGCAACCCTGACATATGAAGTCCTCTATGATCTGTTATCACTTGCCATTATCTTCTCAAAAACATATTATATTGTGCTAAGCTGGATGAATATGGCTACGTAAGATGTTTGGGGACTCTGTATGTTTACAGAAAAATTCTTCTGAAAGCTAGTAACATTCTCAGTCTTGTTTACACGTGCCTCAATTGTGCCGTGAGTTGTCACTTCTACTCCTTAAATTATACGTAATGCTGGTTACTTTCAGACTGTTAAAAAGTTTGGCATCACAAAATTAGCATGACAGACTGATACCATACTTTTAGTCAGAATAAAAAAGAAAGATTGTGACACAATGGGAAACCGAGACTTCCACACTTGTGTACTCACTGGTATGTTGAAGGGGAGAGAAGGCCGGCAGAGCTCTCCGCAACTTCAGAATCGTCTGCACGACCAGAGTCCGAGGACACATTTCTACGCTGGCGTTTGGCCGACTCGTCGTCTGGAACTTCGTTCGGAGTCAGACACTGAAAATTTAATAATGCATTGGTTAAAAACCGTGTACATACTCCTGTAATTATAATTATTTGAGCTGCAAGATCACTTTAAACATTTAGAGTACCTGTGAAAAGTGTTCAGATACTTTGAAACCAAATCTACGTCAACTTTGTGACTCTTACAGATTCACATCAGTATTTACTAATCAAAATAAACATAAAAATCTATAAACTGCCTCAAAACTTTAGAACAGTCGACTGCTTCAATAGATAAAACAAAACAAAAAAATATATACAATTTTTTACGCAGTCTATACATAATATATCAATGAAGTAAATAAATTTCCTACACGCGTCCATGAACACTGTTAATATTTTGTGAATACAATCATCTAGATTACTTAATAAATTTCTTTATTTATTAAGATGTCTCAGGCGCTGCCTTCATCAGATACCGGCAATTAAGATTAAAGGAACAATGAGCTATAAGCATTTTTATACAACATCAAGCTAAAAAACTTAAATAATGAAAAAGTCAAAAGTATTTTTAAAGAGCTCGCCAAAAAACCAAACTTTCAAAACAACATTCAAAAAAATTATACAAAGATGCAAGTTCTCACTGACAGATGGGGGACGTTGGCTTCTACACTTACATCTACACTCTGTAAGCTACATAATGGTCTGTGGCAGAGGGTACTTTGAGTACCAGAACAATGGCTGGTAAGCCTCTGTGTGGACTCATATCTCCCTAGTTTTATCTTCAGTGCTGATAGTGGGAACCTAAAATGCTTCAGTGATGACATTTACTTGCCTACCATCTTCTGGTTCCACCAAATGAATTCTTTCAATTGCAGCAATCCACACAACTGAATTTGGTACACGAAACAAGTCTGTAGGTATATATGAATTATTTAAGTTGTTTTTGAGTAGCTCTGCAAGTTTCAGACTTGAACTACTACCATATTTACCATATAATATTATGCGTTTTTTTTCCGAAATTCATGATTTGAGAAATACAGGGTCAGCTTAGATTCACAGGTTAACGCCCGTCCTCACTCTGCTCGCAGAACAACGGCCCTTCTTGAGTCCTTCAAGTGGGACGTTATCAACCATCCACCTTACAGCCCAGACCTGGCGCCAAGTGATTATCACCTCTTCATGCATTTGAAGAAATGGCTCGGGTCACAGCGGTTTGATGACGACGAAGAGCTCAAAGATGCGGTCACAGGCTGGCTCCAGGCACAAGCGGGTGATTTTTATGCAGAAGGAATTTCAAAGCTTGTGAAGAGATACGATAAGTGCCTCAATCGCTATGGAGACTATGTAGAAAAATAGTGCAAAGATGTAGTTGTAAGATGTATATATTAAAATATTTTTATTTAACCTGGTGTATTTTTTTAAATCAACCGGAGGTTACTTTCTGAACGGCCCTCGTATATTTTTAAGATCTTGCCAAAGTACTTGATCTTTAAGTGTGTATACACCTATCCCTGTATACCACATGCATTAAATTCCTAATGAAACATAATGACCAACCATGAATTTTACTGGTATTAGAATGCTGGGAAAATTATTCATTGGCCATCAATGTTAATGCCACACATTTCTATTAATATGAATAGTCTTCACATGTAAAGCATACAAAATTTTGTGAAAAGAAAGTCAAGTGTTTTGTGAACTGATCTATCTGGAGGTGAGATATAAAGCATATTAGTGAAACTAATTTTCTGTACATAATTTCCAGCATCATTTAAAAGCACATAAAATGTTTCTCCGTTCTATTTTATTTCATTTAGGCAAAACATTTCACAAATATTTGATCAATTTCTTCCATTTTTTTATTTTCAAGTTTCATTCCTACTGACACCTCACTAGCTTTCTTGGCATCTTCTGTTCTTGAAATTTCTAAATTTAGTACTTAATTTCAGTACTTGATTTGAAAGAAGCCTTTTTTACAGTTAAATATTGTACAAGTGCATCTCTTTATGAGCAAGCTAGCTAGACATTGAACATATGAACTTTTCGACACTTCATTTAAATAGCAGCAGCTGTTTGTAAAATATTTCAATTTTTCTTCAAACCAGTGATTGGGTTTCCCTTAATTACCCTGATTACTTTCAAGTAATTAAATATTTTTGTGCAGAACTAGACCTCAAGGTGGTCACTTTGACATCCCATTTGCAGATTTCTTACTCTTGGTTGGCTATAAAAATTCGGGCAAAAACTGATTGTGTAATTTATAGGAAGTCTTGTCCTTGCACTGCTCAAACACTTGACAAAAATATATCAAGTGTTAATCATACGAGTATGACAAAGTATATCCTTTTTGTGTGCTATCATTTCCAAAAAACCTCCATGTGATATCTTGAACCGTTTATGGAATATGATGACTTTTATAACTACTTGAATGCCAACGGGCAGGACAGGATTTGTGTGAAATAACCTTCCATGGACATAACAACCAATACCTCGGGAACAAAAGGAGAGATCTTTCCACTCTCAACTTTGCATACAATTTTAATATGTTGGCTACATTTCATAAGCAATAATGCATGTCCTAAGTTTGAAACATACAGAAAGTATATGCAATGTGATTTCACCTCTGCAAACTCTTAAAAATGTCAAGCAGTCATTTACTTAGATTCATGCAGCACAGTAACTATGACTAACAATGAAAATAAATTCAGCCCTTCACCGAGGAAAGATATTAAGCTGTAAGATGCATAAGAATCAAATCTTTTCACATAATACTTTTCTGAAAATCGGATGATAATTACTTCATAGCAGCCGATGCTTCCGCTCTAACGCTTAGCTATGAAGACGTAGATGTCACACTCTCACTTTTGCACATGCTGCAGTGTTAAGATTCAAACATATTTGAATTTGAATGTCACAAGTTGTAGCCAAGGACAGGCAGTGCCACGGTCTTCGCTCACCTAGGGCACTTCTGTAGCTACACCTACAGTGGTAATTAGTCACATAAAGCTGTCGCGCTCTGTCGGTCACTTCTGTAGGACAGTCTTAGGTCCCTGTGGATTCAGAGCTCTACAGCGCATTTTAAATGACAGACAGTCATCGCAAAAAGATGGGATCCACATTAAGAGCTCCACTGTATTATAAGAATTATTTCTTATTTATCATACAGCATAATTACAAATCACATTAACGGACGTAAACTAAGAGTAGCATTCATAAAGAAATATCCAGGTTACAAATAGAGTTAATTAGACTATCAGTTGTACTCTTGAAGTTTTCAATTTGTCTTGTATAGGCTCTTAGTGATAATGTATGCATTATATGCTAGATTATCTTCTATACAGTTACACTTTGGAAATGTGTTTAGTTTACATTTTTACAATAATGTCTGCACATTTGCTGCAGTTGGTTCTAATTCAGTTTAGAATCAGCCAGGATTTTCTCTCGAGGTCAAAGCCACTTGGTTTTTCAGAGATACATCAGAATTTCCCGAGGTCATACAGTAAAGCACAATATAAAAGTTGACATTTTCTAAGTCTGCAGCTTCCACAAATGGTGATTTTCTAGAGGAGAGTCATTTAATATTTATGTAATCAAAGAATGAATGGAAGAGAAACATGTGATGTGTTGTGAATTTTTCTAAATTCTCTAAGAAGTGCTTGTTGTCTTCATACTTGTGTTGGAGATATATGACGTGGTTACGAATAGCCATCTTTGTTCGGGTGATAGTACGAAACCACCGTCTTAGTTGAACTGGCCTGAACACTTACAGAAAGAGTTACAGATTGCTAATAAATCGTCATCCTCCATTTTCTTAATTTATTGTGACATGTAGCTAGTACCCCATCGTCAACAAAAATAAGTTTTAGAGATGATATTGGTCACATATCAGCAACATACATGAGTAACAGGAGAGTCTTTCGAGAAATCCGTGCAGGAAATGAATAGCAACTGAAGCTAACAGGAAAAGTACAAAGTTACGATTTAATCAGCACCAAAGGCATGTATGTATGGTGCAATTCAGAAAATGCTGTGCTAGAAAAAGTATCCTCATCTCTTTATATGTAAATTTATTGTACTCATTATAGTAATGACAATGCAAGCTTCGACAGCAGACACAGTCCTCCTGTCCCGATACTGTATTGTGCACAGTCACAGTACAGTCAATCGATGTAGCGTGCAACTGGGAGAAGATTTACTGGAGAAATAGTATTAGATAATTCAGTGTTTATGCTCCAAAAGTTTTCAATAACTCTCTCTCGTGACCGTGACATTGTCACTGCATTTGCCGTCGAAATTAAAAATACTAAATATCACAATCGAACAATAGTCATTTCCCACTTCATCTGACTACAAATTCTTGTTCTACAAATGTGAATAATTAACCTTCAAATGGTATACTGTTCTCTAAACAGAATCTTGATATGAACAGGCTGCTAAGGAGAAAATATAAAAAAATAACCCAAAGGAATCAAATTACTAGTTACGAAACTTGTAACTACAAAAGAGAAATTTATGTAGTTTTGTAGAGTTTCTGTACACACACACACACACACACACACACACACACACACAAAGAACTATACAGATGAACTGATTACAGCAGGACCACATTCTCACCTGGGAGCGAATCCTCTTGCGCGATATTTCCTTGAGGGCTTCGATGACAGACTTGGCAGATATGTCGTGGGGGTCGGACCTGTCGACGCCGGACAACCCTGGGGAAGACACCCCGGCCACCCTCGCGGAGAGCGCCTTCCCAGCTGCCGGCGTCAGGGGGGCCGGAGCCGGACCCTCCACCAGAACTGGCTTCACGTTCGTGCTGCAGCATAAACGCCAGTGAGTATGCGACACAATCCCGTGTGACAGGAGACGTGTGTGGGAGTAGGGGGAAGAGAGGGGGAGGGAGGGGGGAGGACGGTCCGTCGTATTAAATAGGGGGGAAAGTAACCAAACTACGAGGTCACCAGTCTCTCGTTCCGAATAAAACAATACCACAAATTCGAGAATAAAACAAACGTGACTGACAACTCAAAACGGAATGAAAGGGAAAAAATCACACGAATGATGAAGGGCAACAAACATGTAAATGGACAAAAATGCAAGAAATGGGATGAAGAGATTAAAACAACAAAGCAGATTACCATGGCTGGCTGATGTGAGAATAAAAAAGGAGAAGCCAGCCACTCTGTACCACATTCAAACCTCCACCATAGAAGCACTAGGGTGGGGGACACAGAGGGACAAAGGACATGTGCTAGAACTTAGATCAAATGATAAAACCCACCCTCACGAATAAAACGTAAAACTAAATCAGCCGATAAGGCGTCGTCAGATAAAATTAGCGGCAACGAGCCCGGTAACCCAAGATTTTGTCACTGGGCAGTCAAAGTGGGACAGTGCACCAGAATACGGGCCACTGTCAACCGGGTGCCGCACCGACACTCGGGTGGGTCTCCACGGCACAGGTGGTAACCGTGGGTCGCCCGAGTGTGGTCAATGTGGAGCCGGCAGAGGACAGCCGATTCCCTGCGAGAGGCTCGCAAGGAATACTTCGACACATTCGTAGTCTTGTTAATGACACGCAGTTTGTCGTGTGTACTGTTATGCCACTCCATCTCCCAAAGCCGAAAAACCCTACGGCCTAAGTCAGAATGCAGGTCAGGTTCAGAGATGCTCATCTCCAGAAGCGGTTTCCTCATAGCCCGTTTGGCCAGCCTGTTGGCAAGTTCGTCGCCTGGAATGCTGACGTGTCCTGGGGTCCACACAAAGACCGGTGAACGACGGGACCGGTCCGGGGCGTAGACGGATTCCTAGACGGACGCTACCCGAGAATGGCAAGCTAGCACTGGTCGGTAGCTTGCAGGCTACTCGAGGAGTCAGTACACAGAACAAACGATTCCCCGGGGCACGAACGGATATACTGAAGGGCACGAGAGATGGCCACCAGCTCTGCAGTGAATACACTGCAGCCGTCGGGCAAGGAATGCTGTTCAAAATGGCCTCTCTGGACATAAGTGAAGCCGACGTGACCGTCAGGCATCGAGCTGTCAGTGTAAACCCCTTCAGTGCCGCGGAACAGGTCAAGAATAGAGAGGAAGTGAAAGCGGAGAGTGGCAGGAATAACTGGGTCATTAGGGTCGTGCGAAAGGTCCAGACGAATCTGTGTCCCAGGTGTACACCATGGAGGTGTATGCAGACGGACTTGGATGGGAGTTGGTACAGGGAAGGACTCCAGTTCAGACGTGAACCGCAATCCTTAGCTCTGACCTGGGCCGCCGAAGCGGGAGATGAACTGCAGTAGATCGAAAAAAGAGACGGTAAGTTGGACGTTCGTGAGAACTACGAATGTGTTCAACGTAACTGGTGAGCAGTTGTGCACATTGGATCTGCAATGGAGACTGCGGCCTCCACAAGGACGCTGACCGACGGACTCGTCCTCAAAGCTCCCGACACTAGGCAAATGCCACAGTGGTGTACTGGGTCGAGTACACGCAATGCTGAGGGCGCTGCCAAACCGTAAACCAGACTTCCATAGTCAAGGTGAGATTAAACAAGGGCTTTGCAGAGCTGCAGCGGAGTAGAGCGATCTGTATCCCAGTTGGTGTTGCTCAGCCAGCGGAGAGCACTGAGGTGCTGCCAGCACTTCCGCTTAAGCTGACGAAGGTGAGGTGGCCAAGTCAATCGGGCATTGAAAACCAGTGCTAAGAATCGGTATGTCTCCACTACAGTGAGTGGATCATCGTAAAGGTGCAGTTCTGGTTCTGAACGAGCGGTATGACACCGACGGAAGTGCACGACACCTTAGCAGCCAAAAACTGAAAAAAGTGGGTAAGCACGGCAACAAGGTGTTGGCATCTGGAAAAGTGTCGTGGGACACAAGATTATCAGTGGTAGAGCACTCCTGGTGGAAGGCGTCCTGACATGGAGCCAGTAGGCCACGTGACTCCAGGACCCAACCCAACCACCGACACACCATACGTTCCAGCAGCTTACAATGTTGGTGAGGCTGATGGGCCGATAGCTATCCACATCAAACAGGTTTTTGCCGGGTTTGAGTGCTGGAACAATGGTGCTCTCCTGCCACTGTGACGGAAAGACACCATCGCACCAGATCCGGTTCAAGATGACGAGGAGATGGCGTTTGTAATGAGACGAGAGATGTTTTAATCGTCTAACTGTGGATCCGATCCGGCCAGGAGCTGTGTCGGGGAAATGTGCTAAAGTGTGCTGAGGAGCCCCCACTCCGTAAATGGGGTGTTGTAGGATTCACTGTGGCATGTAGTGAATGAGTGGACTCTCCTTTCCATCCGCCATCTGTGGGTGCGAAAGGCTCGGGGATAGTTCTCCGACGCAGAGGGTCGAGCAAAGTGCTCGGCAATTGCGTTTGCGTCGGTACATAACGCGTCATTGATGGTAACGCCAGGGACACCTGTTGGGTCTGGTACCCAAAAAGACATTGCTCTTCATCCAGACTTGGGAAGGTGACATATGGCACTCAATGGTCGACACGTATCTCTCCCAACACTCCTGGCATACACGGGCACGGAGCCGCTTAAGGACTATCAGATGCTCTAGGGAAGGGTGTCACTTATGTCGCTGTAGAGGTCGCCAGCGCTCTGTAATTGCCTCAGCGACTTCCCGCAAGCACCAAGGTATTGTCTTTCGCTGGGGGCACCCTAAAGAGCGAGGGGTTGCGTTTTCTGCTGCAGTAACGATTGTGGTAGTCACCTGCTCAACCACCACGTCGATGTTCCCATATGGGGCAGAGTAAATGGCAACATCAGAGGTGAAAGTTTCCCAGTTCGCCTTGTTTAAGCCTATCTGGGATGGCATCTGTGGGCCTGATGCCGGGGCAGTGACAGGAAGATGGGGAAGTGGTCACTACCACACAGGTCGTCATGTGCTCTCCAGTGGATAGATGGGAGAAGTCCCGGGCTGCAAATTGATAAATCAATGGCCAAGTAACTACCTCGAGTCACACTGAAATGTGTGGCGGCCCCCAGTATTTAAGAGGCAGCAGTTGAATTGAGACAGCAAAGTTTCGACATCTTTGCCTTGGCCAGTAAGCACGGTATCACTCCACAAGAGGGTGGGGGGAGGGGGGGGGCGTTAAAATCTCCCAAAAGTAGGAAAGGTTTAGGGAGTTGATCAATCAGTGCAGCTAATGCATTCAGCGGTACTGCACCATCTGGAGGAAGATATACATTGCAGACAGTTATTTCCTGCGTCATCCATATACTGACAGCCACAGCTTCAAGAGGGGTTTGAAGGGGCACAGGTTCACTACAGACTGAGTTTAGGACAAAGGCAAACTCCACCTGACACTCAATTATAGTCGCTACGGTTCCTGTAATATCCCTTATAGCAGTGGAGGGCAGGGATCCGCAATACTGGGAACCGGGTTTCTTGGAGGACAATGCAGAAAGCAGGTGTAAAGCTTAACAGTTGCCATAGCTCAGCCAGGTGGTGGAAAAGACTGCCACAATTACACTGTAGGATGACATTGGCAGTTTACACCTCAGGGTCACCTGCTGCCACTGACTTTTTGCCCGAGCAGTCTATATCCATCGGGTCTGAGGGTCCGGCGAGATCTAGGTCCTTAGCCGACACCAGAATCTTCACCCCAACCTCAAATGCAGAACCTGTAGGTAGCGGTGGTGTGGGTGCTACCGCAAATTTCTTGTTCTCGGGGGTATTCTTTTTCGATTTCTTGCACTGTTCCTTGGTTTTCCCTGGCTGGGAGGACTTTACCAAATCAGTCTCCAGGACTGAGGATGAAAGTGAAGCCCTACGACCAGCTGCTTTTGGGCTGTTCAGCTGCTGGCAAGTGTCATCTTTCCCACTAACAGAAACCTGGGAAGGAAATGATTCAATGGAGCCCTTCCTAGTGAGAGGAGCCGAAGAAGGCTTACACTTCTCTGGCTCGGAAGTGCGGACTTTGATCCCTGATGATAGGGCGGAAGGGGGGGGGGGGGGGTTGCTCCCAAAGTACGTGGTGCAGGAGGAACAGAGAGGGAGGGAAGTGCCCCCCACCGTCAAGGGGGCGGGTGTAGCCTTCTGATTCTGAGAGGCGACAGGAGTGCAAGGAACTGATAGGGCATCAACTGTTCCCGTAGCGGCGGTGTAAGAGGTGGTCATAGCCACAGGATGTAGGCACTCAAATTTCCTCTTAGCCTCAGTGTAGGTCAGTCAGTCCAGGGTCTTACATTCCACTATTTTCCTCTTTTTCTGTAAAATCCTGCACTCTGGCGAGCAAGGTGAATGGTGCTCTCCGCAGTTGACACAGATGAGAGACGGAGCGCATGGAGTATTGGGATGCGATGGATGTCCACTACCTCAGGGAGAGGGAGGAGAGCAAAAGAAAGGGATGGAGTGGGAGATAAAGAAAGGGAGAGGTGTGTGTGTGTGTGTGTGTGTGTGTGTGTGTGAGAGAGAGAGAGAGAGAGAGAGAGAGAGAGAGAGAGAGAGAAGGGGGGGGGGGGGGGGAGAGGAAGGGAAATTCACTTAATATTTTATTCATCTGTTGATGACAGACTGTATTCACAGCTGTAAATTCAGTGATATGTCCTCACCAATAAACTGACTAATCAACAATGATTCACTGTCCTAAATGCCAATCAATCAGCCAGCTGTGACACACTGCAAAATAATCAAATTCCAAACATTGGCAAAATATTTCTAAGTCCTAAAGGCCGCAAAATATGTCAAACACATACTGGTGCGACTGGACCACCACTCGTACAACTTTTCCCAACTCAGATCATACTGAATCACCAATTCAATACCAACTGACTGCTCTACTGCTGACAAAATATCCTGCGAGACTTAGATGCTCAACTTTTAAGGTCTCGATCACCACCTCCAGAAAAACTGTCGCCCTTCTCGCAGTCTCGGCACCTTCACTCACAAAAAAACCTGCCCACTGACATCACATACGGACCACCTGTGATCGTCAGTTCTTTTACACAAATTTGATCAAAATTCTGTTTGCACCATCAGCTACTGTGCTAAAATTTCCCACTATAAACATATATAACAACAACTTACAGGTGGCACTCATTGTAAAGAGGACCAATGGGTTAGAGACAGGAATGATGAAAAGACTGTTACATAGAAGCTTTCAGCCAAAGCCTTCTTCAAAAATAAGAAAATGCACAAATATTTACACAAGCAAGCACACCTCCCACACATCACTGCTATATTCGGCCTCTTTGACCGGGGATACCAGTCGTATGTGTGAGGTGCGCTTACCTGTGCTAATGTGTGTGCATTTTTTCTTTCTGATGACGGCTTTGGCTGAAAGCTTGGGAGGCTAGCAAGGTTTCCTTCGGATGGTCCATAAACAGAGTGGCATCGGAGGGTGGCACGCAGGTGCCCACCGCCGTTTCTATACCTTCCCTTCAAAGGAGATGTACATGTGTGTGAGGATAATGTTAGTGGTGTGTATGAGGAACGAGGTAATGGGTTTGGAGAGGCAGTTTACACCTCAGGGTCACCTGCTGCCACTGACTTTTTGCCCGAGCAGTCTATATCCATCTTGTCTGAGGGTCCGACGAGAGGTAACATTCAGTAGCAGCAAGGTCACAGGCAAGAGGGATGTTGATCTACAGGAAAGTAGCATCAAAAGTAACAAGTACAGATCCAGGAGGTAAAGCGGTGAGGACGGTGGATAGTCGGTGAAAGAAGTGGTAGATTTTTTTGACATGGGGAGGCTAGATTTTGGGCAATCGGTTGGAGGTCTTTGTCAGTGAGAGCCGAAATTCTTTCACTGGGTGCACAATAACCGGCCACAATTGGGGCACCTGTGATTGTTGGGTTTGTGGCTTTTGGGGAGCACGTAGGTGGGCGTGTTGAGAGTCATAGGGGCCGGGATGGAACTAGATTCAGGGAGAGGTTCTGAGAAGGACCCAGCAGGGATTCGAGGTCACATTGGACTTCCAGAACGGGATCACCCTAGCAAGTTTATAAGTGGAGGAGTAAGAAAATTGGCAGAGACCTTCTGCAAGGTACTCCACTGGGATTCATAACAAGAGTGGTGGAGCTTTGTCTGCTGGTAGGTTATCTGGGCATTAAAATAACATGTCTAGTAATGTTGGCCCAAGCCTGACAAATGGTGAAACTGTACATTTTCGTCCATACTTGTCTCATTGTTATTAAAAAAAACACAGAACAAATTGTTATCGAGGAAAACTGATGACCTTACATCAGATGATAAATACAATTTTTTAAAAAAAGAAAGAAACAAAGAGGAAAAAACTGGTAGTACCCTCTCAGAGTGCCAGAACTCACCTGACGGAGTGTGCCCGCGGTGCCTTGGGAGAGACGGCGGCCGTCAGCAGTGGCAGGGAGGCCGTGGCGGCGCCCTTCTGGCCCAGCCGGACCAGGGGGAACTGGCCAACGGTGCGGTACTGCGGCTGATGCGTCACGGCTGGCGGTGACAGTGGGCGCCGATTCTCGTCCGGCGACATGCCGGGACTGGCACCGCCCATTCGGGAGTAGTACACGGAGCGCTCGGCCAGGCCCGGGCTGTTGACATCCGCGTAGAGTCTGCGAGTGCAACAGATAAGGTAACTGGAAACGTGGCAGCTAAAGTGGTCGGGACACGCCACACGACTTTACGACAGTGACTACCTGGACGCAATTGTGTGCAAAGATGCACACAAAAAGATCAAATACGAGGTTATCCCAAATCGTTCCTCGGGTTTCGAGACGATTGACAGGCAAATGAAGCACAGAGACTGGTAGGAAACAGAATGTTTGATCCACTCAAAAACTTTAGAAGACCACCTCGTGGCTCACGTGCACGCTATACGGCAGGCCCGTGTCGCCACTCTGTATGACGGTGACAATGTGGGAAAGGAGATTTTGTGTGTCAGACTGTGCAAAATGTGTGTCAGTTACGAGTGTTTAGTGTGTGTCCTACACAGCAAATACGGTAAAGTTGCACCTGGTCACCAGAGCTTTTTTTACTGGTTTTGCCTGTTTTGTGATGTGGTTACCTGTGTGAAGGGAAAAGGACAAGGTGACTGCATGTCTCACAGCAGATCGTGGAGTGTGTAATAGAGAGCTCTGTGCACAGCCCACAAAAATCAACAATTCATGAAAGCCATGAACTAGGCATTCCGCAGAAAATGTTTTGCGGCAGCACTTGCAATTCAAATCCTACCATTTGCAACTGTTACAATATCTGACTCCAGATGATTATGCCCACTGATTGGAGTTTTGTAACTCAATGAAGAAAGCTATGGAAAACTATGATGACTTTGTGAGGACACTGATATTCAGTGATGAGGCAATTCTCATCTGTTGGAAAATGTGAATCACCACAATCGTGAGAGTGTGGGGTACTGAATTGGCACACACCCATGTGGAGTTGGAAAGGGATTTGCCAAAAGTGTACGTCATGTGTGCCATACCCAAGACATAGGTGTATGGACCCTTTTTTTCCGTCGAGAAGGCAGTGACAGATAAAATGTACGTGGATTATGTTGCAGCCGTGGTTGTTGCCACAACTGACAGCTGATGCCTCAACTTCTTTCATCTTTCGACACAACAGTGCTGCCCTCACTCTGGCACAATTCTCCACATCTCTGTCCAAAGAGAACCGCCGTATCACTAGATAGGGTGCACTGGTCTGGGCAATGTTCCTTTCTTACTGTGTTCCCCAGATCACCACATGATTTCATTCTGTGAGATTAAGTAAAGACAAATGTCACCAACACTGCAAGAACACATCACTGCTGCTGTGAGACACGTTAATGGAAACATGCTAGTGAACGTACGGACAAAATTGGATTAATGTTTGGATGTGTGCTGGGAGGCCAACAGCGGACATGTTGAACATTTGTGTAATTTATCAGAAACTTGGTGAGTATCTATATTTTCATGTTGTATACTTGTTAATAAACAGTGTATTGAAACCCAATGAATCATTTAGGTTAACTCTGTACAACAGTTAAAAACAATAACGACAAAAGCTAACTGAAAAGTTACAAAATACAGGCTACAAAAGAATCAAAAATTGGAATGATTAACTATGAAATTATATGCATTTCACATACCGCAATTTACGCTACAATTTTAATACTTATCCCGACTATTTCATTATAAAATGAAAGTTCACATAAAAAGTTTGAAGGTGTTTTAAGCTGTTGTACCACTTGCTGACCAACAACGTTTAATGATTTTTCTGAAGTTTCACCAGCACAAGTGACTGGCACTCTCAAAGATTCACCCTCAGTTGCTGGTAGTAGACTGGAGTCGAGTCCTTGGCCGAGTAATCTCTGTGCAACATTCATAATAGGGAATTTCCCTTGTCATTATCACTGCAGATCCTCCACTGCTACTTTCAATGGTTGTTCATTGTTCCCAGGATTCAATTATCTTGGAGATTCCCATTTTCTTGTCAAAACCATCAGTAAATTTACGGATTTCAATAGATTCCCTGAACAAACAGGATTCACAAGTCTTCTCCACAGCAAGAACCTCTGTCTTAGTGAATTAATTATGTGGTCAGTCTCACACAGCACAAGCTCCACCGCATACGATTTCTCCACTTGTCCAAGCCTGAAATGCTGTTTATGTTCAATGACCCCAGTATCGACGGAACATCCAGCTATACCAACAGACTTTTCCAGATGTGCATGACACGTAATATATTTCTAACACTTTGAGTGGACTCCTTCCAACAATCCTATTCCCAATAAGTGTCAAAGATGTACTTTACTTATGATTACTGAGTAAAATTATTGATAACCTACATTATAATTTCACTAAGTACTGTGACATACCATAAAAGTGGCATTAGCATTATAATTCCTGTAGAGTTGATTAATGAATATGATATTTCTGACATGCTATCGACATGAAATTTAACTAATTTCAAAAGGACAGTAATGGTATGT
Source organism: Schistocerca piceifrons (assembly GCF_021461385.2). Classification (NCBI taxonomy): domain Eukaryota; kingdom Metazoa; phylum Arthropoda; class Insecta; order Orthoptera; family Acrididae; genus Schistocerca; species Schistocerca piceifrons. Next base: position 143,237,942 of record NC_060148.1, on the reverse strand, counting down.
TTCCTATTAACAGTTCAGTATGATCTTTCATTGAGGAAACTATAATAATGTGACAATGTACTACTGCTGAGATGTGTATGGTAATTATAACCATCTGAAAATGGTTCTAGAGCCAAAATAGCAACAGCATACTACGAAGGAAATAAAATAGCAGTTAAATGACAAAAGCAGCATCACTTAGAAATTTCACAATGGAATTGCATCTTCCTTTCTCCACAAACATCAAAATTGGGTGTACCTTTGTGTCATACATAAAGGGATTTCGAGGACACTGTAGAGCAAACTATTGAGCAATCAAGATTGTCCAAATGTTTTTGATGTGGCTGGAATGCTGAACAAATTTGAACGGAGGAACAGCAAACTGAGAAGCTGTCCTTTCAGACCTCTTGTGCAAAAGCAAAGAGGAAAGGAAAAATAAGTGATTACAACATGTAGAAGAAATTTTTAAAGGTGCATCCACATGACGCATTTGCGCATGTGCTTCAATTTCCAACAGTGCAACTATGCATGTACATTTGTGCATATTTAATTTCCTGGAAATGGAGCCTGTGCATCAAGAGCATTGCTACCTGGCTTTGGTGGGAATCTTTGTGCTATTTAGCAGGTGACACACAGCTCGGGACCGAATGTGTGTGTGTGTGTGTGTGTGTGTGTGTGTGTGTGTGTGTGTGTGTGTGTGCAGTGTGCTGAGGTTAATGGTGTGAAGCAATTTATGAGCAATAATGTCTGCTAACTCTGATGGAAGCACACCAAAGTTTATTGATGATTACAGACAAACAAAAAAGTCATGTGGAATGCTGCTTCTGAAGATTACTTGAACAAAAATCTGAGATGTGTTGTCCTGAGCATCACATATTAGATAAACAGTCCCCAATCATATTTCTGTAAAGAATAAGATACCGTAAGTTCTGAAGTAGGATAACTGAGAAGAATGACCCAAAAATTTAAGAAAAATGTATATGAAAACTGGACAAATATTAATATTATGACGACTTAAAATCACAAGTGAGGAGCCTGACATCTGAAAAAAGAAGTGATTGAGTATGTGTAGCTCCTTTACAAACTACTAAAAACAGAAAAGTAGCACACCAATGATGAAAACAATACAAAACTTATAAACACAATCTCCCTTCTAGGGGACTCTGGCGTCTATGAAACTCGCAGATTTGTCAAATCCGAGGATGTTAATCTACATATCATATTTCATGATTAAATACAAATAATGCATTGAAAGTAAATTAACTTTCACATAAAGACTAAGAATCTCCCTCAAGTATTTCTCAGTTTCAGTGATAATAACTTTAACTTTTATTTATTTATTCGTGTTCCATTTATCGAATATGCAAGACAATTGCACGGATATTGAGGAGTCGTAATTAAACAGTACTTGTAGATGCCAACGGATACAAATTGTAATATTATATAGGAACAACATATGCTAAAAATTACAAGCTTAGGCAATTCCTACAGTGAAAAGAGGTATAAATCAATCAAATAATAAATTACAATTAATCCACATCATAAGTTAAAAATTTTATAGAACTGAAATGCTTTGTTTTGAATTCAAGAATAATTCAAATAAAAATATAAGTCATCAGTTACTAGTTAACAAAATTTCATTGCCAGCCTTATTGCTGCAGTTTCCCAAGCAGAAAACCTAAAATCTCGTTGTGAGCACCACCTGAAATTTGCAGACAAAACCTTGTCATCGCTTTGTATTTCTCAGACCTCTGTTATAAATATACTGCTTTACATACAGCCACTTCCATGATTTCTTTTTCTGTCGCCTTTTCACCTCTATAAATGCAACACAACCTCACAGCCAAATAAGGGGATTCGTAACAGACTGCTCGCCCAATGAGGCGCCACATGGACACAAGAATGCCCATGCATCCATGCGTTGTTTCCACAAATTTTATTCTCGTGCATCTACGACTGTGCACCATGAAAGAGGCATCGTGGGGACATACATTAAGACACAATCTTTGACAATATTTAACACAAGGGGAAATTTTGATGTAACCTGGTGATATACCTAAATGTTGGACAATACTCAGTGACACCTCTGAGAAAGATCAAAACAAACATCCTTTGTCATAGCATAGCTATTTAAGAGCAGTAGATGGAGACAAAGAAGAAAAGAGTATCTTCCCCCATGACCTGTCTGGGCATAAATGCCATGCACTGAAATATTCCTCAGTGCTCCATAATGTGCAGAACTCATACCATGACAAAAAAAATTATTTAGACCAAGTCACATGGTGGCATAATAGAATATAGTGTGCAGGATGTTGGGAAATACGGAAGCGTCCAATCCCACCCGTCTGCTTTGACCCACGACGTCACAAATATGGCGGAAACAAAAACAAACACACACTTTCCACAAGAAGCACACTAACGGGACAAGCGCGGGAAATGGGGTGTTTTGGGTGGGGGGCAAACTAAATATAAACAAATTTAGATGCCTTGCGTAGCTAAAACGTGTAAGTGAAGACAGCCATGCATGAATACCCACCCACCTCCCCAGGGGTCGTAACCCCTGCAACCCATAGACGATAAAGATGCTTCAGAAGCTGATTAGTGTTTTTTGTCTTAAAAAAAGAAAAAAAATCTCACGGGATAGAACGAACAGATCAGAAAGATAAATATAATAAACTAAAACAGAAATTGGAGGAAACAGATAATTAAAATAAGTAATAAGTGTTTTTAAATTTTAAAAAAATCTCACGAGATAGAACGACCAGATCAGAAAAGTAAATAAAATAAGATAAAACAGAACTGGAGACAACCACACTCAAACCAAACTCCGCGCCGTCATGACGTCACACACGACTACACCCTTACGTCACGGGTCAAAGCAGACGCGTGGGATCGGACGCTTCTGTCGACCAGGATGTTGTCATGTAAAAGAGAATACTTGATGAAATTTGAACTCATTGGTTCTGGTACAACCAAGACTTCAGAAATCGGGAACGTTTCGAAAATACCCAACAAAGTTTTTGAAACAATCATTGGGCTACTCTACAGACCAGCCCATCACCACTGTATGTTTTCCTCCCGTCACACTCACTGGTTTCGCCAACTCTCAACCAAACTAACTTCTCAATCTAACCTAGATGTCGGACTACACTACAGACTAGTCCATTAACATAGCCAGTTTACCTCCAGTCACACTGATTGGCTTTGGCAACTCTCAACCAAACTATATAACACTAATACGAAACAGTAGCCCACAAGAAATCCTGCTAGTTTCCAAGAAACATACAAGGAGTACATATCAAAACCAGTAACCAACTTTATAATGCATAATAGACAATCACTAATCATCGATCTCACACTATCCATGCTGAAAACAAAATCAATTAGTATCTTCCACCAATCCAAGTCATTAGATTCAGCAATTCTCACTGGCTATTGCATACTACCATCCGATACGCTACGATCATCAGAAATGAACTGCCTACAGCAGCAGGAAAGCTGCCAACACTGTAAGGACACTTTAAACACTGGCAGAACTCCCATAATGAAATCTAACTAATTTCTTCATCCACACATTTGCTAACTACTCTTGAGAAAGGGGGCATGCATAAGCATAATTAATTTACATCTTTATTTCTACTCCGGAATGAAGACTGTGGACAAAGTTTACTTCACTGAGTGCTTGTTGTGAATCTACGCTTGCTGTAAAATGCGGTGACTATCTTAGTTAATTTATGTCACTGTGTGCTGTAGCAGTACTTTGTTTACGTACTAGTTAAGGCAAATCCATTTATACCCCACATCACACACTGCATAATCTTTACCAAATTTCTACAAAACTATTGAAAAATTTAAGGCAGGCCAGAAAAGCAAACAATTAGCATAATGCTGCAGATCAGCTGTCAAAAGACATAAAAATCTTAATAATCATATTTTCTGTGCCAAGTCAGTCAAATGGAATGGACAGCACCTGCAGATCAACTCAACCTGTGATACCAGAGGTCAGGTTCATACTGTGACGTAATGAAGTTGTGGCATCATGCAAATGAGAAGTAAATAGAAAACTGACAATATTTTGTGAAATGTAAGTGTTGGTGTCAGACTGATTTGTAAAGTAACTCAACTTAACACGTTAGGCTGAAATTTGACAATTTGATTGAGAGTTGGCAAGGCCAATTATGTGAATACAAAAATTTTAGTTGGGGGAGACATATTGCTCTAACATAGCCTGAGGCCCACATTATGTTGAAAGGTGACAATCTGGTTTTGAATTGGAGAAGCAGTATAAAGATTTCAGTTAATCTACACTTCCAGACTGCCATGGCCCAAGTTGCACACTATGATACTGCCTCCATCAGAGGCTCTACAGAAGGTGGCAACTGCACTTAACTACTCTTGCCCACAGTGGGCAGCTTTAACTTTCCTCAAAGACAGTGGTGAAAAAGTGTGAGACATCTCAGAAGAATCTACAAGATTAATAGCATCTCTGTGTGCAACATATTTCGACATACAGAATGCACGAGTCAAAATAGGAGGCAATGTGGAAGGAAATAGGCAGAAATCCAAATAAAACAGGTATTAACTCCATAAAATAAACACACTTATAACTAATTAATATTACTGTGTAAAATAATGGTCCGCTGAGCACACTCTCATGAATTAGACCCAACAATTCCATGTCATAATTATTCCTGTGCAGAAACTAGGTCTGTATATAGTAATACCTAATACAATTAATAATTTCTCAGATAGTCCTATGTAATTAATTTCCCTGACTAGATGAATCATCGTGCCCAAGCGGAATTAGGATTTTTGGTTCAATGAGATTATGAGATTGTTCTCTTCAATCTAAAGATTGAATTGTTGTAGATCTCTCTCTCTCCCTCTTTTTTTTGAAATGCCTTTATTGCTTTCTGCAGCGGTGGAATTAAACCATGTAATTCTGTCGAAACTGAATTAAGAAATGAGAATTGAAGCGGTAGACAAGCTTTGTCATTTGCGTAGCGAAATAACTGGTGGTGGCCCAAGTATACATACATGAAATACAAAGTAGCAAAGGCCAGCAATGCATGTTAGTCAACAGATCAGTCTTTTACCTTCAACAACTCTACCAGACTAACACCTCACTTCACCTAGACCTAGTACAATACTACAGATCAGCCTACCGACACACAGTAAGGTGTAGAGGGGGAAGGTGGCGTGTCTTCTGTAAACTTGATGCACTGCGAAATATGAAACACACTAAGCATCACAATGAAAATCCATTAACTCCTCGCTGACTTTCGCTGCAAAAAAAAAAGGAAAGATCTAACGAAATACACACACACTACATACCTGAGATCGAAAGTCTTGTTTGTATTAGAACGAGGAGACGCCAGGAGTGGTCCACCCACATTCTGAACTGTTCTCACACTAGTGTTTTTGGGCGACCTAGCCTTCTCGGAAAGGGGAGAATGGGCATTTCTGTTCCACGGTGATGACTTGTAGGCATAACCCATAGCTTCATTGTATGACTGTTTCTGCGGCGACCTGCTGTCACTTCTATTACACACGTCCAATACACTTCGATTCGCAGGGGAGAGACGATATCTCGTTGGGCTGGAAACACTACGACTAATGTTTAAATCACTGTTTCTTGAGTAACGGCTTCCATTCGTTGCGATCGACACACGTCTCAGCCTTGAAGTCACTGGTGAATCTGCCCGCGAAATACTACGGATTTCACTTTTCGGTTCATCACTCACCAACCCTGATCGCTGTTGAAGATTCCTAACAAATGAAGACATTGTTGACTGCAACCAAATTGATGTACTCAAAATCGCTGACTTCAGTACCTCCACATGGAAACCTAGGTTGTTAGCTTCGTACTCCAAGTACAGGTACGCACACACACCCAAAAACGCTAAAAACACTGCCAGGTACGCAGACAATACACCAAGAGCGATTAGAATAAACAGTGCAATAAAAGTCTCAGCTCGATTTTTGAAAGGTTGCATGTTCACGAAATTCCGTCCATGTTTCCCTTGCTACTAACATGGCGTACGTTATTTTACTATAGGTGGCAGCACCGGAATGCAGGCGCGAACAAGTTGAAAAGTTTTCCTCAAAGAGCCTCCTCGACAGAGATTACTGGATAAAACCAAAGAGGTTGGAGTGTGTAGGCATGACGCATTCGATGATTCGATTGAGCACCACGTAACCGAGCTACATGAAATTCGTATTGTTATTATAATCACCACGAAAATAAAAACGAAAATTTGTGGCAGAATGGTTATTTGTATTGCCTACTGACACATTAACAGAAACGAAAAGTCAGCATTTACTTTCTGCTGGTGAATGATTCATCTAAACTATACTGTAATATGCACTGTTGGTTTCGATGTGACTTCAAACCTTTATGTTTATAATACGTCCACGAAGGACAGTGAAAGGAATGGGTTGTGTATCAAGGCACTGTGACGAAACGCGTGGATAATTCACTAAATACGTTACAGTACGTCCGTGGCGTTTCCGCGAAGATGACACATTCCTACTATCAACGAATCGATGGCCTACTGTTTCCACTTTCCTGGCTGTAGCCTACGAAAGTCAACTTTGTGACTTCTTGTCCCACTTCTTGCAACGAGGTTTCGGAATGTGAACTGTTGAACTCCACCTGAAAATCCTCGTGTGTGTTAAAAAAGGCTTTCTCCTACACCATAGTTCATATGGTGTTTCATCTCCATGTGTGGAACAACTTGATAGGCAAGCAGCTGTAGAACGGCTCCTTTGGCAAGTTGGCACCGAATATCATAGTATGGGCTTTTCCTACCATTGTTTGATTAGCTCTCCATAGGAAGACAAATTTGCTGTGAACCATTTTGTACTGTAAGCTAGTGGATGATACCTTCAGAATTCAGAAATATTTTTGTTGATTGTTGACATATTCAGCCTATGTGCTTTTCCACCATGACTTTGAATGTTTTTATTAGGCCTATCTGCGTGACCTCAGACTTTTTCGTCAGAAAATAGACAAACATGAATCTTGAAAAAAATCATCATTAAATGGGAGAAAATAAAAGTTTCCAGCAGTAGACACTGTCTCCATTGACAGTGTACTAAGTCCAAGCAGTTTTTAAAATGCATTTTGCTAGTTTTGAACAACAGGCATTACCGTTTTACCATGCTGCACAACTCCCATGGCTCCTTGACCACACTGTCCTCATCTAATTCTATTGAAACCTTTCCCAACTTCAGAATACTTTTCCAATTCATATTCCTAGTCTGTGAAGCCATAAGAATCTGCTACCTTCTATGTAGTAGCATTTCACTTATAGGACTATTTAGATATTTGATGCCAGTCTTATGTCATGCAGTAGCTGCCATTATTAGATGATCTTTTGGCAGTTAGTTCACCTTCTGGATCATAGGTGAATTATTTCTTTTAATAAAGGTCATTTTACGCCCTTTGCTTACAATTTTAATAACTGAGAGCAAATTCACAGCTGAATTTAGGATGTGAATGGTGTCAGATGCTTCTGCTGTTTTATAAGAGGTCACATCAACACTTCCAGAAGTCTTTGATAGTTAGCCTTCACCTCCTGCACTGACCACTGAGCTATTGTGTGGTTTGGCATTATGAAGCTTCCCTCGACTGTTAGTGATGCAAGTTGAGGCACAAGGATCTAAATATCACATTTTCCATTTGTGAGAGTGTATAGAATCTCCAGCAAGAAAGGCTTTCTTGTGTTCTATTTTCTAGTTACATTTCCTTTATTGTTATTTTTCAATGAGCTGCCTTCTCTTTTTGCTCTTGTTAGAACAGTATTTAGCTATATGATACGATTTGTTGCACTTGAAGCATTTAATAATGTTTACTTGGACATAATGCTAATTCTTCATTTCCATTTGCAACTTCAGTTTGACATTTTGTATTAGTTTTACTTCAATAGAATGTGTGGTGATACTTGTGCTGCTGTTTTTAAGTGCCATAAACACAGATTGATGATAATCAGGTAAGCCAGCCAAGAACAAAGTTCCTATTCACTCTTCTCTCACTATGAACATCATTTCATTTAGGGGTTAACCTAAACTTGGATATTATGATTTGATTGCAGTAGTAGTCTACTGACTTGGATTTATCTAATTCAGTTGTGACTAATGTTCTAAGCAAGTCCACCCTACGTGTGTGTCAAAATCTTGGAATTCTTATTCCAGTGCATCCGGGCTTCTGCTGCTGTATTTGCCTCCCTTTTGTGGAATAATTTGTCTTTTCAGTTAAGAATATGGTCCGGGAATGTACTTTTCTGTCTCTTTTCTTCCAAGAGTCGTCCAGTTTCATCAGACCTGAAAGAGAGTTTTCTATAACGTACCACAACTTGTCACAGACCAAATACATCATTGTGGTAAATTCCCACATTCAACAGTTTTCACATATGATCAATTTTTTAGGTACTGGAAGTCCAGATGGAGCTCACTCATTTTTAGGTCTGAATAAAAAAAATTATTGGCAATCTGCATGCACAATGAAAATAAAATAAGAAAGATCAGCTTGTACATAATAAATAACAATAAATGGTTTATTTGTCCATAATAACTTAACAGTCGTGGACATAGTCAGTTTACCAACACAATAACATTAAAAAAAGTTTAGAAGTAAAGATAAATTATACACAATAACATTAAAAATCCTTGATGGAGTACAAATAGTTATCAATTAACAGTAGCTTTAATTTTGTGTTGAATATGTTTTCTTTTAACAGTTTTATATTATTTGGCAATCTGTTATAAAAATGTCTTCCAGCAGAAAATGGACTATGATCTGTTGCTGTTTTATTACTAAATTTTATGTGGTAATCCTCTCTCTCTCTCTCTCTCTCTCTCTCTCTCTCTCTCTCTCTCTCCCTCTCTCTCCCTCTCTCCTCTTTTTTTTTAAATTGGCTCATTCCGCATGAAATGAGCCAAGTGGTCATTTTTTGAAAATCAGTACAGTAAAGATTTAGGTGTGGTAATACACTTACAAAATATCTAATTTAATGATTTGAAACTCATTTATATTGTATTCAAGATATTTAGTTATGAATTGACATCCCAAAGATTGTAGTTGACTATACTCCATAAACACCAAAAAACTTCATTATATTTGCTGAACTGATATGCAGTCTGTGAAACAGACCATGCAACAATAAGCACCTTACTGTTTAACAATAGCTTTTCTTTATATCCTGTGCTGAATATTTTTTGCTGGTAAGCTTTCTTCTTAATTTTTTTCTCTTTTTGAAAATGATAGGGATTACTGTCACACCGTGACAAAAAAGAAGATAAAGTTTGATTCTTGTTTGAACAAATACTTCAAAATTTTTAATATTATAGGAAAGTGAGAATAAGAAAATATATCGATTCCTAAACCTATTAAGTTTTGGAAATAACTGTATTTTATCCAGGAATGTTGTTACGGGTGTGACAGTATACATACATTTTTAAAGATATTCCAGCATAATGAAATACCAGTATATAAAATTTAAAACAAGCTGTTTCTGTTCATGTGAAATCTTATACTGCTGAGATTTCAAATAAATACCAGGTCTGCTGACATTAAAAATAAATATAAATAATGTATCTTGCATTCCCAGATAATGAATACTTCAACAGAATGAATGAGAGTGCTGCAGGATAAAGTGAAGGAAGATCCATTGGAACATGAAGAACACCTAAAAAAGGAGAGAGGAAGGGACAAAATGAGAAGAATGAAGAACAGAGAGCAGCTGCTGATGAACCAACGCGATCTAATAAAAAAGAGAGAGAATGACAAAACTAGACAAAGGTTGTGTAGAGAAAGGAAACATAAAAATATGGCAGAAACAAACCATACCACTGAATTAGGATCTTACAAATGTTCCCAGACATTAGGCAAAAAAATCACTTCCAAACAGTCCAAGGAAACAGACTGCTGTTGTCAGGAAACTGGTTAAGGAACTGGATCTTGCTGACATTAAAAGAAATGTCCCAAAATGTTCAAGAAGTCTGCCAACTGAAACATGAAATAAAGCAATCGAGTATTTTTGTCAAGATGATGTTAGTCGAGCTACTCCTGGTATTCGTGATGTAAAATCTATTAAAGATCGCAAAACTGGAAAATGAGGACATGTTCAGAAGCGGTATATGATTATGACTGTTGGTGAGGCATGTGAGGAATTTTTAGAATTCAAACCCTGGTACTCCATTAGGATAGTCAGCATTTTATGAACTAAGGCCAAGTCGTGTACTAACAGTTTCAGAAACACCTCATAATGTATGTATATGCAACTACCATGCAAATTTTAAATTTTTAACTGAAAGCATTTCACATTTGGTTCCAGATTTTCCTATTTCTACTAAAGAGCTGCTTCAGAAAGTTACTTGTGATGTAGAAAATGAGGATTCTATGACACAAAAATGCAGCAAGTGCAAACATTACCTGTCATTGTGGTTGACTGATGAAATCAAGATAAAATTCTGTCCTGAAAGCAGTGGAAGGACTATGATGGAGTGCCAAAGTTGGTGGAAAATACATAAACACTGAAAGTAGCCACTGAAGAGTTAGAGGACCAGATGTCAACATTTAAAAGGCATTTCTCGATAAGAGAAAAACAAGCTAAATATTTTGAATCTTGTAAGAAAGAGCTTACAAAGAATGATGTTGCCATGCAAGTTGGCTACGCCGAGAACTTCTCTTTGACGTCAAAAGATGAAATTCGGGTTGCACATTGGAGCCATAAAGAAGTAACATTATTTATGTGCTGTGTATGGGATAGTCTAAAGACTGTTTCTTCTTATGCAATTGCAAGTGATTATCTTTCACATGACAAATTTGCAGTTTGGTGCTCTCTTCAAAAAATTATATCACATCTAAAACAGCAGAATCGAAATTTACAAAAAGTTCATAGGTTTTTGGACAACTGCACTGCAGAGTTTAAATATAAATTTACATTGTCCTACCTCTGCTGCACCAAATCCTGTTTAAGAATTGAAATTGAGTGGAACTTCTTTGCCGCTTCAAACGGCAAAGGGGCTGTTGATGGGATAGTGGGAATTGTGAAGAGAACGGTTTGGAGAGGAATTAGAAGTCGGACAGTAGCGGTGAATAATGCAAAGGAATTTTCAGATTATGCGAATGGTAAATTGAATGAAGTTCATGTTCTCTTCGTTTCAAGCAGTGATGTAGACAAGACAAAGGAATGGCAGTCAAGGCTTTGGGAAGATGTCATTCCTATTCCTAAAGTGCATTCTAGCCATTATTTTAGAAACTATGACAGTCGCCATGTTTTAGCTGCGGAAACATCTGGCAGTGAAATGGCAAGATATGAAATCTTTCGGGAGATCCCTAAATCCAAGAAACAGCTGAAATTTTCTAATGTTTATTCAGATTCCAAAGAGTCTAATGTTCAAGATAACAAAGCTACATCAGAAAATGAAGTACAGGCAACCATAAATCCAACTAATGAAATTAAAGCTGGAACCTTTTTGATCATCAAGCTACAGAGTGAGAGGGGAAATGGACAGAATTTTATGGCTGTTTGCCAATCAGTGTGTGGCCAATGAAATCAAGGTTGTTTTTAAAACCACGTGAGAAAGAAAACAAACTCTTTTTTGCTAATGAAAATGACATTTCAATTGTTTCTTCACAAAATGATGTTAAAATTTTGAATCCTCGTGTGATTCAAATGAGAGGAAACTGAGTTTTTTATTACTTTGATGAAACTTTCTGTGTATATTTACTTAGTTAGCTAGTTGAGTATTCAGTCCTTTATTTATTTGAACATGACAATGCTTCATTCTCCATATTGTGTATTATGTTGAGCTAAGAGAGTGTTTCAGCTGAAGATGAGGGGTCTGTTAGTCTCTATTAAAGAACAGTGTTTTTTTTAAATTATTATTATTATTAATTTAACACCAAAACCACTTTCATTAAGCAATGTGATTTTTTTGTACTGCAAAAAATGTATTGAATCCATTATCAACCAGTAATTCTCTGAAATATTTCGAGAAATTTGTACATATCACACCCGTGACACAATTATGTCACACCTGTGACAACAGAAATTATGTTATTACTTTGAAAATAATGTAAGTTTCTTTCTGATATGTTCATGGCTAATGCAGTAAATTTTCAGTATTATACAGTTATTAATTTGTTTACATATAATCATTCAATTCACAGATTTTTCCCTGTAATGGTCAATGTGCTACATTGCACTTCTGAATTTTGTCACACCCGTGACATATGATTTTTGGTTAATAATTAGGTTTCCATCAATTACAAAAAGAAAATTATATTCGGACTTAGTAATGTAATCAATTTCCTTTTAAACAATATATATTAAAAGGGGAATCTTTAATATGGGACTTTTAAAATTATTATAAAGTTCATTTATAGAGTTCAAGTGTTACACCCATGAGTATGGAATCAGTCAATTATGGATTTCACTATTGATTACGCTACCTCCATATTTTCTATTATAAACAGTATAGTTCTGAGAACATAAAATGAATATACTCTTAGTATGTTATACTTAATGAAATATTCTCTGCGGGACTGACACTTACTAATATTAACTATTATCCTAATTGTTCTTTCCTGGGCTCTAAAAGCCCTTTCCATATATATCATTGATGCCCCACCCCAAATCTTGATACCATACTGCAGGTGGGAGTGTATAATCCCAAAGTAGATTTGTCTTAAAACTGGTTGTGCTATTATGCTAGAAAGGCATTTTAGCAGGTAGGTGTTATAGGGGATTTTTTTACACATGTAGCTGATGTGTCCTCTCATGTAAGATGTTAGTCTACTACAACACCCAGGAATTTATGTTTATCAATTGTTTCAACTGATAGCTCTGGTTCTGTTTAATTTAGCAGAAACTCCATCAGAACTGTCCTGTCCTTATTTAGTGCCAATTTGTTTTTGGTGAGATATTCTGTGATGAAGCTAATGTTCTCTGCATTATTTTGCACTGCTGACTCTTTTGTAGAGCCCCAACTTATGAAAGAGGTATCATTAGCATAATTTATTAGGTTTGAATTTCGTGGAATTATTATATCGTTGATGTAGGCTACACAATAAACAAAAAAGGCCCAATAACGCTTCCCCGAGGGAGTCAACAGTTAAGAATTTAATAAGATGATTTTACTGTTTGTGTGTCTCCCTGTTGTATAATACAGCTTTACACATTGTCTCTTGTCAACACAGTAAGATCTTAACAAATCTAATGTTACTCCTCTGAATCCGTAAGCTTCTAATTTATGTAGAAGAACAGAATGATTTACAGAGTTGAAAGCCTTGAATAGGTCTAAAAAGGTGCCAATAACTTTGTTTCCATCTTCAAGTTTATTCAATACCACTTGCAAAAATGTAGCTACAGCTGTTATTGTAGACCTGCCCTTCCTGAAACCATGCTGACAGTTTTGTATTTTTAATAGATTGTACTTACAGAAAAAGATTGAAGTTGATCAAGAAGTAGCCTTTCCAACAGCTTCCCGAGTATTGATGTCAATGAAATAGGCTTATAATTTTGTATATCTGCAATTATTCCCTTTTTATGCACCGGTCTTATTTTGGCGACTTTTTAACTGGTCGAGAAATGACCCCTGACTGAAAGAGCTGTTTATTAAGTGTTGTAGTGGCTTTATTAATTCATTACTGCATTCTTTCAGAAATTTCACTGAGATGTCATCCCAGCCACTGGATGTATTTGCTTTTAAGTTGAAAATGGTTTTCAGGATTTCCAGTTCTGTATCACACTTCAGGAAGAATGAATTACTGACATTACTGGGATTTAGCACCTGTGGTGGGTCAATCATATCATCCCTACTCATCTTACTAATCTGGTCTATCAATCTCTCACATACTTCCTTTGGGTCACTCAGCAATTTTTCATTGTCACTTATTATTATATTATTGCACACTGTGTTGCTGCTCCCTCCCCTTTCCTTATTTACTACACTCCACACTGTTTTGGTAACATTACTACCTTGCCTCATCTGTTCAGCATACATCTGTGCTTTTAATGCATAACCACTTACAAACTGATTCCCAATTTCTGAGAATTACTTCTGTTTTTGATATTTATAAAACATTGCTTTCACACCCATTAAGTTTTAATAGAGGGTTCTCGTGGTAGAACTGCTCCTAACAGCTTCATGTATAGATCCATCACCGTGATGCTGTTTGTAATAAAAATTGCCTTATTCAGTCTTGTATTTTCTTGATGCTGTAGTCCTGATATGCTGTGCCACTGCTCAATTTCGTTTCCATCTGTGGAGGGTCGAGGGCTGTGGGAGAGCTTGTACCTTCTAGCAACTCTAAACGAAATCATGTAACCACAATTTAAAAAACTATCCTGTATGTAACTGTTCTCATAACTCTTTACAATACTGAGTGAATACATCATTTATTACAATGTGCTTGTAGCTGGTCTTTACATCGTACTTCATCGCCTGACAAGTAGTTGGTGAGTTAGTAAGTCTGACTGAGATTGTTTAACAACCTTCTTTTGTTCTCGTGTGAAACCACTGTCATTCAGATGTCTTCTTCTCTCGGATCCACAGCATCACTGCACTGTGGCAGCAAGGTGTAAACAACTTCTCCATTACAAATAAATCAACTCACTCACACTGCACTTGTTAATGCATTGTACTCTCATTTCTCCTTTCATATCTGCACATAAATTCAAAAAATGTGCGCACAGTAAGCAATAAACTACTTAATAGCTACTAAAATACATTTTCAACTCCAACAAAAATCTTTTGTCGGCCTAAGACGATAATAGTGGAACACGTTGTTCCAGGAATTTCATGCTACTCTACACCAAGTACTGAGCCCATAATCTTTTGTTGAACATTTTTAGTATAACTAACTTGAAATCTTTCTGAAAGACCATTTTGTTAAATGAAAAGTAGTAAGTGTACTACAATGACTAAACACATATACTATAACACAACCACCACAGAGTAACAGTAACACAAATGTGCAAACAGGAAACTGTTGATCTCAATTTATGTATCCCAACATAAACACACACATCAAAAAAAGTTTTGTATCACCTCGGTTCCAAGAGTTCTGGAACCTGTACAGAAAACTGGAATAGAGATCAACATAAACATCATTTCTGCCCTTTTTATTGCTCATAAAAACCACACTTTGCATGTTGTACCACCATACAGCGAGACCTTCATAGGTGGTGGTCCAGATTGCTGTACATACTGGTACCTCTAATACCCAGTAGCATGTCCTCTTGCATTGATGCATGCCTGTTTTCATCGTGGCATATTAGCCACAAGTTCATCAAGGCACTGTTGGTCCAGATTGTTCCATTCCTCAACGGCGATTCGGCGTAGGTCCCTCAGAGTGTTTAGTGGATCATGTCATCCATAAACAGCCATTTTCAATCTATCCCAGGCTTGTTTGATAGGGTGCATGTCTGGAGAACATGCTGGTCACTCTAGTCGAGTGATGTCGGTAATCTGAAGGAAGTCATTCGCAAGATGTGCATGATGGGGGTGCAAATTGTCACCCATGTAGACGAATGCCTCATCAATATGTTGCCGATACGGTTGCACAATCGGTCGGAGGAAGGCATTCACGTATCGTACAGCTGTTACGGCGCCTTCCATCACCAGCAGCTGCGTACCTCGGGCCCACATAATGCCACTCCAAAACAACAGGGAACCTACACCGTGCTGCACTTGCTGGACAGCGTGTCTAAGGCATTCAGCCTGACCAGGTTACCTCCAAACACGTCTCCGACGATTGTCTGGTTGAAAGCATATGTGACACTCATTGGTGAAGAGAACGTGATGCCAATCCTGAGCGGTCTATTCGGCATGTCGTTGGGCCCATCTGTGCCTTGCTGCATGGTGTTGTGGTTGCAAAGATGGACCTCACCATGGACATCGGGAGTGAAGTTGCGCATCATGCACCCTATTGCGCACAGTTTGAGTCGTAACATGGCGTCCTGTGGCTGCACAAAAAGCATTATTCAACACGGTGGTGCTGCTGTCAGGGTTCCTCCGAGCCATAATCCATAGGTAGCGGTCATCCACTGCAGTAGTAGCCGTCGGACAGCCTGAGTGAGGCATGTCATCGACAGTTTCTGTCTCTCTGTGTCTCCTCCATGTCCGAACAACATCGCTTTGGTTCATTCCGAGGTGCCTGGACACTTCCCTTGTTTAGAATCCTTCCTGGCACAAAGTAACAATGCGGACGCGATCGAACCGCGGTAGTGACTGTCTAGGCACGGTTGAACTACAGACAACATGAGCCGTGTACCTCCTTCTTGGTGGGATGACTGGAACTGATTGGCTGTCGGACCTGCTCCGTGTAATAGGCGTTTCTCATGCATAATTGTTTACACCTTTGGGCAGGTTTAGTGACATCTCTGAACAGTCAAAGGGACTGTGTCTGTGGTACAATATGCACAGTCAACGTCTATCTTCAGGAGTTCTGGGAATGGGGTGATGCAAAACTTTTTTCATGTGTGTAATTATGTCAGAGCAACATTTGATACTTGCATGTCTTATCCTAATACAATGATTAAGAAGTTTCGAAGTGCAGATGTGACACTTGGATGCAGTATGTACACCCACAGAGCTGTGTTGATTTAATTGTTAGTGAAGCTATGAGTACATATGTAATGAAGACTTTATTTCTGAACTTGAGTACTCACATGTAGCATGAATTTCCACTTGATAATCGCTTCATAATATTTATAAAAGACACTGCTAAAGAATATTTACTGTCTAGTATGGCTCATGTGGTGACAATTCTGAGTAACTTTGTTCACAGAAACAAAATTTGTTGAAAATACAATAAACTAATTATCTTTGAAAGACAGTGTACCAGAATTGTAATAAAGTGTAGCAGATTAGTTAATAAGTTCAAAGTATTTTTTTTTTTTTTTTGTTTGCGATGGTGAAATAAAGATTTAATGTAATAAAGTACTGGAGTATTGTTATATTGTAAATAAAATTATAAATTAGGTTCACAGCCCATTTGTTGTTGAAATTCCTTTTTACAGAGGTCGTAACTGAATACGATCTCTCAGGTTTTCTCTGTGTGATTAGTCATAACTGATTATGTTTGCACTAGTGGTTGTAATGGTAAATTGAAATATGGGTAAGAGCTACATAGTGGACACCCCTTACACTTTGCTGTCGCCTATGTATGCATCAAAATACTCATTGTAGACTTGTCCATAATTTGATATAGGGTTGCTGAATTTACCTCGCAATTTTAATTTTGTAAAGAAAAACGCATTAAATATGCAAGGTACAATAAAATGATGTGATTGAAGACATTAGAATATGCTGCAGATTAATCTGTTACCACAAACTTTATTTTGCATTTACATTCATTGGCTTCACTGACTCCCAGCCAGATTACCAATTTATAACTTAATATATATCGGATAAGGCTTAGGAGCTCAACGAGGGATTTTCGTACAGAGATGTTGTGTTCCTCTGAGTAAGCATCTCTTCAGTGCTAACATTCTGATAGTGGGACATTTTGATGATGAAATGACTGGAAGAATGTTTTGCCATTCATACTGTAATCTCATACACGAAATAGTTGTACTTTGATTAAAACAGGAATAAAACCATTAGCTGCTTTGCCTCATGCAGTCCATGCATACCAAATGGAATTCCACGTAAGCAAACTAGGTTGTCGACTTTAAGACGAGTAGTCTGCCATGAAAGTACATCAAATCAAAATACAGCCTTTGACAAGGCTTTCTGGTCAGTGATTTTAATCTGAGGGGGTAAGTTACACAGAAGGGCTTAAATGGTTGAACCCTCTCAAATGTGTCAGACAGACATTTCCTCTGGCTTCAGCTAATAGCTGCCCTCAGCATTGGACCACAGAAACATGATTGTAAGTATATGTTCATGTACTGCTGAAAGGAATACTTATATTACGTGTCATTGTACTGTAGCAGTCTTGGCCAAGATTTGTGCACCGTAAGTACAGCCGAATCTGCTCTGTGTTCCACCTTCCTCCATAATTGCACTATTCTAGTGAGTCAAATGAAAACCTTAAATATTTTTTAAATATTATTTATTGTGCAGAAGTGGTACAAAGCTGCATCACTTTTCAACGTAATCTCCTCCACGCTCAATGCAAGTCCTCCTGCGCTTACAAAGTGCATAAATTGCTTTAGAAAAAAATTGTTTTGGTAGTCCGCGCAACCACTCGTGCACCGCGTGGCGTACCTCTTCATCAGAACGGAACTTCTTTCCTCCCATTGCGTCTCTGAGTGGTCCAAACGTATGGAAATCACTTGGGGCAAGGTCTGGTGAGTATGGTGGATGAGGAAGACACTCAAAATGCAGGTCTGTGATTGTTGCAACTGCTGTACGGGCAGTGTGGTGCCTTGCATTGTCATGTTGCGAAAGGACACCTGCTGACGGCAATCCGCATCGCTTTGATTTGATTGCAGGCCGCAGATGATTTTTAGGAGATGTGTGTATGATGCACTGCTGACAGCGATCTCTCCAAGCATGTAATGCTCCAAAATGACGCCTTTTTCGTCCCAAAAGAGAGTCAGCAAAACCGTCCCTGCTGATGGTTCTGTTCAAAACTTCTTTGGTTGTGGTGATGAGGAATGGCGCCATTCCTTGCTCGCTCTCTTCGTTTCCGGTTGGTGGAAGTGAATGCAGTTTTCGTCCCCAGTAACAGTTCTTGCAAGGAAGCCGTCACCTTCTCGTTCAAAGTGCCGAAGAAGTTCTTCACCAGCATCGACGCATCGTTCTCTCATTTCAGGAGTCAGCTGCCGTGGCACCCATCTTGCAGACACTTTGTGAAACTGGAGTACATCGTACACAATGTGGTGTGCTGACCCATGACTAATCTGTAAACATGCTGCAATGTCATTCAGTGTCACTCGGGTTTTTCCTTCACTATGGCTTCAACTGCTGCAATGTTCTGTGGATTCACAATTCATTGTGCCTGACCTGGGAGAGGAGCATCTCCCACTGAAGTCACTCCATTCGTAGACTTGCTACTGTGACAAACACGCATCACCGTACCGAACCTTCATTTGTTGATGAATTTCAATAGGTTTCACACCTTCACTACGCAAAAACCAAATAACAGAATGCTGTTCTTCCCTGGTGCAAGTCGCAAGTGGGGCGGCCATCTTTATACTGACACTGCGACGGTATGTGTGCATCTGCACTATGCTGCCACCTACAGGCCATCCTGCACGCTGTTTGTAGCACACTTACCAATTTACAGGATAACGGCACAAAATTTCAATTTGTGATTACAAATTTAAGGTTTTCATTTGACTCACCCTCGTATACCTGCAACTATGGTTCTTGATACAGTCAAACACGTGAAGCCACACCAAACACAAGAATGGTCTGACAAATAAATCGAAATCAGCCTTCAAACATGCAACATCTTGTAATCTCTTTGAGAACTCATGATGAAATGTTTCAATTACTGAAACATATTCAGTCGTGTATAGTCCACAGATGGCTGCTTTGAGTTTTGGGAAATGTTCCATGTCATGAACTTTAAACTGATTTGTCCATACTATTATTCATGATTATTTTTATCATCATCATCATCATCATTATTATTACTACATTATTATTATTGTTCTTATTATTGTTATTATTACTATTGTTATTGTGTTTACCTTGTCTGCCATATCTGTTACCAAATGACTCTCTCCTTTCTGTAGACACTTCATAAATTCAAATAATTGGTGATGTGAACCATGAAAGTTTTTGTCACCACTCTACTTGTGCTTAATTCAGTTTTTTTCCTTAATGGCTGCCTTCACTTCAGCCAGCATTCACTGTCGTTCATCAGAAGACAAGTGGATCTTGTCATCTTTGTTGCTAGTGTTGGAACAACATTGCCGTAACTCCTTTTGCAGCTCGTAAAAGTGTGATGCCATATCGAGGAGCACTTTGCGTGTCCTTCAAACAATACAAAAGGTACAACATTTCCCGTTCAGCATCGAATGATGTGGCTTCTCCACTTTCTCATTTTTGGAAAATTGTGTAGGTGCCACAGTATTTCTAATACAGACTATAAATCTAATTTAACACAAGTAGTATTCTCAGCGAACTGCTCGGCGGCAGTCCGGCAGTAGTAACATCTGGCTGCAGCCTTCCATTTCCTTTTCCTCCTCATCCATCATCCCTACTTGCCGTCGCACTTGGGGCACTAGGCAGGAGTGCAGTCGGTGCGAACGCGCTCATACATGCCATTTGGCCAGGTCTGTAATATAGCTTTGGAAGACATATACAGGCTACAAATTAGTACAGCATGACGTCATGCTGGTGTTCCCTTATAGGGGCAGCACTAGTCGTAATTCGAACAACCAATTCGTCTCTTGTGTTTACTTTTTCTTTGTAGACTTCACCTTTCTGCCAGTTTACCTTCCAAGGGATGTTAGGTTTCTCGGCCACCGAGGCCCGTGAATGTTATCCCTTAGATTTTTGTGTGTGTGTAGTTGAAAGGCAAAGTCTACAAAGGAAAAGTAAACACGAGAGACAAATTGGTTGTTCGAATTACGAATAGTAGTTCCTTCTTAAGAGTATGCCAGAATGACCTCAGAAGAACTACACGTGGTGTGATCGAGAAAGTTCAAATCTGCATTAAAGTATGAGAAGGAATTTATAAAAACTAATTTTGAACTTTAAAATTCGGTTTATTAAAAAAAGTTAAAAATCTTTTACTGCCTGGATGACATTTACTTAAAAAACTCATGTCTTCTACTTTGAATGGGGACAGTCAAGTTAGTTCAGCTGGACATACAAGCATTTCATTTCATTGTTGACAATTTGTGTGATGAAATGATGGCGATTTCATGCTCTATTACAATTTTGTCAACCAGGGTGTAGAACCATCCTGTTTTTGTGCTGTTGCATAAAAGTTTTTTTTGCTGAACTTGCCTCTCGTACCTGGATTTCCTGCTTATTGGGAGCGGTCACCTTACCATTTCGCTATCTGAGTGTAACTCACGGCCAGACCCAAACTTCCATATGTCATCAACCGTGGGTCTACAATCTGTACTTGTACATCCATTATATGTATTCTCGTAAAAGGGAGACATTTTACTTCAAAGTTGCTCACTTTGTGTCGGCAGATAAATATGATACTGCAGTGCTTGTGTTATTCTGAATTCAAGGCAAAGTTCATTTGTACATGCCAAGTGAGGCGACTTTCAATTAAAATGTCTCCCCTGCATGAGAATATACATAATGGATGTAGTGCAGGTTGTCGACACACGGAAATTTGGGTCTGCCGTGACTCGTGCTTGGATGGCCAAATGGTAAGGCAAACGCTCACAATAAGCGGGAAATTTAGGTTTGAGTCCTGGTCTAGCACAAATTTTCATTGTCGCCATTCCATTATACAGCTGATGGTTACCCATATTCGGAACTGAGAATACATTTCGTGTGTATGATCTGTAGATGGTTGCTACTTACAAAAGAGACTAGCTAGTCACGAAGATGACGTGCTACAGAAGCGAAATTTAACCGACAGGAAGAAGATGCTGTGAAATGCAAATATTAGCTTTTCAGAGCATTCACACAAGGTTGGCGCCTGTGGCGACACCTACAATGTGCTGACATGAGGAAAGTTTCCAACCGATTTCTCCTACACAAACAGCAGTTGACTGGTGTTGCCTGGTGAAACGTTGTTGTGATGCCTCGTGTAAGGACGAGAAATGCGTACCATCACATTTCCGACTTTGATAAAGGTCGGATTGTAGCCTATCGTACTGCGACATTGTTGCTCGCATTGGTCGAGATCCAATGACTGTTAGCAGAATATGGAATCGGTAGGTTCAGGAGGGTAATACGGAACGCTGTGCTGGATCCCAACGGCCTCGTATCATTAGCAGTCGAGATGACAGGCATCTTATCCGTATGGCTGTAACGGATCGTGCAGCCACGTCTCGATCCCTGAGTCAACAGATGGGGATGTTTGCAAGACGACAACCATCTGCATGAACAGTTCGACGACGTTTGCAGCAGCACGGACTATCAGCTCGGAGACCGTGGCTGCTGTTACCCTTGATGCTGCATCACAGACAGGAGCGCCTGCAATGGTGTACTCAACGACTAACCTGGGTGCACGAATGGCAAAACGTCATTTTTTTCAGATGAATCCAGGTTCTGTTTACAGCATCACGATGGTCGCATCCGTGTTTGGCAACATCGCGGTGAACGCACATTGGAAGCATGTTTTCGTCATCACCATACTGGCGTTATCACCCGGTGTAATGGTATGGGGTGCCATCGGTTACACCTCTCGGTCATCTCTTGTTCGCATTGACGGCACTTTGAACAGTGAACGTTACATTTCAGATGTGTTACGACCCGTGGCTCTACCCTTCATTTGATCCCTGCGAAACCCTACATTTCAGCAGGATAATGCACAACCGCATGTTGCAGATCCTGTACGGGCCTTTCTGGATACAGAAAATGTTCGAGTGCTGCCCTGGGCAGCACATTCTCTAGATCTCTCACCAACTGAAAACGTCTGGTCAATGGTGGCCGAGCATCTGGCTCATCACAATACGCCAGTCACTACTCATGATGAACTGTGGTATCATGATGAAGCTGCATGGGCAGCTGTACCTGTACCCGCCATCCAAGCTCTGTTTGACTCAATGCCCAGGCATATCAAGGCCATTATGGCCAGAGGTGGTTGTTCTGGGTACTGATTTCTCAGGATCTATGCACCCAAATTGTGTGAAAATGTAATCACATGTCAATTCTAGTATAATATATTTGTCCAATGAATACCCGTTTATCATTTGCATTTCTTCTTGGTGTAGCAATTTTAATGGCCAGTATTGTATGTTAATTTTTCTATGTAAATGTGATATAAGCGGTATAAATTTTGTGACATTTGCCTTTTAGCCAATTATTCCATGCCACTGGCATTCCACTTAAGAGATTTGCTGTGGGCCCAGGAGGCTTGCAGCTTGGGACAATCCCACTGAAATCGTAGAACGACAAGAAGTTGACTTTGGCTAGCACACAGTTAGCAGATTAGATAGACAAAACCATATCGAGAATAATTGTAATATCTAATTCTGAGTTGGATATAATATGGAACGAACAGCTGTAACAGAGGTAGAATATGTGTATGTTCGAAAAGAAGACATGCTGAGTTCATTGAGCAGTACTTGGAATTTTTAGACTAATACTCAGCTGGTACAAGCAGAGCCACTTCCAAGAATGGGGTTTGAAGCCTGATGAAGACCCTATTCACAGTAATCCTAGCGATGGTTACGAAACAAGCAGTCTACATTTATCAACAATAGTGACCACGAGACACTTCTTAAAAACCAACTTCCTTACAGTATCATCGCCTATGACAAGTTCCATTCCAAGGTCTTCATGTATTTAATGGTATAATTAAAAATGGGTATTTGAAAACAGCAACAGAAATTTTTTTGCATGGTTAAAATACAAGAAATTATGCTCCATGTACTACTGAAAAGTGAAAGAAACATGTCAACAGATTTTGCACTTATCAGGGGATCATTTGGAAGTCAGAGTAATGTAACTGAGGCACCTGTGTGAGTACAAGCTGCTATAGTATTACTGAATGTCTAATATAGCCAAGGAAATGGACTATGGATCTAGATCTCTGACTTAAACTAAGATTATATTGAACTGCTCATGACTCCTGGGCTTCAATAAAAGATGAGACTATTATTATTATTATTATTATATTAAGTGTGCATGAACAGACAAAATTTATCAATAAAATTAGCAGACAACCAACAATGTTCAAACCTGTGGTTGTATTATATAGCTGCTTCCTCAATATTTACATGATCACTTTGATATTAGTCACAGGAAACAATTTATCTGCATCTGTGACAATACAATACTGCTTACAAAGGCCAGTGCTACTTCACACATGGCTTTTACCACAAACACTGCTACTCGTAACTATCAGGAATCTTCAGTCCTTAAATGTAGATAATCAAATGATGAAATTATGACTAAACAATATCAGAACATGGTGATTGGGTGGTTAACAGTTGGAATCAGAGCACCTTGTGCTATGAAAAAAGTGCTCTGCCTAATTCATAGGACAAAGTTTAATCAATAAACTTCCACTACGACTACCATCACAATAAAAGCCTCCAATCCAGTACCAAAAGATGAAACAACCAAATGCAAATGCCTTTGATTTACTCATGAAGATATGTGTAACACCAATATCCATAAATCTTACAACAGTACAAGCCTAAGATGGCAGTTCTTTCAGCTACTGTGAGGTTTCTGACAGAGTATTAAAATCTTATTCTGTATAGAGAGGACCACTCCTAATCCAGCCTTGCAGTCATTTAAAAAACCTGATCTACTAAAATAAATTATACTAAATGTTAACCTAAGTTATAGTAGGAAATAATATAGGAGTAAAGGAGACTACTTGCTGAATAGAGGAAGTAGTGAGTTGTTTACAGGTGCAAACGAAAGAGAAAGAACATGTGATAGCTTTCAGAATAAATGCTGTGATGTGTATCACAGTAGCTTAGATTTTCATAATTCTGACCACTTTTCCCAGGTGCCATAATTAACCAAAGATGTTCTGCAGAAACAAATTCAGAGTAGCTCAAACATCGGTCCTTTCCATTTGAAATAGAAGAGAAGTGAGATTCTTTGTAGCAGGTGAAAGAGTCCAGTGAGAAATGTAATTTATTCTATTCTACTGTGTTGAGAGTTTCTGACTATTGCTGCCCTGTTTGAAAAATCCAAAAGGTAGTAACACATTGCCAATACGTGAGTAATTCTGTACCATAACTCCCACCATGTCTGACTAGGCTCTGATAAACTATACATGATATTTAATCTCCTTTATTAAGTCTTTAATGACCACAATGCTGACGGAATGTTCAAACTTGCCTCCCTCCTTTATAAAGTTACTACTATGGCAGATTTTTAAGGACAAATACAGAAGGCAGACTAATTTCATTATCATCTTCTTTAAACCATTTAATGAAATCGGGCCTCTCTTCAGACCTTTCTGTCGTGGCACTCTCTCAGTGCAGCACTGTAATTGCTGACATCCACATTAATTCACTAACAGCATACAGTCGCTCTTCTCGATAACCCTACCGCTCACACGCGTCGTGGCTTGTCAAATGACAGTGTCGATGTCATTCCATCATACAAACAGTGTACAGTGCCACATTTGTACCTGGTGACCAAAATTGGAAATTTTTTTTTTTTTTTTCCTGGCGTAAGTCAGTTCCAAAATAATGCGTCAGAATATGTACGGAGGTTTGCTGCCATATGATCATTACAGTCCACACTAGACCACCATTAGTAGCTGCACTTAAAATATAACTACAGATTTGTACCACCGTTGAATTGTAATTTCTGACCTTTGTGTCTGCAGGTATCAGAGTACATAAAAGACTCTTTGCACTCGTTATAAACAACTTCGTCTTGAAAAAATTTTCAAGGAGTGCTTGGAAATCCTTATATGAACAAAATACTCCTTATATACACATCAAAAAAAGTTTTGCATCACTTTGCTTCTGAGAGTTCCAGAACCTGTACAGAAAATTGGAATAGAGATCTGCATAAACATCATTTCCGTCTTTTTTATTGCTCATGGAAACCACACATTCCTTGTTGTACCACCAAACAGCGAGACCTTCAGAGGTGGTGGTCCAGGTTGCTGTATACACCGTTACCTCTAATACCCAGTAGCACGTCCTTTTGCACTGATGCATGCCTGTATTCGTCATAGCATACTATCCACAAGTTCATTATGGCACTGTCGGTCCAGATTGTCCCACTCCTTAACGACAATTCAGCGTAGATCCTCAGAGTGGGT
Organism: Schistocerca piceifrons; assembly: GCF_021461385.2. Lineage (NCBI taxonomy): Eukaryota > Metazoa > Arthropoda > Insecta > Orthoptera > Acrididae > Schistocerca > Schistocerca piceifrons. The sequence goes on along the minus strand of NC_060148.1, from coordinate 143,212,114 downwards.
CACGTCATCCATAAACAGCCCTTCTCAATCTATCCCAGGCAAGTTCGATAGGGTTCACATCTGGAGAACATGCTGGCCCCTCTAGTCAAGCGATGTTATCCTGAAGGAAGTTATTCGCAAGTGGTGCACAATGAGGCTGTGAATTGTCATCCACGAAGTCAAATGCCTCGTCAGTATGCTGCCGATATGGTTGCACTATCAGTTGGAGGATGGCATTCACATATCGTACAGCTATTACAGTGTGTTCCATGACCACCAGTGGTGTACGTTGTCCCCACATAATGCCACCCCAAAACAACGGGGAACCTCCACCTTGCTGCACTCGCTGGACAGTGTGTGTCTAAGGCCTTCAGCCTGACCGGATTGTCTCCGACAATTATCTAGTTGAAGGCATATGAGACCCTCATCGGTGAAGAGAATGTGATGCCAATCCTGAGGGAGTACTTGTATTACTGTCCATGTTTTACTCCCCTTGTACTTGTCTCATCAAATACTGTTCATATTTTACTTTGCTCATTTATTTAATGTAAACTGGTATACAGCCACTGCTTTGATTATAATGTTAATGTTAAAATACAGTACCATCACACTTTCAAACTGGAGGTTCCCTCAAACACCTCAATTTTCCTGCATTTACTAATTTCAGTTTAAGTTCCTCGTGTATTCTGTATTTACATTGACAACTGTCTCTTCTTTCTTAATTGGTTGTGTATCACTCTCCATGTTTCATACCTCTTGATGCAGCCTTGTCTAGTACTAATTTTATCTTATTTTGTAAGTTTTGATTATTAATAGAAACTGTTATGTAGGCATGCTATTCCTATTTTGTGCTAAATGTTTTCCTGTCAGCTCCACTGTTATTTATGTACTGTTCAGTTTTTACTATTTCATTGCAAAGATGTTACTCACTGTATGTTTCTACTTCACTCTAGATGTGTTACTTCTCTTCCAATGTTGTCTGCTAACATTTAACTTCTTTGGTGATAATACTCAGTAAATGTCTGAAGATGGCCTTGTAAGCCGAAAACCGGTTAGCAATAAAAAAATATTGTAGAACAAAAGCAAACTGGTGCTTTTCATTTATTATTATAATGTTGTTCCACCAAGAACCGACGGAAGATTCTGTTAATATGAAACCAGAATTGTTGAATAATATAATTAAGTTGACTTAATAAAAGTTAAATTCAATAACACTAAGAATCATCTTTCTACAGAAAAAGTTAACCTTGTTTTTCTTGGTAAAACTGTATTACTCTAAAAAAAGTTTCTGACGCGGAACTACAGACTTTATGTATGGTTGTAAAATCTGTGCTAATTAAAATTGTGTCAGTTATAATTTCAAAGTGCCTGCATTTTTCAGGATTGTAAGAAATTTATGGTGTTTAATATCAATAAATTTAGTGGAATAGAAACAAAATCATATGAGAAAGATGATATGTCTTCTAAATAGCTTATCAGATTTAAATATTATGAAAACTTCAGACTGTGATGACATTCATGCAGATTTTGTCACAAATCATTTGCATAATTGCTGAAGAATTTTTAAATTTTGACAAAGAAACTGTGAAACTGGACAAATTCTTTTCCTCTCACTTGAAAGCGAATCATTTAGAAGTTTTACCATGTGCCCAGAAGCTGCTTCTACTAAGCCATGATCAAGCAACTGTGGAAAGAAAAAAAAAAAAATGAAGTTGAAAATCTTAAAGAAGAATCATACAAATATGTAGATTTGAGAATCATTTGTGATCATATACATACCTTAGGTGTAAATGCAAAAAAATAGTTGTTATCAATAAAGATTTGCGAAACTCTGTTTCAATGGCAAGACATCGTTGCAATCAATATCTCGAAGATGTAAAAAAAATACAGAAAATGCCAAACAAAAATGGAAGATTGACACTTATGACCTTAATGAAAATGAATTTAAAATGGAAAGACAATTTTTACAACGCTCAACGCTGCATACATTATCTTACAAAATTTGCAGATGAATTCACTGATCAGGCAGAGAAACAACATGATATGACTTCGTTAACAAACTCAAATAGTTTGGTGTGTGTGTGTGGGGGGGGGTAAGAAAATGCAGAAATTGCAAGAAACAAAATTTCAAAGGGACAAATTAGCTTTAATACATTGTTCCACACAACGCATACTTCTGCCCCCAAAATGGTTTTATAGTTTTTCCAGTTTTTCTTTTTACAAATGTTACTTCTGTTTGCCATAACCTGGTTCATCATTTATTCTAATTTTTGAATGTATGGAACACAAGGATTACTTTCTCTATGTTATTGCTAATATTTGGTTTATACTTTGAGTACATATATGACGATTTGTATAGACTCATATCTTCGGCGAATAAAAGTAATGCAGGCTTTTTAATAATTTTTTTAAGCAAGTATGAAATGAACAGGATTCACCTTCAAATACGAAGTAAAATACAAATATCATGATTATACAAAGGTTCAATTGATTATTTCTTTTCTAAAATACGAAATTAAGTTATATTTCTTCCGTGTATGCAGTGGTTTTTCCCCTTTCCACAATTTACTTAAAAAAAATCATTGTGCACAAGATACATGAGTGTTTAGGGTTTATTTGGTCTGCACATATGACCATCAGTCATGATTAAAAATAAATAAATAAATAGTGGAATATTCTGTATACAATATTGTGACTAGTGCGTGATTTTAAAACTAACTGTTAAACTCTGGTTGTTGTTGTTGTTGTTGTTGTTGTTGTCGTCTTCAGTCCTGAGACTGGTTTGATGCAGCTCTCCATGCTACCCTATCCTGTGCAAGTTTCCTCATCTCCCAGTACCTACTGCAACCTACATCCTTCTGAATCTACTTAGTGTATTCATCTCTCGGTCTCCCTCTACGATTTTTAACTACCATGCTGCCTTCCAATGCTAAATTTGTGATCCCTTGATGCCTCAGAACATGTCCTACCAGTCAGTCCCTTCTTCTAGTCTAGTTGTGCCACAAACTCCTCTTCTCCCCAATTCTGTTCAATACCTCCTCAGTTATGTGATCTACCCATCTAATCTTCAGCATTCTTCTGTAGCACCACATTTCGAAAGCTTCTATTCTCTTCCTGTCCAAACTATTTATCGTCCATGTTTCACTTCCATACATGGCTACACTCCATAGAAATACTTTCAGAAACGACTTGCTGACACTTAAATCTATACTCGATGTTAACAAATTTCTCTTCTTCAGAAACGCTTTCCTTGCCATTACCAGTCTACATTTTATATCCTCTCTACTTCGACCAACATCAGTTATTTTGCTCCCAAAATAGCAAAAGTCCTTTACTACCTCAAGTGACTCATTTCATAATCAAATACCCTCAGCATCACCCGACTTAATTCGACTACATTCCATTATCCTCGTTTTGCTTTTGTTGATGTTCATCTTATATCCTCCTTTCAAGACACTGTCCATTCCGTTCAACTGCTCTTCAAAGTCCTTTGCTGTCTCTGACAGAATTACAATGTCATCGGCGAACCTCAAAGTTTTTATTTCTTCTCCATGGATTTTAATACCTACTCCGAATTTTTCTTTTGTTTCCTTTACTGCTTGCTCAATATACAGATTGAATAACATTGGGGAGAGGCTACAACCCTGTCTCACTCCCTTCCCAACCACTGCTTCCCTTTCATGTCCCTCGACTCTTACAACTGCCATCTGGTTTCTGTACAAATTGTAAATAGCCTTTCGCTCTCTGTATTTTACCCCTGCCACCTTTAGAATTTGAAAGAGTATTCCAGTGAACATTGTCAAAAGCTTTCTCTTAGTCTACAAATGGTAGAACTCTAATAGAATAAAATTTGTCTGAAACTTTTCCCCCAAATGGACCATTAAAAATTACTGTGCGCATACTCGTGTTGCATCATGAAGTAATACGGGATGGAGACTCCTTGGATACTTTGAAACGTAACAGTCCAATTAAAACTAATAAAAATGAATAAATTTTAACCATAAACAGTAGTTTCTGACTAAGAGGTGTATGGAAATATGTACTTGTGAAAATGTTACGAAGGAAATGATTACGAAATCTTAATTACACTAGTGTGTAGAAGTCTGTTAGTTGGTAGGAACATTTTATATGATATTAATCTCCTGTAATTAGTAAATATAACAAGTGTATTGTTAACATTTGATACCTAAGAGTTTATACTTGCTTCAACTTATATAAAGTTTAGATTTCGCTCGTATTTAATATATAACAATCTAGGCAATCTTTAAAATGTGACATTTGTTGAAGGATGAGAGTTTTAATTGTTAATTAATCGAAAAATGATTCTAAACAATGCCGAGGATTGTTCGGGATTAGGATACATATGTAGGGGTAGCCATATAGGCATAGGAGTCGGTACTTTTTGAGTGTATTTAGACAGAAAGCATGTAGCTTGTTAACCTTGATTTATTTCATTATTTTAAGTATATTACAACTTATTTCAGATTTGTCAAGATGTTTTTTAATTAATAATTAATCCGAGTTTACAATAAATGTTCAGTGGAAACAAAAACAGGATTAATTATTCAAAAAATAACTTTGTAGTATTTTTTTTTCCTACATCTACATCCATACTCCGCAAGCCACCTGACAATGTGTGGCGGAGGGTACCTTGAGTACCTCTATCGGTTTTTCCTTCTATTCCAGTCTCATATTGTTCGTGGAAAGCAGGATTGTCGGTATGCCTCTGTGTGGGCTCTAATCTCTCTGGTTTTATCCTCATGGTCTCTTCGAGAGATATACGTAGGAGGGAGCAATATACTGCTCAACTCCTCGGTGAAGGTATGTTCTCGAAACTTCAACAAAAGCCCATACCGAGCTACTGAGCGTCTCTCCTGCAGAGTCTTCCACTGGAGTTTATCTATCATCTCCGTAATGCTTTCGCGATTACTAAATGATCCTGTAACGAAGTGCGCTGCTCTCCGTTGGATCTTCTCTATCTCTTCTATCAACCCTATCTGGTACGGATCCCGCACCGCTGTTTCTTTTTCTTACAGTAACAATGAGTAAACAACCCCATTATTACGAGTAGTTAGAGAAATGTTATAACTTTTCTTGCCAACTCTGTATGTATCCTGGTCATACAGGTCAGCTTCATCTTATTCATCCTCTTTAGTATTACTTCATTGCTGTTCTTCTTGCCTGTTTATATACAGGGGTTGATCAAGAATATGAAAACATCATGAGAAATGCACTTAAACATAAATGCAGATACTAGCCAAGCCTGCAGACTATGCTGTTGTATTTGACCAGGAATGGCACCTGTGCGATGTCCTGAATGTACTGCAACTGTCTACCATGGTCAGAAAAGTGTTCTGCATAACTGCGAGTGCATTAAGTCATAACTAAGTGAATTCAAAACGGTTGAAAATTGTAGGTGCTCGCACGGCGGGTGCCTCCATAACCAAAGTAGCTGAAGTGTTTGGTATTTCCAGAAGAACCATATTAAAGATTTACACTGCATACAGGGGAAGCAGAGAAACCATCATCCACTAAGGTATAACGGGGACAAAAGCACATTTTCAGTGATACTGTAGCCTGCACTCTTCGGATATAACAACAACATCATTTAGGATTGTATTATACTGCATTCTTTATCACAAAGATGGACAGTGCATCCTTTACCTCAAGGAAGGAGAGGTAAATACCGCTATCTTCAAACGAGAGTTAATATAGCACTCAATTCAGACTGTTACAGTGGTAATGCACCGAGAGACTGTGGAGGTGCGAACTTAAGACGTGTGAGTTTTTGCTGGTGAAAGCACCCGCCAGCCTCACACCTCAAAATAGTCTACATTAATCGTACCTTGTTATGGCACCAGAGCTTAAATACCAGTATCGCAGGCAACCATAAAAAGGACAGTGCCAGATACACATAATAGAAGTAATTAAAATGTATAAAACATGCTGTAAAAATTTTTCTATTGCATTAATTATCATTTGATTTCTTTGTTACATTAAGCGAATAAAATTGACAAGAGAAAGAGAGGAAGGATCATGAAAGAAGGATATGCATGGACAGAGAATAAAAGTTGTATGGAAACTACCAGAAAAAAAAAAAAAAATTGTGCAACCCATCAAGAAGGTAGGAAAACTAACTTAAAACATGTGCCGCTGCGCTCGGTAGTGCCTCACTCGTAGTATCCTTCCCCTCTCATCCTAAAAATTGGAGCCTTTTAAATTGTAGTAAATAGTTTATAAAAAATCATTTTTTGGCTGAGAATTCTGAGTATGTGTAAGAAAGACAACAATGAGTTGAAGTATATGTTTGCAACATGTCACAGAATAATTTAGAAAATTTTCTCTCAGAGTAATTCAGAAAGGGATATTCATTTTAAAATTTTGAAATTAGTAAATGACAAGGACAGAAATGGATACAGCACATAAAACCATTGTTGACAATTTGGTAATTAATGTATACGTACAAAATGTCACCGCAACTAGCATGGTGACAAATGATAGCGAGTCAGACAACAGTCGCAAGTATTATTTAATATCGACTGTAACTGAAGATAGCAGTGCTGTGATTAATGACATGACTTTACTTACGGCAGATGAAATAAATTCGCAAATGTCACAGGGAAGCATTTTTTCAAATGGAGCTAGTAAAAGGAGCAGTAGCGCAGATTCTAGTAGATCTACAATTTCTGCATCACACGCAACTGAACTGAACGTGATCAGATACGACACAGCAGGTTCAAAATGACACCCCAACACTGATACAACTTATGCAAGGGATGATGAAAACTCTTACTGACTTTAAGAATGAACAAACACACACCTTTGTAACACAAAAATTTAATAAATTAACATAATCAAATGTTGAACATTCTTCAAAACAACAAAGAAAAACTTTCAAATGAACAAATTGCGAAAATCTGATGGCTTAAGTAAGATGATGTGCACTGACCTGTGAAATGTTTTAACACGTAAGTTGCCCGAACTGTGAAGAGAATTGAAAGTGGAGTTATTCATAGATCTGACTGAGGAAACAGATAAGCTAGGTAAAAAGGTGTCAGATGTTGACAAGGCACAGGAGAAAAGGCCAGGTAAGCTGAAAAATGTGAGCCACACACCAATTAAAAGGCAGGGACTCAATCAAAAACTAATAGAAGGAGATGCAAGATACTCTTACTGAACTGTAAACTATATGTAGAGACTTGCCTGAGGAAGCACAGGAACTGTTTGTAGAATTGAATAATTTAAAATTGAGCAGTAAGTTTGTAAAGAAAACCCAAGAAAAAATTGAGGACATACAGAACAATAGAGAGAGCCAAATCAGGATTTCTAGATAAGGGTAGGGTACAATACTAGCACATGAGGTTGTTCAAGACCACTAATCGCTAGCAATGAGGTGCAGTCAGGCAGAATAGAGAGCTGCAGTACCTACCTGCCGTTTACCACTTGTCTTTCAGGTGGAGAAGTAAGTACCAATGTCAATACCAGTTGTACTAGCATACACGGGATATGTCCTTGTGCAATAGCGAACGGTACCTTCTGCCTGTCTACTCATTTAGCTGACAAAGGGTTACTCCAGCATAGGTAGTTTCCGATTTTTACTACAGAGGGAAAATAACAAATCCCATGGTAGTCATCACAGCCTTTCGTAGCATGTTACCATCTAACTGGACCGAAGTACAGAAGATCAGGTTCGTTGCGGGGCACACCGATGGCGACACGTTAATACGGGCAAGCGATATGGCCGAGCGGTGCCATACTTGTGAACAGTTTGAGCATGCCTTCTTAGACAAATTCTGGTCAATAGCATTCCAAGAGAGGCTACAGCCAGAGATATTTAACCCAACACCTTTCACTAGTAAACACGGGGAACTATGGAAGTATTTTGAAAAATACCTGAACAAAACAAGATATTGGGCAAATCCAGTCTCTCAAATCAGCACACATCAAGGAAAAATTAATCGAAATACATGACAATGATGTAGAATACTTTTTATCTGTTCTGGATCTGATTGACCTGATTTACAGAGAGAGGCAGTCACGAATGCAGAACAATCACATGCAAAGTGAACCTCTGCAAAATAGTGATCCGCAATGCAGTAATAGTGGCAGTAACCAACAGACGGGGGGAGGGGGGGGGCGGGCTGTACCATCTGCTTCATAATAATCACACAGGAGGTAACTATGGTAAACGAAGAAACTAAGGACAAAAACGAGGTTTTAAAGGAAATTACAATCCTAATCACAACAGACCAGCATATACCGAACAGAGGAGTTTTTGGACAACAGATTCAAAATGTAATCCTGGCGGGCAGTAATAAACAATATAATAATTGGCAAGGGCCAACCAGTGATAGATGGCCCGTCTGTCCTCCTCTTGGTAGCTATAACCAGTGGAACAACAATTATGTACTGGCAGAGGTTGTGGTCAAATAGAATTTAATTCACAGACACAAGACACAAACCGGCGAAGTCAGGACCATACTGTGCATATAGTGCAGGCTACCCAGAGTGAAGATATTACCCTCCCAACTAATCAGGAAAACCTGAACAGGTCACCCTCCTTTTTGCAGATGCAGGAAGGAGATGAGGGCATACAATTAATTCCTAATGGTTTTCTGAGATGACAAAGTAGTATATACCGAGGATGACTCGTGTCAGGAAAATGTGCACAATTTGTAAGAGAAAAGAAGGGAGTCTGCATAGGCCTTAAAAACTGAACACACATACCAACCTTCCCCGTGCAGAACTGTCGAATCCTGGCTGCAGTACAGAGCAAATCTAAAGGGGTGAAACTTCAAGCATTACCACCGATGCTGATCAAAAATAGTTCTCTAAAATGCATTTTTCTAGTGGTGGAAAAACTTTTAATTAATTGTATTATTGGTATGGATACCTTCCAAAGTACAAGGTACAGACTGACATAGGACAACATAGGTTATCAGTAGATTTAATCAGAACTAGTACCATAGAAACCAAACATCTTTTAAGTATGGTCATTACAGTACAATGGTCTTATTCAGCTGGACTGTACCGTGATGCACAAAAAGATGCTCAGTTACATGAAATAAGAATGGATCTATCACTAGTACAAGCAAAGGTAAATGAATTAATACTTTGGTACGCGCATGTTTTTGAAAGCGCTCAGGAGTAATAAAAGGTTACACACATAAAATAGACGTCGTTGTGGTCTTCAGTCCTGAGACTGGTTTGATGCAGCTCTCCATGCTACTCTATCCTGTGCAAGCTGCTTCATCTCCCAGTACCTACTGCAACCTACATCCTTCTGAATCTACTTAGTGTATTCATCTCTCGGTCTCCCTCTACGATTTTTAACCACCACGCTGCCTTCCAATGCTAAATTTGTGATCCCTTGATGCCTCAGAACGTGTCCTACCAACCAATCCCTTCTTCCAGTCAAGTTGTGCCACAAACTCCTCTTCTCCCCAATCCTATTCAATACTTCCTCATTAGTTATGTGATCTACCCATCTAATCTTCAGCATTCTTCTGTAGCACCACATTTTGAAAGCTTCTATTCTCTTCTCATCCAAACTATTTATCGTCCATGTTTCACTTCCATACATGGCTACCCTCCATAGAAATACTTTCAGAAACGACTTGCTGCCACTTAAATCTATACTCGATGTTAACAAATTTCTCTTCTTCAGAAACGCTTTCCTTGCCATTGCCAGTCTACATTTTATATCCTCTCTGCTTCGACCATCATCGGTTATTTTACTTCCTAAATAGCAAAACTCCTTTACTACTTTAAGTGTCTCATTTCCTAATCTAATTCCCTCAGCATCACCCGACTTAATTTGACTACATTCCATTATCCTCGTTTTGCTTTTGTTGATGTTCATCTTATATCCTCCTTTCAAGACACTGTCCATTCCGTTCAACTGCTCTTCCAAGTCCTTTGCTGTCTCTGACAATTACAATGTCATCGGTGAACCTCAAAGTTTTTATTTCTTCTCCATGGATTTTAATATCTACTCCAAATTTTTGTTTCCTTTACTGCTTGCTCAATATACAGATTGAATAATATAGGGGAGAGACTACTACCCTGTCTAACTCCCTTTCCAACCACTGCTTTCCTTTCATGTCCCTCGACTATTATAACTGCCGTCTGGTTTCTGTACAAATTTCGCTCCCTGAATTTTACCCCTGCCACCTTCAGAATTTGAAAGAGAATGTTTACCCACACAAAATGTTCTGTTTTTCATCATGCATCATATTCTGGTCAGAGGAAGCAGCAGTAAGAAAGGAAATTGAGAGGACGATAGATTGTCATATAACAATCATATTCGCTGTAATGTAGCCCTATTTCAGTTGTCGCCAAACCCAACGGCAGTGTCAGGCTTGTACTTGACAGCCACAATATAATCAATATCACTGTTCCTGTTAAGACAGTCCCGACAACTCAGAAGAACAGTTACTGAAGTTCCATACAGTCAAATACCTTACCGTAATCGATTTAAAGGCATCGTATCGGCAGATATCTCACCCTGAAGACAGCAGGAAGTACACAGCCTTTGTATGTGAGAGCAGAAGCTACGAACTTTGTATCTAGTCTTTCAGCTTAAATTTGGACACAGGTGTCTTCATTTCCGCATTAGGTAAAGTTTTAGATCCTGTCACAGTCTACGTGGATGACTTGCTAATAGCAATGCCTAGCTAGCAAGAGCATTTGTGACTTCTGGAACAAGTACTATACTGATTCTCAGAATATGGTGCTACAGCAAATTTAAAGTAGTCTGAATTTTGGAAGAGATGCTTTGTTGAACTTGTTACGGGAGAATAACCGTGGATACAGACAACTCAGTGTCAAACCGACTTTGAAAATATAAAAGAAGCTCTCCTCATGCAAATATATTTCATCACCCAGACATGTTGCAAGAGTTTTGTTTAAGCACCGACGCATCTTTGCAGAGTCCGGGGCCGTGTCTATTCCAAATCACTGACAGATGGACAACAAACACCCTGTTAGTTTTGCAAGCAGAACTCTATAGAGAGTGGGGTTTTAAGAAATTTGAATATTATTTGTGGTGAAAACACACTGAAGGCTACTGTGACCGCCAAGCGCTTTTTTTCCTCTTGACATGCAAACTGGTGCAGAGAAGAATAGCCAGATGGTGTCTTTAGTTGCAGGAATTCAGTTTCGAGGTAGTGTACATCGAAGGTGAACAAAACGTAATTTCTGACGCCTTGTCGCGGCTACCCCGAAGGTTAAATGAATTTTTATAATTCACCGAACAGGATTCTGTAATCTCCATCTTACTTATGCAGGACAAAACATACCGACCTTATTATGTAAAAAGGTACAATAGCCTGAAGGAACTACAAGAAGATGAGCCACTCAGGAAGATGGTAAGACAAACTATGTAAGGAGGAGATGATGATAACTTCAATTTTATAATATTTATAAATAAATCTTGTTTCACCGACATACACATAACCAAGAACAGAGGTGCGTATGTTTACCTGGAAAGTTTGGAGACGAATTCATTCTTTATACTCGCAATGTATGGGGTAATGATGATGATTTATAAAGGCACTGATCATGAACACATACTGTTTCTTCCCCAACATGAGGTGCGGAATTCTCCTACTTGTCAGAACACTCCAACAAATCAAAATTAATTGAACTGCATCAAACAGTTCCCACAAAACCTTTAGAATTAGTATCATTGGATGCTGCCAGTCCTTATCCAAAAGGAAATGGGAGTGTTAAATATTGCCCAATATGATTTTTTCTCAAAGTATGTTAAGTTGTATAGAGAGGGATCGGTGACTGCTGGTACTATTATTAGAAGAATTACAGATGACTATCTCCCAAGAGTAGGGAAGCCCCAGGTACCGTTAGCTGATAATGCACTGTACTTCACAAGTAATAGATGGAAGGAATTCACAACCACAGATAAAGTAAAACACATACTGGTAACACGATTCCACTTTAAAGCAAGTCCCATAGGGAAGGTATTTAAGGAATTTACTAGATTTATACACTGTTACTCACCACAGAAACATACAAAATAGATCGAGTTTGTCTTGCCATTTCAGCAAATCATTAATAACTTGCAACATATTTTCACAGGTTTCACACCAACTGAATTAATGTTTAAGAAATGGGAAATGTATGATTGGAAACCACTGTCTAAACTAAGAAAAGGCCGAGGAGAGGAAAAAAGTCTTAGAACAAAAGTTTAAGGGAGTGCGCCCGTCAACGTCATCTGCCGCGGACGCAGACAGAAGGCTTACACCGAGAACTGAACGTGGCCGCTGGGGGCGACCGCCATCCCCAGCACTGCGCACACACCGCTGCTCCACCACAGCTGCCGGAGGTCCAGTGGAGGGGGGGGGGGGGGGGGGGCGACCGCGCATATAAATAACCCGCTCTCCACGAATCTCGACACTGCGCCAGAAGATGGTTAGTATGACACTTCCCGAAACGTCGCGAGATATCAACGCTATCACCCGGCTGGAGACCCAAGAAACCTTCATCAAAAGTTTAAGACTTACTCTACAATTCCATACAGGACAACAAGCATTGCTGTGAATGAACCCAATGTCTACCAAACCCGGAAAACTTAACCACAAACTGCAACTCTCACACACTGGCCCCATTTGTAATTACACAAGTCCCTCGTTCTGGATCATACAGACTAGCCTATCCTGTAAGTGGAAAGGACAAGGGCCTTTATCCACACAAGTATCTAAAGGAATTTGTATGCTGAATGGATCAGACGAAGGTTAAACCAACTCAAAGTAGTTGTGGTGAAGTATAGTGAAAATATTTTGACTATAAAATATGAAAGACGTTCACTTAGTTTTAGGACAAGTTCCTCTCTTGTTATATGAGCATAAACAGAAATACTGTAAGTCATTAGTTATTTAAGATTTTGTTCACTGGCGAAAGGATGTTGCGAAATAGGCAATGAGCTGAATTTAATCGCCATTAGGCAAATTCCCTACTAAAATACGTACACCTTCCAAGCATAAATTGATAAATGTTGTGGGAAGAAATAAATGATGTAACATTACGATCAGAGGCAATGCACAAAAACACTAGAAATTTGAACTGCAGGAGAGTGACCTCGGTGCATGTGCAAATGCAAAATGAGAAACACACTGCATAACATTCCAGGCCCACAGCTAACAGTATTTGTATACCAAGTAGAATATACCCTAAAGATTATGAATATAAATCAATTACTAAAACAAGTAATGAGGTCTACATTATAAGAATAAACCTAATATAAGAAAACAGAACTAAGATAAAGAAATATTTAGGTGGAAGGAAAGAAAATGAACTAACTGCAGGAAGATATCTACACACTAGGTTATTATTTACAATACACAAAAATCGCTACACACAAAAACTAAGCACTATAGTATAGAAAATTTCTATATACACAATGAGTAATTCTGGGGATATGTTAATGCTCTGAATAAGCTATGGGAGGGGGGTAATGGCAATGTGCCTCGTCTAGGAAGATACCTGTTAGTTTCATGTGCACTCATTGTACGAAATGGAAGACACGGGAAAAGGGTAAGTTGAAGTGACAGACAAACTGTTAATATCACTCTCACAAAAAAGGGTTGAATTCCAAGAATCAGTCAGAAAATAATGAACTAAAAACATCTGCATACTGAATGACAATATATATGTGATAAGTGAGATTGATACGTTGGCTGGCATTGGAGCCACTACGTACTTAGTTTGTAAGTTTAATATTAAACTTTTTAGAGGGATCAAGGCAAGCACATGCCTTAGTAACCAGAAGAAAGAGAATTTAGGTAGCCCTTACCAAACAAAATGGACCACACCGCAATATGAGTAATTATTTATATATAAATATGGGTATGAATGTAAAAGTGTGGCTGTCGTAAGTGAATATAAGAAGTTATAGTATGTAAAATGTGAAATGCAGTCCAGGTCCTGTACTAAACAAAGGTGCAGGTTTTCAGACTGTACACTGAATTATGCAAGTAACAGATGTGAACACTGAATACAAGTGTTCAAGACAATTACATAAGATCACGGCTTTTCTGAATGTCCTTCTACAAACATTTCTTTTGACACAACTTTCGTAGCTAAGTATTTGTGTACATACATATTATAGTACATCGGAGCTGTATCCCACAACGAAAAGTATAAATCAAGTACGTTGAAGAACAATCATTACAGGTACTTTTAAGCAGATGTCAATAATAAACTTTTACGACACAATGATGTTAAGAATTTTATCTATAATGCTGCAAACACTGAATAAACAGTTCGTTGCAAAACACTAAGAAGAGTTCACAGAGAATTCGCTCAGTTATTGTATGTTGTGTAAATGATGGATTTCAGCCAGGAGATGATAAATGCTTCGTTCATTCCTTATAACTCCCTGTTAATTTGTAGACCACCAGCCGGTAGATTCAGATGAGGAGTGTATAGCATTACATGAGTATGTCCAATATAGTCGGATCTACTTTGCATAACATGAGTGTAGGGGAGTCTAAACAAGTAGTGATCCATGACGCCATATCAACTTGAGGTTTTTTTATACATGTAATTCATTTCTAAATTTTATTATTTGCAGAGTAATGAATTTAATTATAAACATCATTTAACAATTAATGAGTTTTAATGAGATAGATATAAATATGTTTTGACATAGCAAATCACCTTGTTGCATTATGCATGATATGTTTTCTCCTTGTGAGAACAAAAACTTCCGTGTTGCTCAAGTGCACGATCAAGTAGTCATAGAGTACGGATTTTCTGTAACTTTCACGAATGGGCACAGAATTGTTAATTTACAACCTGGAGTTGATTTAAAAATTATTCTAGGAAACCACGGCCCGACTTTGGTGCAAACAAATCGCATGCGAATTCTCAAATATCAGCGCGGAGTTTAAGATACGTGGCTGGATATCGAGTGTTATCGTCATGTGTACGATTCAGTAACATTAACCGCAATTTACGGACATTAGCTTGATAATAACTATCAAAGACTTTTAGGAGTGGCATAGAAATCTTCTTGATGCTTAAAGCAAGCGAGAAGCGATTTACTGTCGGGATACGACAAATATGAATCATTGCATAGTCAGCTTGTTGATACGTTGCTTAGCAACTCAAACGGACAGTGATAGAATTGTTGAAATGATCTTTTAAGTATCAATCACCACTACACACACACATCAGAAACTAATGACTCTAACTGTGAGTGACTTGTGGATTGGATGAGTCTTTTTTTTATTTCTGCTAATTGGTATTAATAACTTCTTTTGAGGTTGAAACTTCATCAATGGTGTCGCACTCATTCAGTTTAGTAGAATGATAGATAGTACTAGATGCGCTACTATTTATAGTTTTAAAGGAAAAGAGAGCACATACCTGTTTTTCTTTTGAGAAATGTTCGTACTTCAGTCGTCAGTCTTCTCAAAGCAGAGACACGAGTGACGCTCCCTCACAGCACTACGATATCGTGAACCACCACACACGTGGCCCCTACTAACTACATTTCTGAATTGAAAACCCTGAGATATAGCCGCGTTATGAAGAAGGAAGAAAGAAGAGGAAAGATCAGTGGAAGAAACTGAGCAAAGAGAGAAGGGGAGGTTACAAGTGGCTAGTTTAGTTAGGATTGCTGGTATTGGAGACATGAGAGTGAAGTTTCTGTTCCTTTCATTAGCAATCCGGAAATCCAAAAGCTCGAGTTACGTGAGATGATGGTAATAGTTGTTGCATAAATGTATAATTTTTTTTCCCCCCAGTCCTAACATGTAAAATGTTTTGTAAGTAATTAATGTGAACAAAGATTATGTCACGAGTTTAAAAGTTACAAGTTGTGAACATAAATGACTTATTAATGATGAAAATTAATATGAAATAACTTGTCACAGTAATAGTGCTTTATGAATTTTGAAGGGGAAAACAACTTCTCAAATATCATTCACTTCTATTTAAATATTGTCCTGCAAACATAAAAAAATGGTGTTACAAATTCATGCATAAACTTGTATGCAAGTAAAACATCTCAGACTGTGTGTCAGCTAATATTAAAATGACACTTATGGATAGTTATAAGGAGCAAATTTACATCATTTTTTAATTTATTTATGTAAGTTTTGCAAAATTTTAAGCACTCGTACAAAGACACAAGAGAAACTGTATATGAAAAGGGACTTCAAGAGAAACTGTCCACATATCAAATATTTAACGTGTGTTGAATAAGGAAACACACACACACACACACACACACACACACCACACACACACACACACACACACACACACACACACACTCTCTCTCTCTCTCTCTCTCTCTCTCTCTCTCTCTCTCATGAAGTAGTGGTCGAACTTGCATGTGCCTACAATGACGAAAACATTCTACAAGCTCTTTGTAGTGGCGATGGACAATGAATTTTACTATGAAGGAGGAATTAAAACAAGTAATTTATGGTCTTAGCTGGAATATGGTGAGCTCTTGACGTGATGCCGATGATGTATAACCACAGTCAGAACTTTATGGCTTCTCCGTCGTGGCATTGAATTTTTTAACCACACATATCAACATGCATTTATCCTACGGGCACTATAATGATGTGCAAGTCGTCGTAGTCTACAAAGTCATAGACCTGAGGCTGAATTATTCTCCATAGTAGCACCAATAGTACCACAAGGCATGTGCACAAAAGACACCACTTAACGAGTAGAGATGTGGCTGCAGAAACTATTGGTGGTGGTTGCACCTCAATAATGAGCAAAATACTAATTCAACCATTTGTTGATTCATGGTCTCTTAGAAAATGAACCTCTAAAGTTTTGTAAACTTCATGTAAACTGTAATCTAAATAAAGCTGACGTGCAGGGGATAAATAAGATATAACCCTGGCCACAAGTAAAGGGATTTGATCCCCCAGCCAGGCCAAAAGGTAGTTTTAAGTGATACTTCCATATGAAATTTGGTTATGTTAGTATGTTTGTAAAACGCACCACTAACCATGGACAATAGTAATCAAGGAAAACATCAGTATACAGTTGGGGGGGGGGGGGTAGTTGTGATAGGTCTTATTTTGATTTAGACATAAAGTATACGTCATTTAATAAGAATCGGAACACTGTGGTGCAGAGATGCAAATAAACATGCCTGTGCCAAAAAGAGATTTGTAAG
Organism: Schistocerca piceifrons; assembly: GCF_021461385.2. Taxonomy (NCBI): domain Eukaryota; kingdom Metazoa; phylum Arthropoda; class Insecta; order Orthoptera; family Acrididae; genus Schistocerca; species Schistocerca piceifrons. Next base: position 143,194,968 of record NC_060148.1, on the reverse strand, counting down.
AAAAGAGAGATGAATGTATATCTGTATTCCAACATTTCCTTAGGCCAATATCAAATTATTCACTCTTCAACTACCTGTCTCTTCCAGTCAGATTCTGGGTGTACATATTGCATGTATGTCAGACAACAATATATATTTGTGGAAAAGTTTTTACAATATATCTTTTGCAAAGGGAAGCAATTTCATTTCTAAATCAATTCATCTTGAAAATGATACCTGAATACACCGTAGCCGGCAAACTTTGGAACACACAGAGATTGTATTATTTATGGTTATATTATACTGCATTTTGTATCACAGAGCTGGACACTGCATCCATTTCTTCAAGGAAGAAGAAGTGAATATCACTCTGTTTAAAGGAGAGTTAATATATCAATCAATTTTGACTGTTACACTGGTAATCATGGCAAGAGGCTGGGGGGGTGCAAACTTGACAAGTGAATCTGTGCTGGTGAAAGTAGCCGCCAGCCGTACACCTTGAAGTACCGCAAATTATTCGCACCTCCTTATGTTGCCAGTACTTACCAACCAGTTCACTATGAGCTGGTAAACACACGTTATTCCTTAAGTGGCTACGGTTAAGTTTCCTCAGCTTAACTGAAACTAACCATGAAGTATGTTAACGGAGAACATTTAAGTTTACATACCACTGATACTGACTTACAACATAGGTGTCACTAAACGTCAAAACAAATATTATCTTTGGTTGCCTAAGCAACGGTGACAATCTACAATAACTATTACAATGACTTCCAGTGAAGATTACAGAAATTTCTCGCCCTGTTCGACATCAAGAAATATGAATCTTCAAACCATTACTGCATTAACAATATTTAAATTGAAAGGAATTAAATCTCTATGGGAGTGTATACATGGCAATACACTGTCAATGTAGAATTCTAATACATCTATTAATCACAACGCCATCACATTTAGTACATCTACATTAGGTGATGTAACAGTAGGCAGATCTATGCAAAAAATAACTGTAGCTTCCTAGCAGATTGGTATGTCCGTTTCTTCATGTTTTTCCAACTGTTCAGTAACACAGAAGTAGTAAATTATTAAAAATAAATTGAGCAGTTGCGTAAGACTTTATTTCAAGGACAAATATGGATACATAAATTCAGATGCACCCTTAACACAAAGAGCTGATGCTTCCCACTACAGCACTTTGGACACAGAGAAGTCAGTGAGTCTGCCTCAGGCACCAAGCGGCTGGGTTCCTAGTCACTTGCCACTCTCCGGCACGTTTGAGGCTGCGTGAGAAGTCACCGCGGACAGTTCGTATTCCTGCAGTGGCCAGAGTGTCCGCACCACTTCCCATCTCCGCACTGGCTGTACCACTAACCGCTGTTCACAGAAGAAAAACTTCAATTAACATTTTATTTCCTGCCTTACATACTCTCATTTGTTTTTATTGTTATTTATATGCAGCTGAGGTCAATAGTAGAGAATCTGATAATGTCAAATTTGTTGCCACATTTACTGATGTATCACTACATATGTTGTGAGAAAATTGTGGGATACCTGTCTAAATGTAATGTCTGCATCAAATCTGAATGGTTCTTTTGTAAATGGGACTTTAAGGCCTCTTAGAAGAGTGTGACCATAATAACAGTAACTATGAAAGTTAATTTAAAAATGCTGTAACTAAGAAGGAAACGGACACAATAGTGCAGGTTGAAATGGCTAATGGCTTCGCTGAGGCAGCAATTATGAAGATTGCAAGAAAAATTTTTAATAGAGTAGGAAACAATGAAGTGGTTAGCAAGGAGGAGGAAAAGCATATTTCACTGTCATACTTTGTGTCAGTGTCAGATAGGATAGCAGTTGTCTTCTGCAAATGTATTATTACAGTGGGATTTCAAATGGATGGGTCAGTGCTGTGACACAGCTTAGAACTACCACTGAATAAAGTCTGTAGCACAGGTACCTGTAAGATTTTCTGCAGTTCAAGCGAGAAATATTACATTGGGCAAACGGGAAGGGAGTTTCAAATTAGATTTTGTGAATATGAATACGGAAGTAATGGAAGTGTGTTGGGATATTATTTAAAGGGGACCTAACATCAGCTTAAAAAAATATTGAAGGTGATATATCTATTTAGCATTTTGGTTATTAAGTTACAGTACTGATCATTTGTAAAGAAAGAAATATATATGAATATAATAGAGGGAAACATTCCACGTGGGAAAAATATATCTAAAAAGAAAGATGATGAAACTTACCAAACAAAAGCGCTGGCAGGTCGATAGACACACAAACAAACACAAACATACACACAAAATTCTAGCTTTCGCAACCAATGGTTGCCTCGTCAGGAAAGAGGGAAGGAGAAGGAAAGACAAAAGGATATGGGTTTTAAGGGAGAGGGTAAGGAGTCATTCCAATCCCGGGAGCGGAAAGACTTACCTTAGGGGGAAAAAAGGACAGGTATACACTCGCACACACACACATATCCATCCACACATACACAGACACAAGCAGACGTGGCCCAAACTCTTTGCCTTTACAAATGTCTGCTTGTGTCTGTGTATGTGTGGATGGATATGTGTGTGTGTGCGAGTGTATACCTGTCCTTTTTTCCCCCTAAGGTAAGTCTTTCCGCTCCCGGGATTGGAATGACTCCTTACCCTCTCCCTTAAAACCCATATCCTTTTGTCTTTCCTTCTCCTTCCCTCTTTCCTGACGAGGCAACCATTGGTTGCGAAAGCTAGAATTTTGTGTGTATGTTTGTGTTTGTTTGTGTGTCTATCGACCTGCCAGCGCTTTTGTTTGGTAAGTTTCATCATCTTTCTTTTTAGAAAGAAATATATACACGCCTAATCACGTAGACACAGAACTTACAGTAATGAACAAATCTCAAACAATTTTAGGTGGTTCTTTGATTTTTTTAAATGATTTACTTGTGGACAAGAAAAACAATGACTCCCAAGCAGGCTTATTTAGTTTAACTTTCATTACGTGCAATGGAATTTCAATGACTACATGTAATTTTATTAGTGAATCGTCTTTCGAAAGTTTTGCTGTAAACATGGGCAATAATGTAGGAAACGACAGAGTGCTACTTATTGTAAAGAAGACACGTTAAGTTGCAGACAGGCACAGCTAGAAGCAACTTACATATAGGTTTCGGCCACAGCCTTCATCAGTAAAAACACACACACACACACACACACACACACACACACACACACACACACCCCCTCGTGCACAGGACCACGAACTCCTCCATCTTGGGCCGGAATGCCATTCTGGCCAGAGATGCTGAAGTTGGCGGTCTTTCACTTATAACAGCTGTGTCTGAACGCTTGTAAGTGTCTTACCTGTGCCTGTCTGCACCCTGACGTGTCTTCTTTTTAGTAAGTAGCAATCTGTCTTTTCCTACATTATTGATATTCCTATCTCGAGTTTCCACTGCACTTAACAGTTTTTGTACGAAATCTGTATTGTTATATTGTATTTTACTGTTTACTTCATTGCACAATTGCGTTGGTAAAAATGAAATAATTTTAATCACCTTCACTTATTTAAAAATAATTATTTTAATTAACTTTGCATCGGATGTTATACCCTCCACTGCAATTATGAACAAATCATCTAATGTGGATACATATGACACTGTCATTAATGGAATGTCTTTTACTGTTACACTGTATTTTACAGCTGACCTTTGTGCACGTGAGTACTGATGCAACTTTTATTATTTTACATTATTATTTCTGTTGCACAATAAAGTTTACATTACGGATCCATTAGCGGCTCCTCGACAATGCAACTGTAGTCGGCTCCTGTTAGGTCTACTCTTTGTACGTGATAACATGTTTTGCTCGACCTTTGCATCAACATTATTCAGCGTCCTTGGCAATGCTTGAAAAGAGCTTAAATTGTAAGTATTTGTGTTCTTCCAAAAATGAATACAATTAATTTCATTTGACGTTTACATAATCTCTTTTCTTTGATTACACTGTACTGTATGATATCATTATTTGCACTCTCCTATTATTTGTCACCAGGTCATGTGATGACGGGCTGTATCCAAAACGTCTCGTGATCACAAAATAAAGAATTCAATAGTGTCTGGACCACTATTACTTATGCAACTTACCAGCATTGGTAAATTCACCTGCATCGTGAATAGTCTGTGCATGGAAAAACAAACAGCACTCAAATATTTAGCAGTAAACAAACAGACCAACAGAGAAAGCCCCAAATAAAGTAAGTTAGGAGACACGTGCACACACACACACACACACACACACACACACACACACACACACACACACACACACTACTTTTTACAATCACATTTTATCACCAAATTATAATGAACACATTTTTAATACTTATATTTACTGACAAAATACAGGCATTAACTTTTTTTGAAAATGTCCTATGCTATTTGTTAACAGAACGGCACAGCTCCCTGATACAAATTATGTGATGGAAGTTTGACAGGAAAGAGACACGTAAATTACACCGAGTACTTTAGTTTCAGTGTTCTTGTGGCCACCCAGATGCATACTGTCAGAAAGTTTATACTATTCTGCATAGAAACTTGTACCACTGAGACAAGATACGTGCGGCACTTGTTGAACTATCCACAAACTTGCGGCACTGGGCAGGCTGATACCTGCTCTCTGGAAGATTTGACTGCAGTGCAATGGAACCTTTGCCTACACAGCTTGGGTCTGTGAGAAGGAATGTCACAATTCATTCACCGCCCATCACTTGCAAATCATACACTTTAATCATTATCAATGTGTAAATCACAATTAGGTGTACAATATTATTTACAAATGTAGAAGCTGTAGACTGAGCATTAACTTGATGCAAATGTTAATAAGATGCCCCTAGAAGGGCAGAGAAATTCCCTGGTATGAACTGCCTTCTTTCCAAAGCCTCATTAATAATGAGGGATGGGTTCACACACTAGTAAAATGTAACACACTCCAGAAAGCTGAGGTACTTGCACCAGTTGCAGTCAGTCCTCATATAAATTCAGATCAAACACAAAAATAGGTATTAGTTATACACTTTTTTTCCGTATATATAAATATGTGACATCACTAAAATTAAACAAGGCTCTGAGGTTTGATGGAATCCTATACAGAATTTGCAAATGAATTAGTTAGTCTTCGAAATTGTGCAGAGTTTGGCAACAATCTTCTGTGAGTATACTGAAACTAACTCAATTAAATTTTGGAATTTTCCCATAAGAATTAGTGATGCAAAACTTTCTGTGCCCTCGTCTATAAATGAGCTAGAATTAAATGACGGGAAGACAATTTCTACATACACAATACCCTGTTTTAGTCCAAAACTTTGTTTTGCAGTTTATTTTTTGTTTGAAGTATGCCTCGGATGGCGGGCGGCAGTTAGAGTTTATCGGCAAACGTGCCTACGTTGCAGGTGGTGTGCAAAGAGCTACCGACTCTGCACAGAGGAGGACTTCAGAGCTGCCACCACAAGGATGCAAAAAAAAAAAAATAAAAATAAAAATGAAATAAAAAAATTAAAGAAAAATTAAAGAAAAATCTACATAAAAGCACTTAAAATTCAGCTGGAGCTTAGTATCCATTTAAGATACAAACTTACACTTGATCATCAAACAAAACTTTATCGTTAATTGATCCTTGCGGAAATCATTTTAAAGAACTATTTAAGAACACCGATATCGAGAAGTTGGTTTGCCATCCAAACCCTTTCACTTTAAATGATCAGGAACATGAAATTGTGGACATCAACCACTGAGAAAAAGTAGCCCAACCGCAATCAGTTGACCTCAAAAATATCTCTGTGTAGCAATCCATAGGGATATAAAATGGAACAATCACAATGGCCCAGTCGTAAGTAAGGCAAGTGGCACATTTTGCTTCATTGGCGGAATAGTGGGAAAATGCAGCCCATCTACAAAGGAGACTGCCTAAAATCACTTGTGCCTGATCTTAGTCCATTTTCACAAAATGGAGAAATCACAACAGCTGTCAAACCAATAATGCTTTATTCTCTACGACCAACTTCACAATAATATAATTCCACCTTCTGGCATACACTGTAACGGGGGAAACACTATGTTATAATAACTCTATATCATAATAGTCTTTTGCTGTGTATGTCTGCAACTCAATGTGTGATATTTATGGTGAGCAGCAAACTATCCTCCTTTATACGGATAGATGAAATGAGGTTACTTCAACCCTCCATCATCTCAGGAACAAAAGTTCATATCCCACTTTATAAACAGGGAACCTAAAAAGTTGCCAAAATGAACAAATCCATTAGAAAACATCTAACACAAACCTAAGAAATATTAGAAAGAAGAAACTTAACACACAAGATGTGAAAGACACTAACATAAGGAAGTGGCAACCACCGTCTGCTCGCTTGGCCGTATTATAAACAGCTGAGGGGGGAGAGCAGTGGAAGTGCACGCCACATGTGATGCAAACACAGTTGTTGCGTGCAGCTACAGCAGGTGGAAGGTTGGTAGCACAAGTGAGAAAACCAAATAAGAATTTGGATGCTCTAAACACTAGACAGGAAGGGAACCTGTACTTATAGCTATAAAACCAAAGGTGTGTAACCAATTTAAAAGAAAATAATCAGACCAATTTATAACACAGTTAAAACAGAAAATTCTCCAAACAGACAAAACACTGAAACAAACTTAAGCGGTAACTTGAAGTATGTCATAATTAGCTAAAATACTTCTGTAGCACAAATCTGTATGTTCATTAATAGTTTTAAGAGGGTTAGAATGAAGACTTTTTAAAATTTCTCTCTCTTTAAGAACATTCAAGTATACAACTTTTACCTCCAGTGTGCAAGATTACCAAATTATCATTAACCTATTGCAGTTCACGCCAATTGTCAATCAAATGCATGACCTGGAATTACCGACATCTTTATGTTTTTTTTTAAATCTAGTAAGAGCGTCCCTTTGTATCTGACCAATGTATCTACTATTACACATCTATCCTGCATTACCATCAACACAATATACAGTAGTGTTAGGAAATGGATCCTTCTTGTATAGGTCATGACACTGCACAATAAACTTAGTTTTGGTGCGGGCAATGGCGGGTTAGACCTAAGCTGTTTTAGTTTCCCTGTTAAAAATGGGTCGTGACTTACTAGCGTCTACCTGACTGCCTCGATCCAAAGCTTTCGGTACGTCTTGTGAAAAATGTGCCAGATCGGTTTTCTCCACAATGTTGTTTTCAGAATTATGATGGTTGGTTGGCATGGAGAAGGTCATTCTGTTCAAGGTGTGTCAATGTTGAGCTCACAGTATGTTCTAAGCATCTGCAACAAATCAATGTCCGGGAAATTGGATGGTAGTTTTGTCTATCACTTCTACCACCCTTCTTGTAGATGGGTGTTACTTGTGCCTTCTTCCAACCGCTGAGTACAGTTTTTTGTTCAAGGGATCTGCGACAGGTTAAGGTTAAAGGACTAACTCAAGCCACAAATTCAGTATAAAATCTAAAGGGATCGTTCAGTTTTAACCCTATCAGCTGTTTCTCAATCCACTAATACTGATTTCGCACATTTCCGGTGGTACAAGAATTAAATTGGGGCAATTGTTCTGAAGTTTCCTTTTTAAAGGAACATTTGGAGACAGAATTAAGCATTTCAGCTTTTGCTTTGCTACCTCAATTTCAGTTCCTGTCTCATTCATTAGAGACTGGACACTAACTGCAGTGCCACTAATAGCCCTTACATATGTCCAGAATTGTTTTGGATTTTATGAAAAATTGTTTGACAATATTCTGGTACAACACTGTAGTTATTGAAGGCTTCAGGCATCGCTCTCCTGACAGTCAAATGTGTTTCATTCAGTACCTCTCAACCTATAGTCCTCTGCTTTGTTTCACACCTATTATGCAGTAGTCTGTTACTTTACAGTGACTGTGCACCACAGATGATTCCTCCCCCCCCCCCCCCCCCCTCCTCTCCCCATTATGAACTGTTCTACAGGGTACATATCTATCCAGTGCATGGTCAACTATTCTTTTTACCACAAGCCAGTTTCACGTTCCTCACCAAGATACAACACTACTGATTCTTTTTATCTAGTTTACTGAGCACATATACATTTCTACTTACTTTTGTTGTCTTTTGTACTTTGCTAATCATTGTTGCCACAACTGCATCATGGTCACTGATACCAGTTTCAATGTGGATATCCTCAAAGAGGTCACGTCTATTTTTTGCCATTAGATCCAATATATTTCCATCATTAGTGTGGTTCCAAACTATCTGTTATGGATAGTTTTCATAGAAGGCATTTAGTATGTTTCAGATGATGGCTACTACTGAAGTCACCACCAATAATTACAGTGTGATTGGGAACTTATTTACAAGTTAACTGAAGGTTTCTCTAAAGTTCTCAGTTACATTAGGAGACAAATCTGTTGGCACTAGAAGGATCTAATCATCATTTTATGCCCACCCCTAATGCTGAGTCTTGCCCAAAATCTCTCAGTCTCTCGTGTATCCCTAAACATCACGAGTCAATCCAATCTAAAGGTAATATAATAGAAGGAAACATTCCACGTGGGAAAAAATATATCTAAAAACAAGGATGATGTGACTTACCAAACGAAAGCGCTGGCACGTCGATAGACACACAAGCAAACACAAACATACACACAAAATTCTAGCTTTCGCAACCAATGTTCCTGACGAGGCAACCGTTGGTTGCGAAAGCTAGAATTTTGTGTGTACGTTTGTGTGTATCGACGTGCCAGCACTTTCGTTTGGTAAGTCAGATACAATCTAAAGGTAACAAATCTAGCAGCACGCTGTGACGCCATCCTTTACTCTGACCTGATGGGCATTACAAACACTAAAGAAATGGTCACACAAGTTTTTTTATAAGTGGTGTCCTTTGTAGCTGAAATGTACTTTCCTAAAACTCTCCCAATAAACTGCAGTTAACCATTCACTTTCCCTACAACTGTCCACATTTTCATGAGTAACTGGGAAGCATTAACTGCGTTCCTCTCAGAAGTACAGAAAAGCCTGCTGCTCCAATTGATGAAACCTTTCCCGATTTGGTCCACTGAAAGTTTGGTGTGTAGAACTGGTAATTTGTAATTTATTCTTTATCTGACACAACCTACAAATATTCACTATCGGCTTCTGTTACATCAAATTTTCTTCCTGCTGGACAATTGTTTGTGGATTCCGTATTATCAGTTCTGTATTGCCTGTGCAAGCCAATCAGGAAGTGCAAACTGGTAGACTCATATTTCTCAACAGAATCACAGATAAAATTTGCATCCATTACCAATAGCTATAATTCTTAGAACATTAATCAAGCTGCTTAGTAGTGCTGAATTGGGAGAAATCTGGCCACCTCGGCTTAACACTGTGCTTCATCATTTGCTGCCATTCCCAAAAATCAACAGTGCTGTCAAGGAGTTGCTGCTTTGCAGCCACTGTTGAACCTTGTACTTAATTTAACTGCATTTCAGACGTTAAGTGTGAATATATTTGTGTTACAATACACACACCACTGCAAGTATTTGTCAAATAAATTGAGCCCCGGCTACATTTGGAGTCTGGCAAACTGCGGTTTAAATGTAGTAGATGTTCTTAAGAAGCAAGATATGCTCAATGTATTCCTGGGATTGGGAATAGGACAAAATATGCTGCTCGGTTGTCACTACTGTCCCTGTATTTGGATGTCCTGGTACCATTGCAACCTACCCCACCCTTCTGAAACTGTCACATTAAATATGCCTGTGACCTGAACTGCCAAAGACTCACCTGTCAATGTAAAGACATGTGCTATATCAATACATAAGCTAAAAAATTTACTTTAGCAATAAAAGCTTTATCTGAAAATGTAAGACTGTGTATTTTTCAAATGACAATTGGGAAAAAGGCCACGTCAAATAAAGGAATAAAGGGGAGAAGTGCTGGTAACCATCATTGTATGTGCCAATGTTGACTACTTAAGGTCACAAATTTTGAAACACGTAAGTTACTCAGGTAAAAGTGTTATATGCATTCCCCGTACAGTGAATATAAATAGATTATATATATAGAATGCTGAAACGGAATTTACTCACCACAAAACAGCATCCTGGACAATTTAACTGCTTTGGACTCCATTATGCCAACTGCCATGATGACAAAATTAAGCATTTTCTTAAACGACGTGCTGTCTACGAGACACGCTGAAAAAGCCAAGTTACAGTGAACATCAGACAGCATATATAATTACTGCTGTTCAGATTCAGTGCATTAAAGATAATTTTTTAGTTGTTTAGAATTATGCACACATAACAAAAAAATTCGTAACTGAGCATTGATAGGAATTTCTGGATTTCAGCCACTCAGATCTGGTGCCAGTTATCTTCACTGTTCATCAAAGTGGGGTCAATTGTCATCATGGCAGCTGAATATCTTTTGCAATAGGAAACAAAGCCGGAGAAGGCAGTTGTCTGACTATCTCAAGTAAGCAAGATTCAGATGTACCCTAGACAGTGAGGGAGAAAGAGCTTCTCACAATTTAAGAGGGCACATATTTATGGAAATGAGGGTTGTGTTGTGGAGTCTCGGATATAATGACTCGTGTAACAGGATGCTTAGGAGTAAGAAATCAATTACTCTGCTAGCAGACTATTTTCTAAAATTGCACAATTGATTTTAAGATACAAGCTATCCAATAGTTAAACTAAGATGTACATACTTATAACACTATGAGAGGTTGTGCTTATCATCTAATAAGGCATAACACACAGTGATGAAATTGTTTAACAAACTGCCATATTATACAAAACAGTTTAAATGGGAATACTCTCATGAGTATTTTACTAAAAAGTGTTTGTATAGTATTAAAGAATTCCAATGACGAACAGATTTTCTTGATTAGCACCATACTATCTACAAATGATTTAAGTATATTATATTTTTAATATGATCCCACAAAGTTAAGACATTCATTGTAATGCTGTGAGTGTACAGAATTTTTAAAAATTAAATGAGTGATTTTTTCCCATATGCATTATAGGCGTGAAGTTTTCTGCACTCTTATCATCTACAAACGATTAAGTGTGTGTGTAATGAATATTGCCATGGTGGTTACAGTGATGTTTTGTGTTAGTTGAAATACTTGTTTAGGACAGTATGCTGTGGCTGGAGTTCACCAGCAGATGTCCTTACATCACAGCACGTGCTGCATGCAGCTATCCACACTGCATGGACTTCTTACAAGGAACTTGGAATAAAGTAAACTAAAAAAGTCACTATTTCAAAAACAAGATTCACAATTTAAATCTAATCTTGTATTGACTTATGGAGAGTGTGAAGTCTTAGCCATAATGAGAGCTGACAAGTGCTATGGAAAAGTGCTGCATCCAAAACTATTGGCAGTTTACAATCATAGCAGTGAAAGACCCAATGAGAGAAATTTTTCCACCCCCTCAATAGAAAAGGAAAAAAATGGAGGGGAGAAGAATGCTACAGTAGTGTATGTGCAGTGGGGGCAGCAGCGTTGCGGGGACAGGAGGGGAGGGTATCTACGAGATCTGCCAGGGTGTATACGTGGATTTTTCCTGGATTCCCGGTTGAAAATACACTTTCTCCCGGGTGAAAATACACTTTTTCTGTGTTAAATGACAGTATACTTTTCCTCGGCACTGTATAACTTATCAATCCTTAGAATGTTTACGGTTTTCTACACAGACGTAGAATTTACCGGTACTTTAGAAAACGAAATCCAAGGGGGAAAAAACACGTTTTGGAAAGATCTTTGATGTGCACCGACATGTATGCTGCATATCTTCGTTTTACGGGAAGTATAAATTCGAATTCCACCAAACACTGCACGTTACTTTCCGAAGCAATGAAATCGAGATTGCGATGTGCTTTTGTAAGCCAGTCATATCTCATGTTACACGTAGTGTGGTCAGCCAATAGCAAGATCACTCTTAAGTAGCGCGAACACACAAATAAGGAAAGTTAATGGTTTAAATTAATATACATAGCATTCACATATAATATTGGTCTCTAAGATTAATAAGCTGCAAGAGAAGCTAAACTTCCACATAAAATGCTGATCATCTTGCACGGGTTACACTAAGATACATCACACAAATGTGCCAGTACAATTTTTAATAACGACGTAAATGTCTGATCTTCTAGGCTCGAAATTCTTCTAGATGGGCGTCCACGAAAAGTTGATTTTTAAACGCGAATCAAACGTTCTGTGATTTAAGAAATACATCGTACATTCTCGCATATAGTTCATCTTGCGTAAAAGGAAATTTACTTTGAAATTAACACTTTTCAAACCACCATTCGCAATATTTTCCCATGGCCTGTTAGAAATTGGTTCATTTCAGCAGTTGCCAGAGAGCGCCAGATAAAAGGCGTCACTGCGCCTGCGCAGCTTCGATGACGCAGGAAGCCCGCACATTCGTAGGTGTAAAACATTAAAAGATCTTGCATTATGTCATAAAAGAAACAAGACATCAAAGGATACTTCAAAAGCATCGTAATTTCGTGAACTATACTAAAATGCATAATTCGGCTTAAAGTGCACAATCGTATGTCCAGATTCGGATGTAAATTTTCTTGAGTACCAGTACTGTATTATCTCATGTTTGGTTCTTTATTATGGCATAATGCCATACGAGCCAGAAGATGGAAAATGTGCACTTGAAATGCAGCGAACAGTTGAAACTAGCCAACAGTGTGAAATTAAACACTTCATTTCACATAAATTGACTGCCTCAGTGCAAAATATTAATAAAAGCCAAATCTCTTCAGCAAACAGACAAAAATAACTTCATTGTTCTGCAAGGTGATTAATGCTTGACTGTCAAAGGTGGAAATAAAACCTGAAACTAACAACATATTTTAGCTTTCCGTAATTATGTGAACGTATTTTAATTCATTTGGTAGCTCCTGGCCACAGAAATCCGTTTTGTTTTCATTTAATGAGAGAATAATGAAGGAAGAGGAAACAGCAAAATCACTAAACATAAACACAGGTCACGTGGAGACTACCCACTACAACTCAGACTGCTCTGTGCATCAGCCCTGGATCTATGATAATTATGAACCGGACCAATTTAGATAGTGGTGCTCAGCCACACATCTATAACCAGAAGCGGGAGAAGGTACTACTCATAGGCGACTCAACTGCGCATGCGCAAGAGCCCGCCCGCAAGTGCTCAAATGAATCAAATGTAAACAGCTGTCACGTCACGCTCATCGGAGGCAATTTCTTGTTAGGAAGCACTGCATATTCTTCCTAAAGCCTTTGAGACACTTTGGTTGGCAGACGCTTCTATGTGCACTGTGTTTTGTTGTTGTATATGGCGGATTTCCTTTGCAACTTAAGTTTTAATTTCTTTTTTCTTCTCTCGTTCATGTTTTGTTGCTGCAGTATTATTCTGCAGAAGCGGGATACAGTAATATCCTTTATTAGAGTATTGGTTCTTACCAGTCAAAATCACAAAAATTAAATCTGCTAACTAAAACAAGGGAAATTTTCCGGAATTCTAAAAAAATTCCAGGTTTTTCCCAGTTTTCTCCCGGACGAAAAAATTTCCGGTTTTTTCCCGGATCTCCCAGATGTCCCGGGTCATATACACCCTGTCTGCTCAAAAAAATTCCAAAACTATTCGTAATTTCGCACCAATGGTGTGTCAGAGCGAAGTGCAACTGGCATTCCTGCACACACCTGTGTTTAATGTGTAACTACCAGAAGTTTCATTGTTTTATGTCTATCAGTTATTGTTCTGTGCTGTATTGAGTAGAACATTGTGTTGCACAGTTTTTGAATTTCGAGATGACAGTTAGAGGAGCAACACGTCTGAATTACATTTCTCAAGAAAACCTTTACAGAGACAAACACCAAATGATGCTGGAAGCCTACGGTGACGAGTGCTTAAGCCATACTCTGTGTTACAAATGGTTTACACGGTTTGAAGATGATCCTCATTCAGGACACCGACGACAATGTCAGGAATGCCAACAAAGCTGTGCGTACCAATTGAAGACGGAAAGCAAAAAACGTAGCTTTTCAGTGGGATCACGTTATGAAATCCTGCCACAGCATCTCCGAATGTATCGTGTTGCCGTCAAGTTCATCCCACGGCTCACAGGTCGAGTCCAGCAAGACCTTCGCATCATAATATGTGAAGAACTTTTGGACTGTGCAAATAAGAATGAAATGTAACTTAAGAGAATCGTAACTGGTGATGAGACATAGGTTTATGCATATAATGTTGATACCGAAGTTAAATCTTCACAATGGGTCAGGAAAGGTTCTCTGACACCAAAAAACTCATCAGGTCAAATCAGATGCCAAGGCCGTGCTGATAGTCTCCTATGACTTTGAATGATTAAGTCATCATGAATTCACACCACACCACAGGGACAAACTATCAATCGATGGTACTATCGGGACGTGCTGTGACATCTGTGAGAAGGAAATGGCCTGAAATGTGGCGGGACAGTTCGTGGCTCTCGCATCCCTGTCGGTGTGCGACTACTGTACAAAAAACAAAATCACTATGCTGCCTCCCTCCATACTCTCCAGACCTGCTCCTACGGAACATTTTTTAATTTCAAATTTGAAAACCCCATTGAAAGGATGAAGATTTGCAATGATAGAAGAGATAAAATTCGCATATGGCACTTTGCACAATCCAGCAAGAAATGCACCGAGACTGCTTCTGGAAGAGGAAACAGCACTGGGAGCGATGTATCCACTGTGATGGGAGCCCAGTATTTCATAGGAGACCGTGCACAATAAGCAAAAGGTAAGTGTAGAAAAACTTTGTGGACAAAGTTTCAAAATTTTTTTGAACAGACCTCTTACATCTACAATCTGTAAAGCATGGCAGAAGGTACATCCCACTGTACGGTTATTAAGGCTTCTTCCTGTTCATTCATGATATTTGAATAAATTGAAGTTTGAAAGTTTTTTAAAGCACGTTTTGTATTTACAAATGAAAGTGGTGTGTGTGTGTGTGTGTGTGTGTGTGTGTGTGTGTGTGTGTGTGTGTGTGTGTGTGTGGAGGGGGGGTCAGTCTCAGGCAATGTAAGAGAAATCTTCACAGAAGTATTTCGTCTTTCATTGCAAAAACAATGGAAACACTCGTACTGCGGTCTTCTCTAAGAGCTTTACTCTAGTTATCAACAGAAAAACTGTAATGCGTATAATATGCGGCATCTTCCAATGTTCAATTCAGGGGTTACGAATTCATTACAAGACTATCTTCAATATCTGTATCAGTATTCTCTCTACTTTACTGTATATCACGGAAGGTTTTATGGAATTAACAGTACATTTAACAATGTTACATACACCATACTTATCAATACAGATAGGGAAAGTTGTGCAGCACAATTCAACAAATCAATAATTTACTTCCACTAGGTTCAATATTAGATACACTGTTTCTAATACGTAAATGACCTCCCATTTAATTCTGATCAAATGCCACACGAAGCAAGTGAGCTAGTATGGTTCGGCATAACAACATTAGCCCCACACACAGTATCCTCGCCACAAAGCAACTCACACTCGCTCGGCTTTCGGCAATGCGTGCAGTCTGAAAATTCCTCTTTTATCTCCAGCTGCTTCATTTGGATAATTTTTTGAATAATTGGGAAGCCTCTTCACGAGCACATACTGAATAACCTGCAGCTCCAATTTCTGAAACCTTCCTCAATTTGGTCTCCAGAAAGTTTGGCATGTAAAACTAGCTTTCTTTAATTTATTATTTATTTGACTCCTACGAACATTCACTTCTGTGACATCAAACTTTCTTCCTGCTGCAATGATGTTTGTTGTTTGTACAAGATGAATAACCATTATCTTAAAAGCAATTTTGTGTTGCCTGTGTGAGTCAGCAGAAACTGCACAACTTTGGCCAAAAACCTTGCTTCATCATTTGCTGCCAACCTTGAAAATCAACAGTGCTGTTGAGCTGTACTTGCTTTAGTGTTGTTCTCGAGTCTAACATTTCATTTATTATGTCTATTCCTAGTGTTCTGTGTGAAAATACTTATGTTGGAATTAATTTGTTTCCTGTAGATATACATACTACTGCTGAGTATTTGCCCACTTGTGAAGTCACTTCAGTTCTGACTGCATATATAGTCAGGCGAAATGCTATTCAGAGGTGGTAGATGTTCATAAAATGCACGGTACACGTAATGCCCTACCACAATTGGTAGCACGAATGAAATTTGCTGCCAACGTGCCCCATCCTACCCTTCAAAATCATCAAACTGAATTAGTGCATGACGTTAACTACCAAAGCTGCTGCTGTGAATACAAAACCCTATCCACAATACAGGGTATACGTTAAGTCCGGGAACGGGAAGCCACCAACAAAGAAGGCCATTTACCACGGGCACAACAAATTCGTTACGACGGGTTGCTTGTGCCTGGCAAAGCCCAGAGTGAGTGAAGTGAATGTGGAGCGCGTATGAAAGACATTCGTAAAGAGGCCAAAGAAATCTGTGCGTTGTGCATCCCGTGAACTCTAAATGGCTCCAATGACAGTGTGGATAAAGTCCTGCAATGGGAGCTGTCTATGAAAACATTCAAATTGGAGCTAGTGCAGGAGCTCAATGACGACAACAAAGACAAGCATTTTGAGTTTTGTTTGCGGTTGCAACTACTGAATGAGGATGGGGATGGTGGTGTTGATTGCTTAATTTTTAGCGACGAAGCCACTTTTCACACTAATGGGAAAGTAAACAGGCGTAATTGTCGAATCTGGGGTACAAAGCATCCACACAAATGCACTGAATTTGAGCGTGATTTGCCAAAGTTAATGTTTTGTGAACCTCGTCACGTCAAAAACTGTACGGGCCATTCTTCTTCACCGAGAGCACTGTCACTGGATATTCCTACTTGGACACGTTGCAGTAATGGCTGATGCCTCATATGCAATTGGACTCCCTGTTCATCTTTCAGCAGGATGGGGCTCCACCCGATTTTCATCGTGAAGTTTGTGGGTACCTGAACACGGAGCTGCCACATCGATGGATCGGCCGTGCTACAGAAGAGGACAGCTGTTTCACGAAATGGCCTCCCCGATCACCAGATCTCACCCCGTGTGGCTTTTTTCTGTGGGGGCACATTAAAGATCTGGTGTACATACCGCCTCTACCACGTGATGTAGCAGAACTCCAGGAGAGAATACGGGAAGCAACTGCCACAGTCTACGATGCCATGCTGGGACCGGAATGGCAAGAATTCGATTACCGTATCGACGTCTGCTGGGTCATTCATGGCTCGCATATCGAATGTTTGTAAAAACTTTCAGAGTTTCTCTTCAAAATGACATCTGTGCAATGTTAATTCTTTTGCAATATATAACTGAAAGTGTTCCCGGACTTTACATACACCCTGTATTTAAATGCTACCCCACAACCCAGCACCAGTTGCAATGAAGAAGCAACAAAAATTTGTCTATTTTGCAGAAATATTGACCGAGTTTAAGCCTTTCGTTATTGCTAGAGCACGTCCTGCCTGCCCAGCTGCTGGTAGGTGGCCGACTGCCCTACGATTGCTGCCGGCTATGGCCACTGTCGACTAACCACACATTCCAGTACAACCACTGAGTAATAGTACTCTTTACAAATTCAGTACCCCACTGTGCAGTTGTAGTGGTCGCAGTTTTTGATAATGAAAAAACTTCAAAACTAATCCAAGCTTTCTATTATAAGTTTATCGTGATCTAAGGAAAAGTTTGTTTAGAAAAATGGTAAGGACTTTTTTTATTTGTGACTGGAAAATTCTGTAACTTGAGATCTACACTACAAATGTGTGTGCTGTAACCTACGAAAATCTTATTAATACTGGACACACAAATTTCAAGACATAGTTTTAAAGTGAACAGTTCCTAGGGAAGACGCCCAAAACTTGGACCATTTTCTACGCAGCATAGCAGCGGCGTTGCTGCGAAACAAAGTATTTTCCTGCACGATCTGCCTTTTGCAACATCTGACATTTAGGTTCTGTGGGATAATTCGTGCCCTTTTATATTACTTATGTTAGTGTCATTTGCCTTGTGCACATTAGGAAATCAGTTCGTATGTATTAGATCGATTCTTTAGCAGAAAAGGAACTAAATGAAGCCTGTGAAAACTCATTAAACCATCGCACTGTAGCCTGTCCACATCGTCAGCAGCAGACGTCTTCATTCTTTTCCTTGAAGGGTTAAATTTGCCACCTACAAAACTTTCTTCAATTTCTTTTCATTTTTTAAGGAATGTAGCTAACATTGATTGTGCAAGTCCATGCTTCCTCGTCATGTCTACTTGTTTCATTCCGCTATCAATGTCTCTGAAAACCTTCATTTTTGCCTCCAACCTTATTTGTTTCCGAGTACCAGCCACTGTCCAAATCTTAGCGAAGTCCAAAGAGTTTACATCAACTAAAAACATTCACAGATTGCAAAAATCACGGCGATAAGCGGCATATGCACCCCCCCCCCCTCCCCCCAAAAAAACACTTCTGTCTGCTACTGAAGCTCAACAATGGATAAATTAAACACTCGTTCAAACAAAGGAGCTCTCTGACATTTGTCGGTGAGCACAGCTCGCCCGCGGCTGTACACTTCGTATTCTTTACCACTAGAATAAATACAGTACTATAGTAAGTAGTGAAGCTTCTAGAAATAAAGCGCCGAAAGTCTTGCCTAATCAGCTAGGGCCATACAAAATCGTCGCACTGGTAATCGTTATATGGTGGTTTGACTGTATAATGCATTGCATCAGATACAATACCATGATACATGAAGTCATCCCCCAGAAACAAATCCACTTTAAGAAATTTTATTCCCCAAGAAAAACTTTTTTAACAATTATATGCAAGCTCTTCAGCTACATGATATTTTTTTATTTATTTACTCGTGTCCAGGGTAGCTACACGATATGATAAATTGTTTAGTACAGCTGGTGAATTTTCTGGATTGTGGGCACAGAATCAGGGACTTTAGCCTAACAAATTGCAAGATGCAGGTATGCCAACAAAAGGCACAAATATGTCAAGATGTTTTAATTTAAATGACCTTAAAGCTGCCAGATAAATCAAAAATGTACGAGTTGTTTGTCCAATGTACTGTCCAAGAAAGATGTACAGAACATCGGAGGTACACACGACTTTTACAACCTAACAAGTTGGCAGTGGCAGAGCACTGTATTGATAATGGTCACAGTATGTTGTATGACAACGTCGGAATTTTGGCAACTACATCATCCTTTTGGGACTCGATAGTGAAGGAGGCAATTGAAATTAGCTTGACGACGAATTTAATTAATAGAAATAGTGGTTTCAATCTTGATAAATCATGATAAATTACTTGCTGTAATAAACTCACAAAGACGTCACAGTGCAGCTCACAATGGTATATTGGTATGCCAACACAGATCGACTGCGGAGTCATAGATACAACTCGCGCATTATGCACGTCTCTGCTGCCAACCAACGTCTCTGGTGCATTTGCATCTGTGGCCGCATGCGCAGTCGCGGCAGTCTTGTGACTCACTCTGAAGATGGCTGGACGGTATACAGCCGAAATATTAGAAGAAGGAGATTTCTTGCGGCTGCACACCCAGAACTTAATGGAACATACCGTAAGTTACCCAAAGTAAAAGTGTTATATGCATTACCTATATAGTGAATATAAATGTTAGCGCGGGCCCACACACACACACACACACACACACACACACACACACACACACACACACACACACACACAGAGAGAGAGAGAGAGAGAGAGAGAGAGAGAGAGAGAGAGAGAGAGAGAGAGAGAGAGAGAGATGACGACATTGAATGTACTCACCACTGAACAGCACACTGGACAATTTAATTGCTCTGGACTCCGCGATGCCAATAGCCACAACGATCGAATGATCGACCTGTGTATTTTCTTAACATTTTCAGGGTGTCCCAAAAACATAGGTAACACTTAGTATGTTGTGCAGGAAGGCACAATGATCGGTTTTCAAGAAGGAACCCATATCCAGTAACACACGGCTTGGGTGCTGGAAAGTGTCTAAAACTGAGATGGGTATGTGTTCCACATTATGTCAATCAGTCCAACACGAGTAGCACGTCATGCTCTCTACATTAGAAACGGGATTTACACTGCGTATCTCCTATGTCAATGCAGAGTCTACATCAGCGGGCTGAGCCTCACACACGTGAGCCAATATGGACGTTTGTCTTTCAAGTATCTCAAGTCGCTCTGCAGACTCCAGCAATAAGGTCCTCCGCTGACGTTACATGTGCACTGTACACCAAACTCTTCATATTACCTAACAAAATCTAGTCTAGAGGTTTCAGATCTGCCGACCATGCTGGCCACGGAACAGTCCACCCCTACCGATCCGTCAATTACTGTACGCGATGATCGGGTGATTCTGCCCATCGGCATCGAAGTGTGTCGGAGCTCCGGCGTACTGCAGCCACGTGTCCATCCAAACATTTTAGTGGCACTACATCCAATAGGGTAGACAACACATCTCTACTATATGTGAGGTAGACCGGTCCTGTTAGTCTGTCTAGCAGTAGTTGTGGCCCAGTGATATGATCACCTACAGGGTGTCCAGAAAAGGACTCCCTGATTTCAAAATTAAATATCTCGAAAACGAATATCGATAGAGGAATGCAGTAAACGGTATGTTTATTGTGAAAGCTGTAAGAAGTTTATACAGCAGTTAGAAATAATAGTTACAAAAGCTGCTAACAGATGGCGCCGTACGCTGTACAGCTCATATCAGCATACATAACTGAAATAATCGTATGAAAACAATCTTTGCAAACAATCACATCACAATGTTTTCAAAATGTTCACCATTGGCACTACAGAGGTGGCGCAAATGAAGAATGAAATCCGCCATCACATTTCGTAGTGTCTCAACCGAAATGGATTCACATGCCACAGAGATCCCCCGATTCAAGCTCGTGCAGCGTGGCCGGGTGCTTCGGATAGACCATGTCTTTCACTGTGCCCCACAAAAAAGTCACAGGGAGTCAAATCCGGCGAATATGGAGGCCAATCCATGCCTGCACCAGTAAATTTGGGATATTCCAAAGCAATGACTCGATTGCCGAAGAAAGCGAAACACTTGTTCGGTCCGATGTGGTCGGCCTCCATCTTGCATAAACCACCCAGTACCTGGTCGATCCTCTAACGCTTGCTGTGTGGCGACAAATTGTTCCAAAATTGCAACGAAACGTGCACCAGTGACCGTTTCTCGAATGAAAACAGGGCCAATAATGCCTCTGCTGCATCCTGCAGCCCACACAGTAACTTTAGGAGAATACAGGGGTTTCACTTCACACTAATATGGCTTTTCGGAACCCCAAAATCGCCAGTTCTGCTTATTCACGTATCCATTCAGCTGGAAGTGTGCTTCATCTGTAAACCAGATGCAGCCAACATCAAATCCCTTACTATCAATCATTGTGAGCATCTGATTAGCAAAGGCAACCCTTTGTTGCACAGTTCGTACGGGTATGGCCTGGTGCATTTGAATTTTGAATGGAAACATGTGTAGGCTCTTTCTCAGTATTTTCTGCGTGCTGGAACACTTCAAACCAGTCTCAGATACAATTCTACGGACGGATGACATTGGATTTCGCTGAATAATTCCAGAAACTGTGGCGATATTTTCAGGCGTAAATATTTTCAGGCGTAACTGCGGTTTGCTTGTGGCCAACATGCTCCACTAGATAATCAGTTACGCTGCCTGTTCGTTGAAATTTTGTGAAGAGCGTATGAATGGTTTTCGCATCGGGTCCTTTTGGAACATTAAATCGTGCTTGAAAACTTCGCCTTGTTGCCGTAGGACTCTCTTCTAACCTGTGGTACTCTAGCACCAGAAAAACGCATTGTTCAACGGAGTACATGGTTTTAATCTCTTCCTTCGGTACACTAACCTCCTTTCACGTTTCAATAGTGGAACTGATCCCTCTGGGCTTCGGATCACTATTTATACTAGGCATTATGTATGGCGATTACAGCGCCATCTGTTAGCAGCTTTTGTAACTATTATTTCAAACTGCTGTATAAACTTCTTACAGCTTTCACAATAAACATACCGTTTACTGCATTCCTCTATCGATCTTTGTTTTCGAGATATTTAATTTTGAAATCAGGGAGTCCTTTTCTGGACACCCTGCAGTTGAAACAATGTGTTCCCCCCCCCCCCCTCCCTCCCCACCGCAGCCCAATTCCTGTTACTTTCGCCCCCCCACCCCCTCATACAGTACAACGGACACACCTCAAGCAGAGTATACCCACGTGCAACTTTCCGGCTTCTCTGCGGTCTCTCTCAATGGCCACGAATGTGGTATACATCTGTTTGGGAAACTTTCCACATAAAATCTTGCAGCAGCTTCTCCACTGCAATCCGCTTTGCCATTTGCAAGCACCACATCAGTCATTTCCAGAATTGTGTATCGGTACATGTCACGCTGCTGTCAATGATGTCACTGCACTTGCATACCACACAAGGTCCGCAATAGGATGCACACGAGGGCCGTATGGAGGAATGTAGCGCACAGACTTTCAGGTCGTCCATCCGAACTACAGACTGCTAAAGGGTTGCAAACCTTCCGTATTCAGATACCAAAACGAACCAGAACGAAGGGTCACAACTGTTCATTTTCTGCACCGAAGCCGTGCATTGTATGATACGGGTTCCTTCTTGAAAACTGATTACTTTGCCTTTCTGCACAACACAGTAACTGTTGTCGGTGTTTTGTTTGGACACCCTGTATAGTGTACACCAGACGTGCTGCAAAAGGGAGGTAACAGTTAGTATCAGAGAATATTTACAATTCCAGCTGTGCTGCTACTGTGCAATAAAGATGATTTCTGAGCTGCTAACAATTATGCACACACGACAAAAAAATATGTAACTAAGAATTAAGTAAGAATAGCTAAGAATAAGTAATTTCTGGATTTCAGTCACTCAGATCTGGTGCCAGTTTTCTTCACTGTCGGTTTAAGCAGAGTCTACTTTGTCATCATGGCAACTGAATACTTTTTGCAATAGGAAACTGAAAGTTGATGCTTCAGTACTAATTTAAAGCTGGTCAGTCACCCTCGTTGGTGAGGTATTATAGTGTAACATATCACTTTCTTAAAGTTACATGTGGCACAGGGTATTTAGGATCGACAAATGATGACTGTCGACTGCTGAAGAAAGTTTATTTAATGTAATTTGGAAAACGAGGCATGTATGTTTACAGCATGGGATTTCTCCACATGTGCACGTTGACAGAACGTCAATGGAAACAGCATCACTACTGAACGGGCGACGCTGCTGGCAGCTCACATTTGACCACACTTGTTACTCTTAAAGTTTTCTCCCGGCAACGGATCCCTATCACGGAGTTGCACCAGCCTCTGTGGAAGAAGGTGGCTGTGACAATGCAGAAGGAAAGGTCTAGAAACAAAAGAGGTCGGAGTTAATAGCACCGCTATTAACTGACTGATCACTGCAAATGAATTTCAGGTAAATTTGTCAAGCAGACAGTACTGTTCGAAGTTGTTTTCTGAGTGCAATTTTTTTTGTTACAATATATGTGGTTTACAAAAGAAGAAAGCACTCAGAAGCACGCCAAAAAGGAGAAGTAGTCAACAATATAAGATGCACACAATATAGCTGGATGTCGATTTTTTTGCAGGGGAAGGGAGGGGGGGGTAGGGAAGGAGGAAGGAGAGAGGGGGGGGGGAGAAAGATTCCCCCCTCCCCCCTTCAAGTCAAGACACAGGTAATTACAAAAGGTGTTTTGACATTAGCAGCTTATCCACCAACTGACGTATTACATCACTCAGCGAAACTGTCACTGTGATACACAGGAAATATTTCAGTATAAGAACTGCCGTATGTTAGGCCTATCTGTTAGGTGTGGCACAGCAGAGGCCATCTACTCAGGCAGATACAAGATACACCCAATCGTATCCACTATGTACCACGAGGTCACCGTCACCTTCGCAACAGCCATTATGCGCCACGGACACCGTAAAAAGCTGGTAAGAGCTGCTACTTCACAGCAGACTGCTGTGGAGTCGGTTGTAAAGACCTTTTACACAGCGTGTATCAAAATCTAAGTTACAAGGTGTGGCATCAGTCAACGGGTGCCGCGTGACTGTGCTGGGCTTGTAAACTTATGTTTAAAAATGATTGTTTTGGGTGCTAGTACCTCTGAATTGTGAGAGGAGGACGGAGGCACTTATAACCACTAAAGCTATGCAAGGAGCAAACACTGTACATTATTACTGTCAGTATATACCAGTATAATTCACTTACAGAAGATGTTCAATACGAGCACCCCCAACTTTGATACAATTTATGTATCACCTGGTGACATCTTGCCGAACTCTCGGAAAGATTCCTGGATACCACAGATGACTCCAGCTGATACTCAGATTTGTGTCATCACAAGGCCTCGTGTTGACTCCACAGGTGTCTCGTACACCAGGGTTTTCATGATCCCCCCCCTCCCCCCCAACACATAAAAACAATTGTGTCACGGCTAAAGAACGACAGGGCCAGGCTACTGGGCCTCCGTGTCTAATCCATCTGCTGCTGAATGTGTCATTCAAATGACCACGTACCACATTGTCTAAGTGCACTGGAGTGCCATCCTGCTGGAACCACTCGGCACAACAGACGATCGTCGGTACCTCGTTCGACGAGACGAGTATGACCTCTCACAGAAATACAGCGTAACTGGGACTGTCGGCACGCATGAGCACGAGGCCGGATGGGCCTACAATTTGATCGTCAATGAAACCTACCCAAACGTCGGGGCAGGGGGGGGGGGGGGGGGGGGGGGGGAGACGACGTGAGAATTCCAGGAATGGGGAGCAAGATTGCATCGTAAGAAGTTAATGATAATTAACAATTAGCTTGTGTGTGTGTGTGTGTGTGTGTGTGTGTGTGTGTGTGTGTGTGTGTGTGTGTGGGTGGGGGGGGGGGGGGGGGCGGGGTGAAGGAGTGGGGCATTGCACAATAGTGACATTACTCTTTCCTCTCATCTGAGAATACTGCAGCTTTTAAACAATGATAACTTAAAGGAATAATCTTCGTATAATTCACATACTTTGTCATACTAAGTATATTAAAATTTATGATTTATGAAACCAAATAAAATAAAATTCCAACACCAGGTTAAGAACAGAATCCCCCGAGATTTTACGAAATACCTGAAATTTCCTTTATTTTTCTAGGAAAAATACAATTCCCTGAGAATTCCAGGTTTTTCAGAAGAAGTGTCACCCTGACCCTGTATGCTTCCACAGACATGCTGCAGATGGCACGTTACAGTGAACACCGCACAACATTTACAATTCCTGTTGTGCAGCTGCAGTGCAATAAAGGTAATTTCTGAGCAACTAACAATTATCCATACACTATTTCTGGATTTCAGCCACTCAGATCTGGTGCCAGTTTTCTTCATTGTTCATCACGAAGTGGGGTCAACTTTCATCATGGCAGCTGAATATCCTTTGCAATATGAAACTAAACCTGGAGAAGCCAGTTTATCTGCTTATCTCAAGTGAGCAAGGGTCAGACCTAACCTGGGCACTAAGGGAGCAAAGCTACTCACACTTCACCCAGCAGGTGCACAGTTATAGAAGTGAAGTACGGGTTTGTGTGCTGCAGGAAAGCATAAAGCATAGAAGTATTCTTATGTAAGAGAGATGGAGTTGGTCAGGGTTCCTTGCAACCTCACATAAGACAACTCTCATAACGGGGTGTTTAGGAGTAAGAAATTACTTGCACTGCCAGGCAGTACATGCTTCTAAACTGTACACCTAATTTTAAGACACAAGCTTTCCAATACTTGAAAGTAAGCTGCACATATTTAAAACATTAAGAGTAATGATGCAAAATGCCTGGGCATTTGTAAGTTGGGGCAAATGTCCAGAATAAATGCCTGGGTAAATGCCCAAAATTCATCAACACCCTGGCATTTATTCATTTTAAAGATTAACTAATAAGCAGCACTTATAAAAGTTTTTAAACTGATATTTTGTATTGGAAAAGGTGTTTTGTAACACTGTTGTTTTGGTTGGGTAACCAAGCTGATAAAGCTGCTTAAGAGTTGTTACGGAATATAGATTGGACTGTAAACATAACTACACATGTTTAATGAGGTCAATTCTTGTGGTAGTACATAAAAAAAGAAAACAAAACTCAAATTTAAAAGTAATTCTTGAAAGAAAGTATAGTTTATATTAAGTAGGTAGCCTTAGGCAGTATTTTTACTACTGCAAAAAAATGTGAGTAAAAAATGCATATCCATAATGATCTTAATTAAGGACGATTCATGTGCCGACTCCGATTTGACGAGTCCAACAGTTACCGATTCTCTAGGAATCGACAAATATCAGAATTGAACGATTCCAGTGTCTTGGGGATCAATTCTTTGTTATTAAATCTTTTTTATGTTAGTGTCCTCATTTTATCTTCATAGCAGTGCAGTCTTTCAAAAGTAGATAAAGAAATGAGCAGAATAGAAAAAATGTCGTTACATCCAACAAAAAAGCATTCTCTTTTGTTTTTCACTGAAAACAGTTCAACATTCAAGAATACAGTTACTATCAAGAAGGTTCTCAATAATCATTCTTCAGTAATATTTAGGGATTTGACAAATTATGAAGTGTGTTACACTACAAAGCTATGTGTTAAGGACAAGATTTTTTTAATACTGGCTTATCACTGCACAGCTGTTCATTACTCTCTCTCTCTCTCTCTCTCTCTCTCTCTCTCTCTCTCTCTCTCTCTCACACACACACACACACACACACACACACACACACACACAAGCTAATTGTTAATTATCATTAACTTCTTACGATGCAATCTTGCTCCCCATTCCTGGAATTCTCACGTCGTCTCCACCCCCCCCCCCCCCACCACCACCCCCCGACGTTTGGGTAGGTTTCATTGACGATCAAATTGTGTGTGTGGGCGCGCGCGCGCAACACAGGCACCTCCTTGGTACAGCACATTGGAATGCCGGTAAAAAAAGCTTCTCTCTCCTTTCCTTTCATTCTTAGTAATAAAGGTAATACATATGTTTAAATGTAAATATTTATTAACTTCTAATTTCGGAAGCGTCATCCCATCCCTTATTTTAATTGGTAAATTATATATTGTAGCAGTAATATCTTCAAAAAGTATTTCTTAATAAATAACCTGATTTTGGGCACTTAAAACTGCTTTGGGAAAATGCCCGTTTATAAATGTCCTGCCCACTGGACATTTGTCTGGACCACATCACTAGGTGTAGCATAGTAATGATAGGCATTTTTATCTGAAGTGAACCTGCACTAGATGGCACATGCTTTTGTGTTAACCATATATTATGCTTCTTTATTTGTTGCTTACATGTGTGTACATATGAAAATGTGTCTTAAGTTTGTAAATAGACAGATAAAAAAATCTACTCACCAAGAAGTGTCAGAACACACACACACACACACACACACACACACACACACACACACACACACACAAACTGTTGTGATAGGCAAGCTTTCGGAGCCAAGGGCTCCTCCTTCATGCAGAAGAGTTGAAGGGGAAGGAAGAAGGGTGAAGGAAAAGGACTGGAGAGATATAGTAGGAAAAGTGGTAGATTTTGGGAAAGTCACCCAGAACAGAGGGGACCGTGTGGGATGAGAAGGAAAGAATGATTGTTGGGGACTGCAATGGACGAGATTTGAAAACCTGAGAGCTTATAGGTGGAAGACAGGGTAATATGCAAGACAGAGATTACTACTAAAACACAGTGTACAAGTTAACAAGAGTGAGAAGCTAAGTGCATTGTATGTAACAGAGGCGGAGAAAAGATTTACATTAATTTCTACCGTCTCATCTTTCCTTCACTGTAACTACTCTTTGCTTCACTCCTTTTTAGTTATCTATCTTTCATTGTCTTTCACGTCTATTTTTCCACCACCACCACCTCCCACCTCTGTTATGAACAATGCACTTAGTTTCTCGCTCTTATTAACTTGTGCACAATGTTTTAGTAGTAATCTCTGTCTTGCATATTACCCTGTCTTCCACCTTTAAGATCTCAGGTTTTCAAATCTCATCCGATGCAGTCCCCAACAATCAGTCTTTCCTCCTCGTCCCGTACAGTTCCTGCTGTTTTGTGTGACTTTCCCAAAAACCACCCCCCTTTCCCAGACCTCTCTGGTCCTTTTCCTTCACCCTTCTTCCTTCTCCTTCAACCCTTCTGCCTGAAGGAGGAGCCATTGGCTCAGAAAGCTTGCCTGCCACAACAGTCTTATGTGTGTGTTCTGCTGCCACTTGGTGATTAGATTTTTTATCTATTGAAATAAATAATTTTATCAATAACTGATTGTTGTCTTTGTTAAGTATCTAAATAAACTGTCAAAACTTTACTGACCAACAGAATTAGTTTCATACAAGCAACACACCGTGCTGTGGCAGGGGAAAGAAAGAAACTAGTGGAAAAGTGCTCCTGTCAGAGCACAACAAAGACCAATATGTACCTTGTTTAAAAGACTGAGAGGAACGTGGAGAACCAGCTGTCTCAATCTCTAACCCACCTTCCTTGCTAAAAATTTTATCGTGCAACAAATCTGCACTTTTTCTTTTTGTGCTGAGAGAGAGAGAGAGAGAGAGAGAGAGAGAGAGAGAGAGAGAGAGAGAAGCAGACAGACAATTTTGGTGTGAGAGAGAAGACACAGTGTCAGTGGGAGAGGGAGAAAAGAGAGGAGACAGAAATAATTTAGTAGTCAAATATGGTGATAAGTTTGATACAAATGCTTTGATCCTGCCAAAGTTTACTATGTATGAGAGATGAAATGAAGTTTTGGAGGAATATGTATCACAATGTAATTATTAATGAGGTTAAGGTTTGTTATAATCACATCCATTTACTTGTTGAAGTGTTGTTAATGATTAGTGAGCAAGTAAAAAGTCCCTTGAGGAATAGTGTCCAACTGAGAAAGGCTGAATTGTTTTTTTCCAGTAAGTTTAAAAAAATTTTCTGCTCTAGCGTATGTCACTGCAGTTCCCGCATATTTGCAATGGTAGGAATGGGCACAGATTGGTGTGTATTTGAAACATAACAGATCTGTAGAATCCAGTGAAGTCAATGGTTAGGCCTAGTTAGAGAAGTTGTACGATGCCCAAAATACTGTATTTAAGGATCCTAATCCATTCTGCTGTCATGTTTTGGTGTCTGGTTTGAAACTGAAGATAGGCAATACAATTTTTATATCTCAAATTAAAACTTATTTTATTTTACTGAGAACAACTAAGATCCAATAATAAATTCAAATGAGAGTAATTACTGTTTGATAGTATTACTAAAGAAATTGATTGCATAATCCATTTCTTGTTAACAATTGAAAACATGTAAGGTTTATTGAGAAATATTTTGAATCGTACAAACATTGTGAATGCTTGATATACTAAATGAACTGTGTGATCAAAATTACAACAACACAAAAAAATGTTTTTTTCATATTAGGTGCATTGGGCTGCCACCTACTGCCAGGTACTCCATATCAGTCATCTCAGTAGTCAGACATTGAAAAAGAGAAGAATGGGACACTCCGTGGAACTCACGGACTTCGAATGTGGTCAGGTGATTGGGTGTCAGTTGCGTCATATCTGCATGCAAGATTTCCACACTCCTGAACATACCTAGGTGCACTGTTTCAGATATGACAGTGAAGTGGAAACATGAAGGGGCACGTACAGCACAAAAGCGTACAGGCTGACCTCGCCTGCCGACTGACAGAGACCACCGACAGTTTAAGAGGGTCGTAATGTGTAACAGGCAGACATCTATCCAGACCGTCACACAGGAATTCCAAACTGCATCGGGATCCACTGCAAGTACTATGACAGTTATGTGGGAGGCAAGAAAACCTGGATTTCACGGTCGAGCAGCTGTTCATAAGCTACATGTCACGCCGGAAAATGCCAAACGAATCTTCGCTTGGTGTAAGGAGTGTAAACATTGGACAGTTGAATAGTGGAAAAACATTGTGTGGAGTGAGAAATCATGGTACACGATGTGGCAGGGTGTGGGTATGGAGAATGCCCGGCGAATGGTATCTGCCAGCATGTGTAGTGCCAACAGTAAAATTAGGAGGTAGTGGTGTTACAGTGTGGTCGTGGTTTTCATGGAGGGGGCTTGCATCCCTTGTTGTTTTGGGTGGCACTATCACACCGCCGGCCTACATTGATGTTTTAGCATCTTCTTGCTTCCCACTACTAAAGAGCAACTCGGGGATGGTGATTGCACCTTTCAACACGATCGAGCACCTGTTCGTAATGCAAAGCCTGTGGTGGAGTTGTTACACAACAATAACATCCCTGTAATGAACTGGCTTGCACAGAATCCTGAGCTGAATACTATAGAACACCTTTGGGAGGTCTTGGAACGCCGAATTCGTGGCAGGCCTCACCAACCAACATCGATACCTCTCCTCTGTGCAGCACTCTGTGTAGAATGGGCTGCCATTCCCCAACAAGAAACCTCCCAGCACCTGACAGAACGTAGGCCTGCAGGAGTGGAAGCTGTCATCAGAGCTAAGGGTGGGCAAATACCATATCGAATTGTAGTATTACCGATGGAGGGCACAACAAACTTTTAAGCCATTTTGATCACATAGTGTACGAGCTGGGCAAGAGATGTTTAACAGTTGTATAACACATCCTCCCAGTCGTGTCAGGAGCAAAAGTCAACTTTTCCTACACAATGATACAAATATTCGGAAGTCTACTCTTACTAAGAAACTGAGAACTCATAGTCAATTGTTAACAAAGATGACTATGTAATCAATTTCTCTAGCATCTTTCACACACCTACATATCCAAACAATAAATGATAAATTACTCTCATCTCAGTTTGTAATAAGATCAAAGTTCTTAGTAATACGCAAGGCATTTTTTGTGGAACTTGGCTGCACATCAAACACTCTTGTTCTGCAACAAAACATCCATAGCAATTTGCCTTAATTCATCTACACTAATGCTGATACTAAATTTATCATAGTCACGTATCCGTGTGCGTATGTAGCCACTGCAAAGTGTTCCTCGTCAAAACAATAGTCCAAATAATCAAAGTTTTCACCCGATGCACTATGTAACGGTCTTCACCACCAACACTGCAGGAGACTACTGTGAAGAAGTAGCTTACCCCAGCCTTTCTGTCTCATCCAGCAAAGTCCCTGGCACATGCTGACCACTGAGAGGCAACAATGACCCGGGTGGCACGCAGTCGAGATGGTCCGGCACTTTTTACCCGCTGGAGCAGACGATTTCAGCCGTGCTGACTCACCTAGTGGACAAACCAGACTTAAGACAACACAGGTCACACACATCTGGCCACAAAGGGTGACCAGCCAGCTACAAATGTGTACTGCAGTGAGGTATGGTTAATATAAGCAGGTACCATTCCACACCTATGGGTCATTGGACATTCCTCAACCACCAATCTGATTTTTCTGTATCTTTTACACTACATTCACAATTTCTCTATTAATGCCCATGTTTGTGAAGGCAGTCTATGATAATACAGTTCCAAAATACAGTACATTCAAAAATTCCTGTTGCAAACTTCTAGAACTTGTAGAGGGGAATGGATATGTAATATTTTGAATAGAAACCCATGTACAGAAATGCCACCTAACAAAGCTACAGAGCCTCAAACTTACATGTGCTGCCACCTGTAAATGTGTGTATATACAGGGTGATTCCGTGATGATCCAAAATTCCAGGGATGATGGAGAGGGATAAATGTATCAATTTGATGCCAGGATCCCTGTACCGGAAATAAATGAATCTAAAGTAATAAGCAAAAACTGTTCTGCAGCCTCTGAGAGTGGAATACAAGTACTTGTACTGTTACTGCTAAGATTGCAGGGTATGCAATTTTCAGAGGTGGTGGTATGGACCAAAACAAGAAAAAAATGTCTAGTGAACATGAACTCTAAAATGTGTACCTTAACAGCTATGGCCACTTCTTCTATAGAGAATAGGCGTTTCACACTAGTGAAGGTGAGCAAGTGCTCATTGCTCTTGTTGTTGTTGTTGTTGTTGTTGTTGTTGTTGTCTTCAGTCCAGAGACTGGTTTGATGCAGCTCTCCATGCTACTCTATCCTGTGCAAGCTTCTTCATCTCCCAGTACCTACCGCAGCCTACATCCTTCTGAATCTACTTAGTGTATTCATCTCTTGGTCCCCCTCTACGATTTTTACCCTCCACGCTGCCCTCCTGTACTAAATTGGTGATCCCTTGATGCCTCAGAACATGTCCTACCAACCGATCCCTTATTCTAGTCAAGTTGTGCCACAAACTCCTCTTCTCCCCAATTCTATTCAATACCTCCTCATTAGTTATGTGATCTACCCATCTAATCTTCAGCATTCTTCTGTAGCACCACATTTCGAAAACTTCTATTCTCTTCTTGTCCAAACTATTTACCGTTTACATTTCACTTCCGTACATGGCTACACCCCATACAAATACTTCCAGAAACGACTAAGTCTATACTTGATGTTAACAAATTTCTCTTCTTCAGAAACGCTTTCCTTGCCATTGCCAGTCTACATTTTATATCCTCTCTACTTCGACCATCATCAGTTATTTTGCTCCTCAAATAGCAAAACTCATTTACTACTTTAAGTGCCTCATTTCCTAATCTAATTCCCTCAGCATCATCACCCGACTTAATTCAACTACATTCCATTATCCTCGTTTTCCTTTTGTTGATATTCATCTCATATCCTCCTTTCAAGGCATTGTCCATTCCATTCAAATGCTCTTCCAAGTCCTTTGCTGTCTCTGACAATTACAATGTCATCGGTGAACCTCAAAGTTTTTATTTCTTCTCCATGGATTTTAATATCTACTCCAAATTTTTCTTTTGTTTCCTTTACTGCTTGCTCAATATATAGATTGAATAACATCGGCAATATGCTACAACCCTGTCTCATTCCTTTCCCAAACACTGCTTCCCTTTCATGCCCCTCGACTCCTAACTCCATCGTGTTTCTGTACAAATTGTAAATAGCCTTTCGCTCCCTGTATTTTACCCCTGCCACCTTCAGAATTTGAAAGAGAGTATTCCAGTCAACATTGCCAAAAGCTTTCTCTAAGTCTACAAATGCTAGAAACATAGGTTTGCCTTTCCTTAATCTACCTTCTACGATAAGTCGTAGGGGCAGTATTGCCTCATGCGTTCCAACATTTCTACGGAATCCAAACTGATCTTCCCCGAGGTCGGCATCTACCAGTTTTCCATTCTTCTGTAAAGAATTCATGTTAGTATTTTGCAACTGTGACTTACTAAACTGATAGTTCGGTAATTTTCACATCTGTCAACACCTGCTTTCTTTGGGATTTGAATTATTATATTCTTGTTGAAGTCTGAGGGTATTTCGCCTATCTCATACATCTTGCTTACCAAATGGTAGAGTTATGTCAGGGCTGGCTCTTCCGACGCAATCAGTATTTCTAATGGAATGTTATCAACTACTGGGACCTTGTTTTGACTTAGGTTTTTCAGTGCTCTGTCAAACTCTTCATGCAGTGTCATATCTCCCATTTCATCTTCATCTACGTCCTCGTCCATTCCCTTACTATTGCCCTCAAATACATCACCCTTGTATAGACCCTCTATATACTCTTTCTACCTTTCTGCCTTCCCTTCTCTTTTCTGCGAAGGTATCTTAATTTTCCTGTACGTAGTATCTATCTTACCCATAGTCACATATGCCTCTACATCCTTGCATTTGTCCTCTAGCCATCCCTGCTTAGCCATTTTGCACTTCCTGTTGATCTCCTTTTGGAATCATTTGTATCCTTTTTGCTTGCTCCATTTATTGCATTTTTACATTTTCTCCTTTCATCAATTAAATTCAATATCTTTTCTGTTACCCAAGCATTTCTACTATCCTTTTTTTTTTTTACCTACTTGATCCTCCACTGCCTTTACTATTTCATCTCTCAAAGCAACCCAGTCTTCTTCTTCTGTATTTCTTTCCCCGCATTCTTGCCAATCATTTCCTAATCCTATCTATGAAACACTCTACAACCCCTGTTTCTTTATAGTTTATCCAGGTCACATCTCCTTAAATTCCCACATTTTTGCAGTTTCTTCAGTTTTAATCTACAGTTCATAACCAATAAATAGTGGTCCGAGTCCACATCATCTCCTGAAAACGTCTTAAAACCTGGTTCCTAAATCTCTGTCTTACCATTATATAACCTATCTGAAACCTTCCAGCGTCTCCACATCTCTTCCACATATACAACCTTCTTTCATGATTCTTAAACGAAGTGTTAGCTACGATTGAGTTATGTTCTGTGCAAAATTCTACCAGGCAGCTTCCTCATTCATTCCATACCCCATCCCATATTCATCAACTACTTCTCCTACTATTCCTTTTCCTACTGTCAAATTCCAATCCCCACGACTATTAAATTTTTGTCTCCCTTCACTATCTAAGTAATTTTTTTATCTCATCATATATTTCTTCAATGTCTTCATCTTCTGCAGAACTAGCAGGCATATAAACTTGTACTACTGCGGTAGGTGTGGGGTTTGTATCTATCTTGGCCACAATAATGCGTTCACTATGCTGTTTGTAGTAGCTTACCCGCACTCCTACTTTTTTATTCATTATTAAACCTACTCCTGCATTACCCCTATTTGATTTTGTACTTCTAACCCTGTATTCACCTGACCAGAAGTCTTTTTCCTCCTGCTGCCTATCTTCACTACTTCCCTCTATATCTAACTGTAATGTATCAATTTCCCTTTTTAACTTTTCTAACCTACCTGCCCAATTAAGGGATCTGACATTCCATTTCTGATCCGCAGAACGCTAGTTTTTGTTTCTCCTGATAACGATGTCCTCCTGAATAGTGCCCGCCTGGAGATCCAAATAGGGGCCTACTTTACCTCCGAAATATTTTACCAAGAGGACGCCATCATCATTTAACCATACAGTATAGCTGCATGCCCTGGGGAAAAATTATGGCTGTAGTTTCCCCTTGCTTTCAACCATTCACGGTACCAACACAGCAAGGCTGTTTTGGTTAATGTTACAAGGCCAGATAAGTCAATCATCCAGACTGTTGCCCCTGCAACTACTGGAAAGGCTGCTGCCCCTCTTTACAGCTCTTAAGGTATGCATTTTACAGTTTACTAATTTTTTTTCTTGTTTTATTCCATACTACCACCTCCAAGTTGCCTCCCCTACAATATTAGCAAAAACAGTACCCGGACAAGTAGCCCACTGTTAGAGGTACAGTTTTCACTTATTACTTTAGGCTTGCTCATTTCCAGTACATGGATCCTTACCTCAAACTGATACATTTCTCCTCCTCCATTGTCCTTCAAAGTTTGTTATCATCATCATGGAATCACTCTGTATATACATACACTGAAGTGCCCAAGAAACTGGTATAGGCATGCATATTCAAATACAGAGATATGTAAACAGGCAGAAAATGGCGCAATGGTTGGCAATGCCTATATAAGACAAAAAGTGTCTGGTACAATTGTTAGATCGGTTACTGCTGCTACAATGGCAGGTTATCAAGATTAAAGGCATTTGAACGTGGTTTTATAGTCGGCACACGAGCGATGGGACATCTCCGAGGTAGCGACAAAGTGGAGATTTTCTCTTATGAGCATTTCACCAGTGTACCGTGAATATCAGGAATCTGCTAAAGTATCTAATCTCTGGCATTGCTGCGGCTGGAGAAAGATCTTGTAAGAACAGGACCGACAACGACTGAAGAGAATCGTTCCACGTGACGGAAGTGCAACCCTTCCACAAGCTGCTGCAAATTTCGAAGCTGGGCCATCACAAAGTGTCAGCATGTGAACCATTCAACGAAACTTCATCAATATGGGCTTTTGAGCCAAAGGCCCACTCCTGTACCCACGATGATTGCACGACACAAAGCTTCACGCTTCGCCTGGGCCCGTTAACTACAACACTGGACTGTTGATGACTGGAAACATGTTGCCTGGTTGGACGAGTCTCATTTCAGATTGCATCTAGTGTACGAATGTGTACAGGTATGGAGGTAACCTCACGAATCCGTGAACCCTGCATGTCGACAGGGGACTGTTCGAGCTGGAGGCGGCTCTGTAATGGTTTGGGGGTGTGCAGGTGGAGTGATACGGGACACCTGATATATCTAGATATGACTCACAGGTGAGATGTACATAAGCATCCTGTCTCTGATCACCTGCACTGTCCATTCTGATAGACTTGGGAAATTCCAGGAGGGCAATGTGACACCCTACATGTCCAGAATTGCTACAGAGTGGCTCCAGGAACACAGAGTTTAAACACTTCCGCCGGCCTCCAAACCCCCCAGATGTGAACATTACTGATCATATCCGGGATGCCTCGCAAGGTGCTGTTCGGAAGAGGTCTCCACCCCCTTTTACTCTTACAGATTTACAGACAGCCCTGAAGGATTTACAGTCAGTTCCCTCTGGCATTACTTCAGATATCGGTCGAGTCCACGCCGTGTCATGTCGTCCCACTTCTGCGTGCTCGCGGGGGCCCTACAGGGTATTAGGCAGGTGTACCAGTTTCTTTGGCTCTCCAGTGTACATTTACAGGCACTGTTGCTGAGAACTTTGACGCTCTGCAGCACTGTTCGACGTTACTTCCTGACATACGTTCCTATTCAAAATATTTTATATTCACTCCTCTCCCTCTAGAAGTCGTCGAAGTCCACTATGGGAATTTCCGAAGATCCCGTATACTGTAAATGCACTATTAAAGAGAGCCCTTAAACAGTCATCATCTCCATGTTCTATTTTTCTATTCCTCTTTTCAGATCAAATGTAAACCTATTACTTCAGTGTCATTAAATACAAGAAGAATTATAACTGCTGCGTTGTGTATATAACTTAATTAGAGTTCACCAAATTCAGTAACACAGGAGTACAGTTCGAGAAGCAATTCCACGAGATTAAGCCACAGAGGAATTACCGACATTGGCTACATGTGGGGATTGACAAATTGATGGGGAAAGTGAAAAACTTGCCCCGGCTGTGATTCAAACCCAGGTCTGCTGCTTACTAGGCAGATATCCTGACCACTAAGCCACCCGGACACAGTAGTCACCACAATTGCACGGACTGCCCTCTCATGCCTCCCACCAGACCCAAATTGTCCACTTATCTACACACTGCCGACGTACTGCCCCTCGCCCACTATCCTCATTGCTCGTGGCGTTTTGCCGATTCCTGTAGGAGTTTGAGCCCGGTATGCGTCCTCACTGAAAAGATCACTGGCCATTTCGTCTTAATTATATGTATGTGGTGCCTGTTCTTCAGACATCTGAAGCCACTGAGCTCTCTTGACTGATCCATTCTGCTGTTACTAGGTGCTGCTCATATAGGGATCGTGAGGACAGGATTAGAATTATTACAGCACGCACAGAGGTATTAAAACAATCATTCTTCCCACGCTCCATATGTGAACGTTGCAGGGAGAAACGCTAAAAGCTGGTACAATGGGACATACCCTCTGCCGTGCCTTTCTCAGCGGTTTGCGGAGGTAGATGTACATGTAGTCAGTCTTTGTTAGTTATATGTGCCTAACTTTCTACAACCACATTTTGTGCAGTTCCTTACCACAGTATTGTCCGCATATCATAATTGTGATGTCCCTCACACCTTCTGTACCCCACAGTGGCTTATTCTCATATACAAGGTTCTTAAGGTTACTTCCACACATAATACATACTTAGAACATTCTCAGTCACAAGCAGTGATCTATCAGTTGCGTGGCTGTGTACGGTGGACCATCACCGACCCTCCATCCGTACCGAGATCAGCCAGCTGTGTTCGAACTTATTCCGAGAACTGCTCCGCTGGACAAATATATACGGTTCTGTGAGACGATGGCTCCGAGACACTTCCAGATGTTGAAAATTCTCCACTATTAACTACTTCATTAACAGACAACACAACACTGGAAGTTCAGCAATTCGAGAATAGTTTGCAGAAACATCCCAAAGAGGTGAGCAGCTCAGATCTGGTGTCAGTTTTCTTCACAAATTAATTACAAAGGTAAGAAGATGACCACTGT
This sequence comes from Schistocerca piceifrons, assembly GCF_021461385.2. Lineage (NCBI taxonomy): Eukaryota > Metazoa > Arthropoda > Insecta > Orthoptera > Acrididae > Schistocerca > Schistocerca piceifrons. The sequence continues at coordinate 143,156,821 of NC_060148.1, read as the reverse complement.
CACACTTCACCTCAGGGACTACTAGCGACATGCCCTCATGTGGTCTGCTGTCAGATGTGAATTATGATGTGGTTAAAGTACAACTGTGAACTTGCTAATTTTTTAAAACTAGTGTACAATTTTATTAAGTAGCAATTTTTCCTTTTTAAATTATAGATTGACGTACTACATTTTATACTACGAGCCTTATCAAAAACAGAGAGCAAGCAAGTACTATGCGAAGAAGGGAAGCATGAAATGTGGAAAAAGCTATACAAATTATGCTAACTTTGAAACAATATTTATGGAAAGAGAAGGAGTAGTAAATTAGGATGATATGGAAGATACAGGGTGTGATCAAAAAAGTAGTGTGACTGATTTTATCAGAAATAATTTATTGCACATATTGTTACACACACTTAATAGCCTTCGAAATAGGAACCTTGCTGCATCTACTTTTACATCTATACTCTGCAAACCACCGTGAGGTGTATGGCAGAGAGTACTTCCCACTGTACCAGTTATTAGTGTTTCTTCCAGATCCATTCACGTATGGAGCACAGGAAGAATGATTGATTGACTGCCTCTGCGCTTGCAGTAATTATTATAATCTTATTCTCACGATCCCTATGTGAACTAATACACAGGGTAGCCATTTAAAGCTGGTTCTCGAAACTTCGTTAATAGCTTTGCTCAGCATACTTTACGTCTATCTTCGAGAGTCTTCCAGTTCAGTTCCTTCAGTATCTCAATGACATTCTCCCACAGATTAAACAAACCTGTGACCATTTGTGCTGCCCTTCTCTGTGTACATTCCGTATCGCCTGTTGGTCCTATCTGGTTCATGTCCCACACACTTATTTGTAAGCAATCTCCTTTGTAGATTGACTGCACTTCCCCAGTATTCTACCAATAAACCAAAGTCTACCACATGCTTCACCCACGACTGAACCTATGTATCCCTACAAAGTGTTATACCCAGGTTTTTGTATGAGTTGACCAATCCCAACAGTGACTCCATAGTTGCCTCGCTTTCAGTATGCGATGTGAGGAAAATACGAGTTGGGTTTCACACGATCAATGTTTTCAAAACCCCTTGCTGATTGGCATTGAACAGCTACACCTGTTCAAGATACGTCATTATGTTTCAGCTCAGAATATTTTCTAAGATTCTACAACAAATCAATGTCAAGCATATTGAACAGTAGTTTTGCGGCTCACTTCTACTACCCTTGTTGTAGACGGGTGTGACCTGTGCCTTTTTCTAAGAACTGGGCACGGTTTTTTGTTCCAGGGATCTACGATAGATTATAGTTAGAAGAGGGGCTAACACACCCACATATTCAGTATAAAATCTAACAGGGATTCCATCGGCCCCTGGAGCTTCATTCAATTTTGACAATTTCAGCTGTTTCCCAACACCACTGACACTAACACTTATTTCATCCACCTTTCCAGTGGTAGGGGATTAAATTGGGCCAATTCTCCTGGGTTTTCCTTTGTAAAGGACCATTTGAAAATGGAATTACGGATTTCAGCTTTGGCTTTGCTACCCTCAATTTCAGTTCCTGTCTCATTCACTAGGGACAAGACACTAATTTTGGCACCACTAACAGAATTTTGGTGCCACTAACAGCCTTTACATGTGACCAGATTTTCTTTGGATTTTGTGAAATTTCAATTGACAACATTCTGCTACAGTACTCACTGAAGGCATCTTGCACTGCTCTCCTGACAGCCAAATGCGATTCATTCAGCATAATCAATCTATAGCTAGTCCAGTGAAACTGTCAGAAAAAAAGCCTGTACCTTGCAAAAGGTGGGGTAGAAGGTTTTATTTTTTAAAGTTGTTCATATTGTTGGAAAGGTTAGAAAACCAAGTTTTGCCAACAAAAATTTCTCTTGGGAAAACTTTCTGCAGTCAAAAAACTTCGAAAATTTCAGACTTTTTCAGTTTTTTCAAAATATCTCCGTTTCATTTGCTCCTATCGCTTTGACGTCTATTTTCTTTTTTGTAGCACAAAAATCTCTAAAAATTTGATTCTTACCATTTTTTTCTACTCCCAGTATCTAAGGCGCTACAGCGCGTCAAAAAAATACCAAGTTTTCAAATTTCGAGCAAAGTGGCAAATTACCTAATTTTTGAACAGTTATTTCAGTTTCTATTTGTGTAGTATAAACATATTACTCATCATGTTATTAATTGGAATTTACCATCTCACTCTGCTGCACGGCCAGGACAAACAGCATCATATTCAGTAACTACGAACACATTCACGTCGGATTGCGTGAAGTTTATTTGTGTTACAATATGTAACACGATTGCATGCAGGTGCCATACATTTTCTACAGTTGATTGACATTAATGATCAGTTATAAGAAAAAGTATGTAGGAATTGTTCTTTAGCGGACAAAAGCGTATTTATTCTTTGGCGGGCAGAAGGCGATTATCTCTGGTGATTGTTCACAGCACGCTGACAGCTATTAGCACACAACAATAATGGTCCTACAGTTTGGAGTCGCTTCCATTCAGTATACATTGTGGTGCTGAAAATGAGTATGTCTGACATGAATTTGTGTTTCATTTGCGAAAAAACTGTGGTGAATGGTGGACGCAATGTGAAAAAGAAAGGACTGAGCACACTTATCGATTGTAGTGCTAAACGCAGGGAGTCTGCTCACACCCGTTTTTTGAAAATGCTCAGTGAAGTGATGGTGCATGAAGCATGCTACAAGAAGTACATTAATGAGAGAATGATAGCAGCTAGCCTTCGACATCCTCAGGAACCAACAGTCATGCAACATCGGTCGCAGGGAAAAGGTCAGTTCAATTTCAAAGAGAAATGCTTCGTATGTGCAAAAGGGAATTCTGATGACTTTTTAACCAAGCAGTTAAGATTGCCATACGCCAAACGAAATTTTGTTTACAAAGTAATGAAATTGGAAGTGCAATCGACAGTATTAGAACAGGCTAAACGACGTGGTGATGAATTTGGTCAACAAGTGAGAGCAGATTCAAAATGTAAATGATTTGGTTGCTGCAAATGGGTGGTACCACAGATTTTGCTACAGAAAGTTCTTTCACAGTGTTGCAGCTACTGGACAGAAACGAGGTTACCGACCTGCAACACAAGTAGATAAAGGCATGGAGGTGTCGGCAGTTCCCACACACTAGACCATTTGCGGTACCAGCTAGTTGCCAAGTCTGCCACAAGAAGCAAACTGAATCTTGCACGGTTGGCACCTACACAAGATGCTGTACAACATCATTTGTTGCGGACTTACCAACAAGTCCAAAGTTGGATGGGAAACTGGAAACTTCCTGAGAAATGGGGCTGGAATCACAGTGACCCGTTATAATGAGACAAGGTCCAGCACCTGAAGCACTTCTTCACATTGTTTCATGCTCATGCAAGCTAAACTGTGGCGGAGCATGCTCCTGCAGAAAAGTGGGTTTGAAATGTTCTTCAATTTGCAATAAATGTATTGGGGTCAACTGTGAAAACGTGCCAAAATTTTAATATGAAGACAGTGAAGATGATGTTATGGAGGATGTTGAGGAAACCGCTGACGAAATCAACAAACTTGCTGCGGCTGACTCGCATTTTAAAGAGGAGGTCAATCTGGGATCAACTCTGTACAGACCCTGAATCCGTAACTCAAGGTATTTCTGGTGACACTGAGGAACCTGGCCCATCAAAACATTGGGAAGTGATGCTCATATCTGTCTCGAGTGCACTAAAGTGCGATATTACAAGTATTACACACCCAGAACTGTCAACATTTTTTAGTAACTGACAATGCATTTTAATTGTTATAAAGCTACTTATTTTTAATGTCAACTGTGTGGCTTTTATACACAAGAATAATTACCTACATAATTAGGTTGCCTATTGCAGGTAATAATAGTTCAGTTTCCTGAGACAATTTATTGTGTGTGTGTGTGTGTGTGTGTGTGTGTGTGTGTGTGTGTGTGTGTGTGTGTCTTAATGATGTATTTTATATTTATAGTTTTACAAATACCAGGGCTGAGGTGGCCCATAGTGGACTTCAGGTAGTGATGTAAGAATCAACAATAGTTGGGTCCCCAGCAATCCTCATGTTGCATACAGAGAAACTGAATACCTGAAAGTGAGAAGGAAAAATTCCAACATACAACATGATGTATAATGTATTTATACTACACAAACAGAAACTGAAAAAATAGTGCTCAAAAATAAGGTATCTTGCCACCATGCTCAAAATTTGAAAAATTGGTATTTTTTGAGGCGCTGTAGCGCCTTAGATATTGGGAGTAGAAAAAATGGCAAGAATCAAATTTGTAGAGAATTTTGTGCTCGTTAAAAAAGAAAATAGACGTTAAAGCAATAGGAGAAAAAATGAGATATTTTGAAAAAACTGGAAAAGGCCAAAATTTTCCAAGCTGCAGAAAGTTTTCCCAAGCAAAATTTTGTTGGCAAAACTCGTTTTTCTAATCTTTCCAACCATATGAACGAGTTGGAAAAATAAACTCTTCTACCCCACCTTTTGCAAGGTATATCTGCTATTTGACTGGACTAAGCCCAAACTTTGTTTTGTAGCTATTATGCAGAAATCTGAGGTTCCCTCCGACTATGAACTGTTCTGCTGGGTACATATCTACCCAGTGTGTTGTCAACTGTTTTTAAACCTGAGCCAGAATTCACGTACATGCTCCTGACCTGTGTAGAAAGTTTCACGTTTCTCACTGTGATATCAATCTACTAATTTTTTTTTATCTTTTTTACTGAACATTTATATCTTTCTGCTTGTTTTAGATGTCCTTTGTACTTTGGTAATCATTGTTGCTACAACCACATGGTCACTGATACCAGTTTTGGTGTGGAAATCCTCAAAGAGGTCAGGTCTATTTGTTGGTATTAGATCCAATATACACTGGTGTTCAAAATTAAAGCAACGAACATAAATTTTGCAAGGTCACATTTATTTTGCCAAAAAACAGTATAAATATGTTATAGTAAAGTAGAAACAATGTAAAAACCACAGAAAGTAAACCAATGCAACAAGCATAATGGTAGACACAAATTATTTTCGCTTTTTCCAAGTCAACAGATTTTCACACACATTCAGACAACTCGTTAATGGCGTCCATATGGGGTGTGAACACCTCTGGCAGCAATATGGGCCTGACATCGACAGATCCTACTGTGAATGAAGCCCCCAGTGTCATGTTGAGGCAATAATACCCATTCTTCTGCAGAGCTGCTCACAAGTCTCGGAATGTGGCTGGTGGATGCTAACGTGACGCAACCCGTATCCTTAGTGCGTCCCAGACATGCTCGACAAGATTCAAACTGGGAGGGCAAGCACGTCACAAGATGCATACAATATCTTCCGTTTCCGAGGAAACTTCAACCACTCGTGCTCTACGATGTCTAGCATTACTGCCCATCAACTCAAAGTCCTGGCCCAGAGCACCTCGTAACAACTGCACACGAGGTCCCTAGATCTCGTTACGATACTTGACAGCAGTTAATACTTACCAATTCACCCATATAATTCCATTAACAGGTTTTCAAATGGTCAACATAATCCCTGTGTATACCGCTTACGGATCCTCCTCGGTATCGGTCTGTTTCCACAATGTTTGGATCCCGAAATCGTGTTCCACATTCCCTCCAGATGTTAATCAGACAAGAATCACTCCAGACAAAATCGAGACTCGTCTGTGAAAAGAACGCTGGCCCACTGTTCGACTGTCCAGGACGGCTCCCCTCTAGATGTTCTATTCTGTGAGGACACGTCATAAGTACACGTGCAGCAAGTATCCAGCCACTCTGCCAAAGCCTTCTGTACACTGTTTGCCTCTAGACAACACGTCCTACGGATTCTGAGAGGTCAGATGCTTGTTGCTGTTCAATACTAAGGTAATACCGTCGTATTCTTACAGCCAAACAAAGGTCCTCTCTTTCTGATACAACATATGGTGGGACCTGCCCTAGTCTTTGGGATACGGTTTCGGTCTCTATAAACTGACACTAGAGACGAGAAACAACAGAACAATTTGCAGTAAGCCATTGCGTCACATCAGTTTGCAACTGTCCTGCTTCACCTCTTCCAACAGCCCTCCATCCGAGTCTGGCTGGCGTCTTCTCTGTGCCATACTGCATCATCTGTGACTGTGTACATGGCGATTGTGGATACTGACTACCCGGGAAACTCCACTCTGTTTTAAAGGTGCACCGATGTCATCACTGGCATGTTTGACCGTTGACCGGAATGCTGTCTGCCGTGCAGAACACGATTGCACGGACATCTGTTAACAGTTTGAATGTGTATATCTCTAACTAGACACAGGGCAGGGAAATAGCAGTTTTTTGTTTTAATTTTGGACACCAGCGCTTTTCCATCATGAGTGGGGTTCCTAACTACCTGGTCTAGATAGTTTTCAGAGAAAGCATTTAGCAAAGTTTCACAGGATGTCTTAAGATGGCCACCCCTAACAAAACTGTAATTTTCCCAATTAATTGTTGTACAACTGAATTCTCCTCCAATGATTACAGTACGATTGGTGAACTTACGTAGAAGTTACCTGAGGTTTTCCTTAAAGTTTTTGGTTACTTTAGGTAATGGGTCTGGTGGGCAATAAAAGGATCCAATTATCTTTTTACGCCCACCCCTGAGATTAAGTCTTGCCGAAAAAATATCACGTGCTTCAATTTCTACTTCAGTGGATTTGAGTTTCTTGTCTACTGTGACATATACGGCACCTGCACTTCCCATTTGCCTACCCTTTTGATATATACTTAAATTTTCCCCAAAAACCTCAATGCTATTAATTTCAGCATCAATCAGCTTTCTGTATCTAGTATTACATGAGATTCACTGCTTTTCATGAGTGCTTCAAACTCTGGCACTTTGTTAGGAATGCTTCAGCAGTTTACCATTAGGATTGTAATAATCTCACATGTGGGAGGCATTTGTTACAATCTTACACTGATACTTCTGGGTTTCCTACAGCTATCGTTATCTGGACTAGATGGAGAGTTGACTAATCTAAAAAACCCTAGTGTGCATGCTACACACAGTCAGCTACCTGAGTAGCAGTCTCTGATGAGTAGTGCACACCTCACCCATTTAGGGGAACCCTACAGTTCAAGTCCAACAAGGCACAGCCTAACTCGTCACAGAACCTTCAAAGTCTCTGGTTCAGTCCTTCCACTCCACTGAAGGTTCTCGATCAGTTCTGGGGACAATACTGAAAATTGTGAGCTTAGCTGAACCTGCACGCACAAGGCCGGTCTTCTCAACCTCCTATGCCAGTCTCTAAAATGACCCAAGAATGACCTCTGAGCCCAGATGACGGGCATAATTTGTTCCAACATGCACCACAATCTGCATTTGGTTGCATGCTGTTCCCTCAATGGCTGCTGGAATGAGCCTCTTCAACATGTTGAATGAGGCCTCCAGGCATCCACACTGTGTGCACCTGGTGACATCTCCTGTCCCTCACTGCCACTTCCCTAAGGCAGGGGTCTCCAAACTTTTTAGTCCGCGGGCCACATTGACTCCTCCACGAAGTCACACAGGCCGAGATATACCTAGTGGGATTAAAGCGCCCTAGCACTCCATGAACACCGTAATGTAAGGCTAAAAGAAAGATGAAATTGCAAAAATCTAAGGTTGTGGGAATAGTTAGCACTAAAACAAACTAGGATTTTTATTTAATTACATAATTTTGATTGGTGGACGTACCTGACCGAAATTCTGGCGTATTTTATTCTGGCGAATTTCACCGACAAAAAAGTATGCCACTGCACATTCTTCACGAAAGCGTCCTCCAAAGTTAACGAAATCTCAAAACCATTGTTAGCAACACTATCACTGCAAGATGTAACAGAGGTAGAGTATCTGTTATTTCAAGCGGCGCAACAATAAGTTTAGTTATGTAGTCTTGTAGCGAGTAGCAGAGCCAGAGCATATATTTGATAGTTCTGTTGCATGACTGTGTCTATGCTGCGAGTATCTCACGGGTTTTTTAGTGTTTTATGCACTGTACTAGCAGGTGAGACGACGAAGTGTGGGACAATTCAAAGTTTGAAATCGAAGGGAGAAGGAAAATAGAAATACGTATAGCATGACTTGAGTATTTCTTCACTGTATTTTTTAGTGGAACTACAGTGTAATTGCATTTAATTTAGTAATTAAAGTACTTTAAAAATAAATTCATTGCATTTTGTTTAGGCAGACTAGTCCCTAGTTTTATTAGTATTAAATAGCACAATTTTATTCTCAGGTTACAATCTTTTGTGAAGTTCTGTACAGATATGGAAATGAAACTAAAGGTTGACAGTGAATGAAGAATTTTTAAAGAGCAGTGGGGATGTCAATATTTCATGGTGGAGTCAAGCAACAAACCAATGTGGATTATTTGCAATGAAGCAATATCAGTCTTCAAATAATACAATATTAAACGTCATTACGAGCCAGCTAACGCGGGCCGGTTTCGGCGCATGGGCCGTAGTTTGGAGACCCCTGCCCTAAGGGATAACACAATTCACTGTACGTCTGACCTGCCGACGATTAACAGACCCCTAACCTTTCGTGTTTGCCTCCTCTTAACAAAACAGGTGAAGAGAGTCTCACTGGCTCAGTTTCAGTGAAAGACAGCACCTCAAACTTGTCAGTTAGGAGGGCCATTACAACACCCTGAGTCCTCCCTGATAACCGTTACTATATTACTGTTCAAAAGAAGAAATTAATGGTTTTACAGCTGGTAATATTAAACTCGTTTTTATTGAACTAGTGTGTGTAGTGTCTCTGTTTGTATGCCTGTGAAGTACAATATTTTGTGCAACGTCAATGACCCCCACAACGTACGTAATTTCATACACGTAGACAAGTCACTCTCGTGGTGTAGATGCAACTGCCGACTCAGACGGTTGCTGTAAAACTTTTGAAATGTAAGAGAAAGAAAACTTTTATAGGATCTTCTCGAACTGGAACACTACCATTCACACTTGGTCATTCGATGATTGTCTGCAAGTGAAATGAGTTCCTTTTAGCAGAGAACTCTTTCTCTATGCTTTTGACCGTGTTACTGAAGCAGGTTCTACAGCAAACATCGACAACCAAATGTTCGAAGTCCTATACGAGCTTGTAGTACATAATACTTCGTCACAGAATCCTTTGATCAAAATTAAACACGCGCAATTACCTTCGAAAAGCAACAGACTGTATTACGGCCATTACTGAACTCCACATTAACATTACATATCGCTTGTGAATCTCAAAAAACACAAATTATTGAATATGGCAGCTAACAACACCCGTTTCATTGCACACACACTTCCTACACATCCTCTCGTTACCCTGCATCACAATGAAGTCCAGTCACATTCCAATTTTCTTTCTTTTATTCACTCGCCACGGAGCAACACGGAGTCTAGGAATAAACATTTCACTCGCGCAGGCAAAATGCGCCACCTCGCGATTGATCTTCACTTTAAACCAATAACAATAGAAAGGTCGTGGAACTGATTTCTATCTGCTAGCACGGGCCAAGAGATATTATACTGTCTACCCTGTGCAGGATGCCTAGCTCTACCACTGACAAGCCACTCGCAGTCAAGTGGACAGGTAATGACAGAGCCTGTACTTTCTGCAGAGGGGACAGGTTCCACGGGAGAGGAGAGTACTCGAGGTACCTCTCGTATAGGTATCACAGGTACGACTCTCGGGAGCTTTTCCAACACCGGGTGCTTCGGCACACTGTCTTCGGCGGAGCCAAAACGTCGTCCCTCCGTGTCCCATTTCTGGCGAGGGAAGAGAAATAAGTCCGGCCGAGCCGCATCTGGGCTGTAGGGAGGGTGAGGCAACGCCGTACTCGGCCGCCTGCTGCCGCACCGACGGCGTCGTGTGGCACAGCACAACACCACAGTGGAGCTTTTGGGAATGGACTATGTCCAGCCACACCCATTTGACTCTTTCACTACCCTTCTATACCATCCAGGTAAAACTGTGCATTCGTGGTTTGCCGGAATGGTACGAACTGCCTGTGGATAATTCCTCGAAGATCAAATAAGACCAGAAAAACAGTCTTCAGTCTAGACTCGCTCTGCCAGGTATTCTTCGAATCAGGTGACACGTACCTTGTGCCTTTCCAAACTTTGGCATTTCCTCTCGAAGTCATACTGACAACACCAGCTTTTGCCTTCAGTAACAACGCAATTGTTTTTCCAAACACAGTTCGGAGTTTCTGTCGAAATTTCCACACAACTCACTTTTCGGTAATTAGTCTAGAATCTGGGCACCGACGACGTGGAAACATTTCTCGTTTTCGAATCTTTTGTAACTGTGGTTTGAGTGGTTCTATAAGAAAGGCTTAACTAATTAATAACCAGACAAATCTATAACCAAGAATTAGGGCCTGTAAGTTGTTTCACTTTTGTCACATTTTCATCGACTGGCGGCTCGTGGCGGCATCCGTGTAGACCTACTTGAGCACATCAAAGGTTTCTGCAGCAGCTTTTCCAAGTTTGAAGCAAAAATTCACAGTGTAGCACCACTCCAGAGTATGTTCCGTGCCGCACGTGATGACACTACTTCACAAAGAACAGCGTGCTCACCCTCCACAGGCCCACACACGATTGCAGAGGGTTACATTCTGTTCGTGAAGGTCCCTTCCGTAACTCCCAGCCAGTCGGCCTCCCCTCCATCAGTTTGTCTGGCTTACAATAAATCAGTCCTACTACTTTTTCATCACATCCTGTATGATTGTACAATCTGAGAGGTCACCAAAAGACCCAACTTAAAACGAGGCCTCTGGAGTACATGGCACTCCCTGATAACTAATGCCAATTCACACGTCACGCAATGCGACATTCGCAGGTCGTCAATGGTATGGGAGGAGGGAGAGGAGTGGGGGTGCAGTACAGAACTGGGCTAAACGTCACGTCACGTCCCCGTAAAGGTTTCACGAGAAGTTAGTTTTAACACTAACAATTCTAAGGTAGGTGGGGTGGCGCATGTGTCGTCATTACCTACTAAAGAAAGTTAACCCATTTTCACTGCACTCACACATTACAAAGCGAATTATGAGCTTTTCTATCTTCTTAATAAGAAGCAAAATAATAATTTTGCTTCATTTTCATGTCAAATCACAAATTTTCCACGATTTCTTTTTACACTGAGTGTTCTTCCGTAAGTGTGGTGATACATGTGGAAGTGAAAAATGATTTACGTTTTTACAATACCAGAAGAGAGTCGATGCAGATTGAATCTCGCAATAGGATGTGGTCATAATTTTTTGGCTCTTTAGTGTATACCTTCTGCTGTTCAGCAGCCCCTTCTCCTTTGAGTACTGGCTTGCCACCTGAGCTCTTTATATTCATACAACTGTTTCTCTTATCTCCAATGGTCTCTTTGATTTTCCTATAGGCAGAAATTACATTGTCTAGTCAGTGTAACGTGACCACCTATCAAAAGCCTGAAAAATGCCCTTTTGCAGAGTACACCACCGTGGGACGTTATTACGCAACAGCCTCCCCCGACATCATTATGAACTGTCTGATACCACCCTTTTATATGCATCCGTGTATTTATCATATGATTCACTGCTTCCTAGAGCCTTTTAGGTGTATCTTTATAGGTATCGTTCAGTTCAGTTTGTCCAAAGAACCTATTCTTCTTTGTGAAGATGTATAGAATATTGTGGAATGACGTACATTCTCATGATTGTTAATAGATTGTTGTCATTGACAAAGTAATGTACACCTGTCAAATTAAATATCAGATCATAAAATTGAAGTAATAAATGTTTATCAACAAATATTAAGAGGCTGCGGACATGTTAGCATAAATAATTAACACCTCTAATTGCCATTAATTGCAATTGGTAAATTAGCTAACACAAAAACCTCATTCTGGTTCAAATGAAAATAACTATTACCCAGTGATGTAATTTAATTCATTATTCATTTTTATGTAATTCATTATAATTAATGGTGCTTGTAAATTACGCAGGTAATTGCCTCTTGTTATTTACATCACACAAATTTACAAAATTCCGGTAACTAAGAAAACACGGGTATTTAATTAACTCAATCTGGCGAAGCACGATGTGTATACTTCGATCAAATGTTAGCAATAAAATCCATACAGTCACTAATTACGAAATTAAAGTATAATCAAAATAATTGTTGAAATCAGATTGTGAATTAATTCACACACCAAAAGCCAAAGATGATGATAAAAATAGTATATTATTCTACATCATATGTTATAACCTGAACAAATGTAACAGCAATTAGTTTAGATGAAATTGTTTTTAATTGTAAGTTACATTTTGTAATAAATTAACAATGATAATTGTTAAGTTTGTATATAAAGCGACTCAGTGAGGAGGTCAGTCAGTGTTTCGTTTACTTCCGGAGTCGGTGCAGTTTTGTTGTGAACTAATGTCGATAAATAATTTTGTGAAGCTCGAAACTTTTGTGATGTTCTTATCAATGAACCACAGGCCGACACAAGTTAAGTATTAAACTACCCAAGAAATTGTTATAACGTGCAAGAAGAGAGTAAACGAGGTTCTGGAAGGAACGGACAGGGTGTGGACCTATGTAGGCTCGTGTGCCTTTGCCAGCTGCACTACGATTCCCAGCTGAGGATCCGAGGAGTGAACACCCCGACCGAGACAGTCTCGCAGGTACTCTACTGGCTTCTGGCTTTACATCCGAGAAGTTCGGTGGCCGAGGGAGTATGGTAAACTGATCTCTGAGCTCTTTGAACTGCGCACGTACATCTACATCTACATGACTACTCTGCAATTCACATTTAAGTGCTCTGCAGAGGGTTCCTCGAACCACAATCGTACTATCTCCCTACCATTCCACTCCCGAACAGCACGCGGGAAAAACTAACACCTAAACCTTTCTGTTCGAGCTCTGATTTCTCTTATTTTATTTTGACGATCATTCCTAACTACGTAGGTTGGGCTCAACAAAATATTTTCGCATTCGGGAGAGAAAGTTTGTGACTGAAATTTCGTAAATAGATCTCGCCGCGACGTAAAACGTCTTCGCTTTAATGACTTCCGTCCCAACTCGCGTATCGTATCTGCCACACTCTCTCCCCTATTACGTGATAATACGAAACGAGCTGCCCTTTTTTGCACCCTTTCGACGTTCTCCGTCAATCCCACCTGGTAAGGATCCCACACCGCGCAGCAATATTCTAACAGAGGACGAACGAGTGCAGTGTAAGCTGTCTCTTTAGTGGACTTGTTGCATCTTCTAAGTGTCCTGCCAATGAAACACAACCTTTGGCTCGCCTTCCCCACACTCCAAGCTGCGCGACGTGTCACACTGTCCAGCTGGCAGATTCCACTGTGCACAGGAAAATCGAACTGCCCGTACGGGTGCCCACAGTCCCAGAGGATCGGTGCACACTCTGGTCGATCCACTGCACCGTGCAGAATGACGAGATCACCTGGAGGATGCCACGAAAGCATTTTCCAGGCAATAATACTGCCTCCTCTGGTCTGGACCACTGTAAGATTTGTTGCAGATTATTTTCTTTCAGAAGTTTCACGTTGGCGGAGCATAACATTTAATTCGTCTGAAAAGGCCACCCGTCACCACTCGTGGAAGTCCGACTGCGGTACCTCGTGGAAGTCCGACTGCGGTACCGGCATGCAAATTCCGGCCCGTGTCTCCGTCGGACGACATTCGGCACGCACAAACTGGGCACTCGCTGCAGAGGCCCGTACGCGGCAACTTTCGCAGAACGGTCGTCGAGGAGACACTGTCAGTAACTCCTCTGATAATTTGTGTGGTCAGTTGCTAGACAGCTGCGCATCTGTTCACCTGTACACACCTCCACAGCTACTGTTCACACGTCATCTATAGCCTCTCGTGCACCACAGTTGCGTTGCCACAAGTTTTGGATAGCCCCATTTTTCCATACACGGTACACTTTAACCACAGTCACACACAAACGCTTCTCAAACTTAGCCAATTCAGAAGTGCTTCCACCGTCAGTCCGAAACCCGAGGATCACACCCTTTCAGACGTCCGATAAAACGCTCCATTTCCGCATTACGACCCACTGTATACACCCTCCACTGTTAGTGCTGCCAGCTACCTTCGGAGTGGGTACTGCACGCCGATGTCTAAAATATGCAGTTGTCGTATTAATGTGACTGGACTGTGTAGGTTTGCTCCAGTCATTTATGCTGCCACAGCCTTGCATTTATGTTCTAACAATTCCTGCTTACACACGTCTGAACTTTCAGTCAAGCATGTTTTACACATCTTTTCCCTTTCTCTTGCATTTTTTTACTGTCCTCTTTTTATCAATTCAATTCCTACCGAGGAATCTAGGCCCTGTTTTCTCCATATCTAATCCTCGCTGCCTTCACTTTTCATCTCTCAAAGCTACTCATTTGTCTTCTGTTTTATTTCTTTCTCCTCGTTTCAGCCAATCGTTGCCTAACACATTGTCTGAAACTATCAATAGCTTTCAGTCCTTAATTTATGTATGTCACACCACCTTAATTTCTTACCTCCCTGCAGTCTCTTCATTTTTAATCTACAGTTCATAACGAATATCTGCTCCTGGAAAAAAAGGAAACCATAGAATTAATTGAAGCACAGCTTACCATATTCAGTGCAATGAAGAAGATATAAAGTAATATCTGAGCTGACTAAAAGAAAACGGTATTTACATTTAAAAAAAAGAGAGTGAGCAATAGTTAAGTCTACATTTAGAAGAAAATAAATAAAGAATAAAATTATCAACTATGACTATTTTCAATTTAATATCACTAAAATGAACCTACACTACTACTTACCCACCACACCTATTAAAGGCAATCAAAAGCTTATATCATGAAACAAAAACTGTAATAAATAAGAGAGCAAAAGACAAATGAGATAAAAATCAGTCAGGGAGTGAGACTCATGTGTTCTTTCATCCACTCTTTATACAACTAATATTGACAATGTCATTAAAATGGGCATTATCAGATAATTATCCTGCAGTTAAATTATGTAAACAAATTAATCGAAGTGCTTTAATATTTGAAGAAGATAAATAATACAAGAAAGTGAAAAAGTAGTAATATGAGAAAGTGAACACAACTTCCAGTTAGCAGTTATACCATATACTCGCAGAAATGAAAATAAAACATGACCTCCCTTCAGGTACACCAGTCACCTGGTAAAAGTCTTTAGGTGACACCATTTTGATGACTTTTGCATTGAAGAGGATACAATGATGAAGAGAACACCACCCACTCCCCGTTCAAATCTCTGATCCAGGCAGTAACTGAACCCAGATCACTAGCATGGCATTAAGCTGCACAAAATTCAAGCAATATGCAGAACAATAAACAGCACACTTAACTATAAAACCTGGAAAGATACAATGTCTTTCATGAAATTATGGTGAAACCATTACTGTTGTATGTTGGATAAAAAAGTACAATGATAACAAAATACAAATAGCAAGGATGGCAGGCCTTGGCAGCCAGCAGTCATGGAAAGTGGTCGAGAGAGGGAGAGAGGGAGAGAGGGAGAGAGGGAGAGAGGGAGAGAGGGAGAGAGGGAGAGAGGGAGAGACATTTGCGTGAACTGTGTGTGTGTGTGTGTGTGTGTGTGTGTGTGTGTGTGTGTGTGTGTGTGTGTGCGCGCGCGCGCGCGCGCGCGCGCGCGTGCGCGCGCGCGCGCGTGCGCGTGCGCGTGCGCGTGCGCGTGTGTGTGTGTGTGTGTGTGTGTGTGTGTGTGTGTGTGTGTGTGTGTGTGTGTGTGTGTGCGCGCGCGCGCGCGCGCGCGCTTGCGTGCATTTCTGAAGAGTGCCTTCTGGCCGAAAGCTTACACGTATACAATTCTTTTCGTTATACCTGTCTGCGACTTAACATCTCTGCTGTATGATGGATAGCAATCTATCTTTTTCTAACATTAGCGGCATAGATGAGACTTTTAAGGAAAGGGAACTGCTGCACAACAAGATTAAATAAAGAATGAAAATGTTAGAAATGAGTTTAATGTCAGTGCTAGTAATGAGGAAATAACTGAATACAGAGGGAGGTGGAAACAACATGTGAATAGAATGAAGGATGGAAGAGTAACTGAGATAATCCTGAACTGCAAACTGAAAGTAATCAGAGACAAACGTCGGTTGAGGAAAAGGTGGACAAATTTCACAGAGACAGAACAGGCACAGGCCTGTTCCCCACATGTAAGACGACGGCAGTGAACCTGTGTCCCTGATGTCACTTACATGTTTCTTTGATTTAATGATTATGTAATATGAGCTGAACAAAAAATTGTAATCACTATGTCTTTACCTTTGTGCACGAACACACCATGTCACAATTAGCAGTAAGAGCTCTAGCCACCTGCTGGAAAACTGATTCACAAATTGACTGCAGGCTCACGATAAATAGACTGATACGAGGACACACAGAGGACCGTCAAGGGCCACCACTGACCCTGTGGGAGAGACTGACGATTGGGCACTGGGAGCTAACCGTGACTGCCACACTTATATCCATTATTATTCAAGTTCCACTAATTACAATTTCAAATATCTTCATACTGTACATAATCGGTCAGTCGGTTAATACCTAAACATTCTACAGAAGATACCACATAAGAAACAGTCAGTATAAAGGAAATTGGCTAGAGTGTGATCGATCCATTACGAAGCCAGAGGTAGAAGTTAGGTCGAAAGATGATATTGCTCAGAGATGGTGGAGCAAATACATGTGAATACCAAACAATGGTTGTGGCAACTGATCAGTGTGTAGCCTAGTGAAATGTTCACATTCATGAAATATTTAAAAGCACTTCACTATTTTTATCACACACATCATCATAAAAACTGTATCTGCAAACCAAGTTCAGAAAATAACAAAAGGATAGTTGCTACACACTATATAGCGGAGATACTGAGTCGCAGAAAGGCACTGTCAGAAAGATAGTTTCCGGCCAACAAGGCCTTTGTCAAGCAACTATCCTTTTCATCATAGTGTTAAGATACATCCTGGATTTTCCATTGTTTAAACTCAGAAAATGTTATGTTAGATAACAGACCAGTCTGCAATTAGTATTTTAAAACATTATGCACATATACCCCTCAAACTACAAAAAATTCGAGGGATATCCACTATGTAACTTTTACCACAAAATTTACTGGAAACTTAGCAGAATTGAAGAAAAGTTACTGAGTATATGCTTACAGGATCACAAATCAATAACTCGACCAATGGCATAGCGGAAGAAAGCACTCTTTTTCACCCTTTACTACATCTACAAACACAGGGTCTGTCACATCAACTCTACATTAGCTTGTATTACTTCAATACAATTGTTGTGTGGACACTATAACAAAGGAGTGCAAAGAGGCCCGAGGAGAAAGTAGCAGGCCTCCCATTCGCAGGATTCAAAGTGGTTCTACGAAATCAGATCTGACAAATTCCTTCTGGTGTTGTAAAGGGTCATACCTAAATCTTCTCACGGACCAGAAGTAGTCTCTTCACTCATTTCAAAATAAAACACCATCCGAAGCATTCCATTGCAGTTACAGCGTAACACTCTGCCGAGGTCAGCAGTGTCGTACAAGTGACAGTTTGGACCCCTGAACCCTACCAGTACTTAACGCGAGTGTAGAGCAAAGAATGGCTCCAATCAAAAACTGCCACATTAGGTATGTCCACATAATACAAAATCCACAAGGTGATAGCCAGCTGACATATCCAGAGAGTGTGAGCTGCTCAGATCTGGTGCCAGTTTTCTTCACACACAAGTACAGAGCTAAGAGGATCATCACAGCAGCTCAACACCTCAGTGAATGTAGCAGAGATGCTAAGGAGTGTGCTGCCTTGTGAAGCACACAGTAAGCAGCAGCATAAACGAGGAAATTTGGAAGATGGAGGGGACCATTGCGAATCAGTTTGACATAACAGAAATGTTTCTTTGGGTGTAAGAGAAAGAATACAAAAAATATTCAAGCCACTCATAAAAACTTGTCAAAATAATAGCTTTTTGGAAAGACATACAAGGTACGCCATGAGGGATTTACATAGTGCCCCTTTACCCTCACATTTTTCACAGTATGAGAATGTACTAAAACACACCAAAGTAACTGTCAGAGATTTGTCTGTTATCAAAAAACAGGTTTTGGAAGACTTATTAAAACCACTTTGCTAGTTGCTGGAGGCACTAACTTGCCCACAACTGCAACAAACCAAAAACCAGATGAAATGTCACAAAATTAAAAAATTTACATACCAACTATTCAGTTTTCTTAGTCACCACTGATTATTAAAAAAGGTGACAAAATTCAGGCAGTGACTCCTGACAGGTAAAGAACAAAGATGTTAGTAGGCCCACTGCTTATTACCTTACATATCACACGATGTAATTTTCTCGCAAATTAGCAAAAAATGTTCAAAGTGCCCACCACAGAATGCAATGCAAACTTTCGCAGCTCGCATCACGTGCCTCTCTTTTGAAAGTTCAGTGCCGTAGCCAAATAGCGTCACAGGCTACGGACCCACTGTTCGACCGTGTGTCGGCCACTGGTTTGGCAGACAGTACTTTCCTACTGGCTCCACAAGTAAAAAGCACAGGTAGGTAAGGCCAGTGGTGATCAAAGTGGCCAGACACAAAGGCCTCGTCGTTCTCATCTCCTGGAGAACGTAATGAGGCGTTGACAAAAATTTGGAACTGGGCAGTCACTACACTGTGCATCGGCCACAATTACCTGTCATATTGCTAAACGTGCAATCTCTGATTAAAGAGGAAGAATGTTCATCAGAAATACCAAACATATGTCCATTAAGGTGTTTGGGAGAAGAACTGACCACGGGAGAGGAGTATCCGAGCAGGTCCAAATAACTACGTCACGCCACTGTCAGTCACATTAATGTGAACAACTGTCAAAAGCCCAAATACCCATGTTTCACAGTGCGGGCAACTGAGGGGAGTGGAGGAAGAGTGTCTGTGAGGTTCTGGAAGGTACCAGCAGTGATGTGGAACCTGCCAACTCCAGTACAGTGGCCAGCTGCACTAGATGCCTCAGTCGAGGATCCCCGGTGCGAGCAGCCCAACGGGGACAGTCACACAGATTCTCGACTGGGTTTACATCGGTGGAGTTTGGTGGCCGGGATAGTACAGTGAACTCTTCCCGGTGCTCTCTGAACGTACAATTCACACCGTGTGACACGACGCATTGTCCTGCTAGTAGATACTTCCTGCAGAGGAAAAACAAAACTGCACATATGGACGGACACGGTCCCCAAGAATAGATTTATAACTGTGTCGATCTATTGTGCCTTCCAGAGTGACGAGACCAACCGGGGAACGCCACGAAAACATTTCCTAGACCAGCAGTCATCTACACTATTTTGCTCCAGAGCCGACACCGACTTGTGGGGCACCACACTGTGATGCACATGTACAGATTTTAATATTAATTAAAGCTCGGCACGGTTGCAATGCTTTCAATCGTTTTGTAATTTAGTGGAAGTAGGTACACATCAATGAAGCAGACACTTGTATCTGAAGAGAATAAGTAAAAGAAAAATTTCTTCATCATTGCAGTGTATGAATAAGTCTATTTCAAGTGCTCTGGGGTATACAATAATTTTGGTCTTTCTGTCTTGTGCAGAAAGATTTTTCTGCTGTCTCCCTCACAAAGCCTGCACATATAACAGATTCCAAAGCATGCAATCTAGCAGCTCCAAATGTTTTCCCGTGTGTCTGTCTTCTGATTTTGACGCACGTGTCCGAGTCACCCACAAACGATCGATTCGTCGCTCGCCTGGTGATCCTCGCTTCCTCGAGAAACACCTATTTCTTTCTTTCTCTTGCGTGGTCGGTAGGACTAACAACTGAAGCTTCTTTCAGTATGATTACTTTTAAAGAGAAATCAACAGCAACTGTACGAAGTTTCAGCTCAATCAGATAAACTAATTAGTCTGCTTACACACAAAAATTATTGTACAGGCTACTCCCTTTTGTTTAACTGTTACACAGGACTACCAAAGTGTGAGAGCCTACAGAAATCTCTCCCTACAGAAGAAGGACTGTCTTTCCCTCAGTACATTGTTGGTGGAAAATTTCTGCAGACAATGCAGGTCTTTTTGTGAAATCACACATAAATTGGCCTATTATGTTTTAAGATTATACAATCCTAACAAACAGACAAACATTCAATTTTATTTACAAGTTTCGTAACCTACATAGATTAGCGTGTTATCAGCCCCCAATGACTGTGTAGTAAGAGTGCAATAGGTCAGTTGCCAGCCCACAAGTACATTCAGAACTCATCACGCTGACTTACCTGTTCCACATTGCTACCATCCTCGGCCACCACAAAGTTGTGACACTGTAACTGCCTGACGAAGTATTGTAGCATTGTTTGTACGAGCAGATGATTAAGTGATTAATAACAGTAATTGTACTTATAATTAAATGCTTTATGTAATATTACCACTAGTGTTCACTACATGTTTTGAATGTGTTTTCTTGCACTCACTACATTGCCTCAAGATAGCCTTCATTAATTTAATGCTCCTTGCTACAAATAAGTGTCACACATTTGAAGATGATGATCTCTGTAGTACACATTTCACGAATGCATGTAACTTCCATATGAAAATTTATATCTTATGAGCTGATCAAGGTGAGCGACTGGGGCGGGGAGGGGGGGGGGGGGGGGGGGATGGGACACACACACAGAGAGAGAGAGAGAGAGAGAGAGAGAGAGAGAGAGAGAGAGAGAGAGAGAGAGAGAGAGAGAGCCCTTACTTCCTCTAATCCCTCCCGTTGTTGCACTACTTATTCCTCTGCCCCTGAGGTAAGCAGTCAAATATTTTTAGCTCACAAACAAGTTCACTCTGTCAATTAAAATTAAGCATATATTAAAATATTACTATCTCTCTCAATATTCTTCTTTTTGACTGTGCAGGAAAGGTACACACTTAAAAGTTAGTTGGTGTTTTTGGATTCCGCTGTTGGTTGCTTGGCTGCATGCAGCCCCTGGGCTGAAGCTTGACCACCACTGCCCCAGACCGTAGCACTCCCTCCTCCAGCCTGCACTATTCTGACAATTGTTGCAGGGTGTTTGCTTTCAGACGTTTCACATCAATGGAACACAAACTGATTCATCCAAAAAGGCTACCTGCGACCACTCAGTGGACGTCCAGATGCAGCATTAGTGTACAAATTCCTGCCTTTGTCACTGCCTGACAGCAGTCAGTACAGGTGCAAGAGCCTGGCACCTGCTGCAAAGACCCGTGTGCAGCTTCATTTGTTGGGCAGTCACTGAGGAGAGACTGTCTACATCCCCTCGGTTTATCTGGGTGGTCAGCTGCTCGTCAGTTGCACGCCTATTCACCCACACATCTCTGCAGGTGTCGTTCACCCGTCATCTACGGTCCTCGATGCACCAGTTGTCTTGGTGCCAGTTTTGGGTAGTGCCATTTTGCCATGCACAGTACGCTTTAGCCACAGTGTCATTCGGGGAAGTTCAGCCGCCAAGTGCAAGTCTTATTTCATTCGACGCTAAAAGAAAGGAATGGTTAAAGCAGAACTCGCCATACAATGACTGGTGTGCATCCACAAAATATAATGTTATGCATCTGGTGGAACAGCAACAGTGTGGTGTGCTACGAATTTCTTCCCCGAGATTTAACAAGCACTGGTGAAATTTACTGCCAACAACTTACATGTCTTGCAGAGACAATCTGAGAACAACAACCAGGAAGACTGCATGAAAAGATGCTACTCCACGTTAACACCCACCCGCATTCTGCTGGTCTGACAAAAACACTATCAGGAGTTGAACTTTGCTGTCATTCCACACCCACCTTTATTCACCTATCTTGCACACTCATATTTTTACCTTCTCCAGATGAAAATGTGCTCCAAACATGGCTCATTGAGTTTTTCGCCTCAAAACCACGATTTCTAGTGACAGAATTGAAAAATTATCCCAGCCCTGACAGACTTGTAAATACTGAAGGAGAATATATTACCGATGACAAAAGTCTCCGTTACGTGTATCTTGTATTTATAACACTTCTGGAAAAATGATATGAACTTGTGCATCAACCCAACAGTACACTTTGTTGTATCTTGTGAGCACAATTTTACATTCTTGATTATTTAAACAAGATGCAAATATTGACACGTTTGCAACTAAACATCTGATTGGATATTTGTACAGCTTTTTTCAGATGACATCATTACAGATCACCGCATCATCGGTAAAGAGTCAGAGATTATGTTGCTTGGGAGGTCATTAACACAGTACATGAAGCAGAAGTACCCCAATACAATTCCCTGGGGCACATCTTAAGTAACTTTTTATTTCTATGAATGACTTTCCATCTAAGTTTACAAGCAACATCCTCCCTACCACGAAGTCTCTGTCAAGTCGCAAATTTTACATATGATAGTGCTTTTGTTAATAAATTTTGGTGTAGTACCGAGCCACTTGTTTTTCAGAAAGCTTAAACATGAGAACAGTGTGACTTGGGCTGTGCACTTGTGAAGGATTGTTTCCAGAATTCACTCTGTGTGGTATGGAGAACATTGCATGGCAGTCAACAGGAGACATATACAATTTAGGAAACAACATGGCAGTCAGGTCACTCAGAGTGGGAAAGGAGTAGCCAATTCAATGAAGTAGATCCAGGAACCAGAATAAAACTGCCGAGGGCAGGGCACAGAAGGGCAGGCAGATGGGGAGGGAGGGGGTTTAGCGGGCAGAGTGGCGAAGAGAAGGTGTTCGAGACTTGTCCATAATCTACTACACGTTTCCTGAAATTATTTGACAGTTTTAGTTTATATAACGTAAAGTGTGTATAAAAATGGTGTGAAGATGAATATTAGGCTACACTACAGGTCAATTTGTTACCAGAAGCTTTGTTTGCCATTCACACTCATTGACTGACAACCAACAACCAAATTATCACTTTTAAACCTAAAATAGAAGAAATATGATTTAGGTGTAGCTCTACAAGACTCTACCTGATCAATTAATGATGAGCAGGAAGAGACTGGGAGGGGTGGGAAGTAGGGAGGGGGGCTAGGGGGGGACAACATACCACACTAATGACTTTTCATTGTCACCACAACTAAGATTTCCAGGAACAGGTGGGGTGGAGGGATGTCCAGTATCGCACACTAACCGAAAAGTGTGCTGAGTGCTGCAACAGTGCCTGCTAGTTAACTAGACAACAGGAAGTTCAAGGCTCCAGTTTTGGCTGCTACCCCACTTACGGCCAGTGGTAAGTGAATTTTTAAGCTTATTTTGAATATCTGCCAATCTTACAATAGCTTACCATAAAAATGAAATCTGCTACTGAATTAGTTATAGAAGCATTTCTTTGTTATTATCTGGAGTCATTTTCGTGACATCAGTTTTGAAGTTGAGTTTCTCTTAAGGAAATACACAATTGGTTTTTCATATTATACACATTTTATTTGAACATCAGAAGAAACAGTCTTCTGTGAGGCAAGCTAAAGTATTACAGTGTCGTTTCTTACATATTAAATATGTTATAGCCCAGAAACATACCACTGAACTACGACCACTAACAGGGCCATATTTAGTTTTGGTTCCATCTTCGCTATGCTTGGTGCCATAAGTAGACACACCAGACCTGCTTTTTCACTTTTAAAAATATATACAAATTATTTGTAATACAGATATGATCTGCATTATGACTAAGCTAACTATAAGTAGGCTTATTTTAAATATTTCTCTTATTTCATATACAGGGTGTTTCAAAAATGACCGGTATATTTGAAACGGCAATAAAAACTAAACGAGCAGCGATAGAAATACACCGTTTGTTGCAATATGCTTGGGACAACAGTACATTTTCAGGCAGACAAACTTTCGAAATTACAGTAGTTACAATTTTCAACAACAGATGGCACTGCGGTCTAGGAAACTCTATAGTACGATATTTTCCACATATCCACCATGCGTAGCAATAATATGGCGTAGTCTCTGAATGAAATTACCCGAAACCTTTGACAACGTGTCTGGCGGAATGGCTTCACATGCAGATGAGATGTACTGCTTCAGCTGTTCAATTGTTTCTGGATTCTGGCGGTACACCTGGTCTTTCAAGTGTCCCCACAGAAAGAAGTCACAAGGGTTCATGTCTGGCGAATAGGGAGGCCAATCCACGCCGCCTCCTGTATGTATATTTCGGATAGCCCAAAGCAATCACACGATCATCGAAATATTCAGTCAGGAAATTAAAGACGTCGGCCGTGCGATGTGGCCGGGCACCATCTTGCATAAACCACGAGGTGTTCGCAGTGTCGTCTAAGGCAGTTTGTACCGCCACAAATTCACGAAGAATGTCCAGATAGCGCGATGCAGTAATCGTTTCGGATCTGAAAAATGGGCCAATGATTCCTTTGGAAGAAATGGCGGCCCACACCAGTACTTTTTGAGGATGCAGGGATGATGGGACTGCAACATGGGGCTTTTCGGTTCCCCATATGCGCCAGTTCTGTTTATTGACGAAGCCGTCCAGGTAAAAATAAGCTTCGTCAGTAAACCAAATGCTGCCCACATGCATATTGCCGTCATCAATCCTGTGCACTATATCGTTAGCGAATGTCTCTCGTGCAGCAATGGTAGCGGCGCTGAGGGGTTGCCGCGTTTGAATTTTGTATGGATAGAGGTGTAAATTCTGGCGCATGAGACGATACGTGGACGTTGGCGTCATTTGGACCGCAGCTGCAACACGGCGAACGGAAACCCGAGGCCGCTGTTGGATCACCTGCTGCATTGTCCTCTGTGGTTGCCGTACGCGGTCGCCCTACCTTTCCAGCACGTTCATCCGTCACGTTCCCAGTCCGTTGAAATTTTTCAAACAGATCCTTTATTGTATCGCTTTTCGGTCCTTTGGTTACATTAAACCTCCATTGAAAACTTCGTCTTGTTGCAACAACACTGTGTTCTAGGCGGTGGAATTCCAACACCAGAAAAATCCTCTGTTCTAAGGAATAAACCATGTTGTCTACAGCACACTTGCACGTTGTGAACAGCACACGCTTACAGCAGAAAGACGACGTACAGAATGGCGCACCCACAGACTGCGTTGTCTTCTATATCTTTCACATCACTTGCAGCGCCATCTGTTGTTGAAAATTGTAACTACTGTAATTTCGAAAGTTTGTCCGCCTGAAAATGTACTGTTGTCCCAAGCATATTGCAACAAACGGTGTATTTCTATCGCTGCTTGTTTAGTTTTTATTGCCGTTTCAAATATACCAGTCATTTTTGAAACACCCTGTATCATGATAGACCTAATTAATGCTCTTGCCTAAGTAACTCATTAATTCATCTACCCTTGTAACATACTAAAATATGCAATACAAAATTATGAACACACAACATTCCATTAACCTAAGGTTATTGAGTCACACAAAGAATGAGATTTTGGTATTCCCATTAAAGTTAAACATGTACTGGAGGATATTATTGAGGGTATGAAGGTAGCTACTGCAAGCAAATTGTATAATTCAGGAAGAATATCAAGAAATATGATTTAGGTGTAGCTCTGCAAGAATCTACCTGATCAATTAATGATGAGCATGAAGAGAGTGGGAGGGGGTGAGAAGTGGGAGGGGGTGGGGGCGGCGGCAACATATCACACTATGACTTCTTTCCTTTCAGCTGAGCTATATACCACCATAAGCAGTAGTTTAATCACAGTTTTTAGGCATCAATAATTTATATGTAATGAGATTCATATAAATAACAAGCTTTGAAATATTAAATATTGGAAATACGGAAGCATCCGATCCCACCCGTCTGCTTTGACCCATGACGTCACAAATATGGCGGAAACAAAAACAAACACACACACTTTCCACAAGAAGCCTAATGACACTAACGGGACAAGCGCGGAAAATGGGGTGTTTTGGGTGGGGAGCAAACTAAATATAAACAAATTTAGACGCCTTGAGCAGCTACAACTTGTAAGTGAAGACAGCCATGCATGAATACCCACCCACCTCCCCAGGGGTCGTAACCCCTGCAACCCATAGAATATAAAGATGCTTCAGTAGCTGATTAGTGTTTTTTGCCTTTAAAAAAAAATCTCACGGGATAGAACGAACAGATCAGAAACATAAATATAATAAACTAAAACAGAAATTCGAGGAAACAGATAATTAAAATAAGTAATAAGTGTTTTTAAATTAAAAAAAAAATCTCACGAGATAGAACGAACAGACCAGAAAAGTAAATAAAATAAAGCAAAACAGAACTGGAGACAGCCACACTCAAACCAAACTCCGCGCCGTCTTGACGTCACACACAACACCCTTACGTCACGGGTCAAAGCCGACGCGTGGGATCGGACGCTTCTGTCGACCCTAAATATTTTAAAATTTGTGATTTATAAAACTCACTCCATACAATTCAGTTTCTGAGCTAGGTTAAAAATGCACTATTCCCCGACATTTTATGAAATTCCTGGAATTCCCTGATTTTTCAAGGTAAAATTTAATTCCACAAGATTTCCAGAATTGCCACCCTGATATACTGATGGGCTTGGTTCTGGACTGTTCCAATATGGGGTTTCGAGTTAGTAAGGAAAATTTCTATTTACCTCTGCAAAAACTTCCTGATAAGGCAGATTTGCAAAATCACATGGAAAAAAAGTAATAAGGCATTCTTGAGAGAGACACAAAGTTCTACCACAAAAAGATGCCAGATGTGAATGAGGCTAGATGTTCTATTCTATAGGGGAATTAAACTATTTCTAGGCCAATTGTTACAATTCGTTTGCTAATTTGTTTTCTATAACTTAAGTACATTATACATGATTGTTTTCTTATGTGCTTGTATAAAGAACAAATGAGTTTCTAGCAAACTGATTCTACAATTATTTTAAGACAGAGTTTTATCGTAATATGAAGTGGCTGAATGACTGACCTTATCTTGAATTAATATGACCAAAACTTGGGAAATACAACTTTCAGTATTAAATTTTTTTTATTTTATTCTTTATAAAACTTAGAACATTTATTCCTACATACTTTATATGTACAGTCTTTGAAACAATAGATTTTTTACTTAATATTTACACTTTTTTCCTTAAGTAAACACACAACCTATCCTGAATTGTTCTCAACATGACCAAAGTGGTCCATTGACACTATGGTTTATGTGCAACTTAGACAATGACTAACCACAGATTTACATTGTAGTAATTCAGTTTCCATCACTAGGTAGGCTGTAAGTGCTGCTTAGCCACCATTAGTTATAGAAACACTAAAGAATCTTCTCTAAACAAGTATGTCACAGCCTTGACTGTAGCCGAGTTATATGCCTTAAAGTAGATGACAAATATAGTTTACTGTAAACAGCATACCGAAGTATGGCCTGAGGGGAAAAAAGGAAAATTTAACACTGAGGTAATTAGAGACACAGCAAAAGCTCAGAGAAAGAAAGAGCCATATCAACATTCAATTTAACCAATTTAACAAACTGTGGAAAGTTGCAGATTTTAGCCATGCTTCTCCTCTATTCTAGCTGTACCATTTGGTACAGCCTGAGGCAACACTCCATGTAACCACTTGGAAAGAACTCTGCTGTTGTGAATCAAAGAGTGCCAAATGCAAATAAGAACTGCTAAATTACTAAATCGTCCACACCAATTGGAAAAGCAAGCTAGTGAAAATGCTGATAAAGCAACGAAATGGCTGATAGTGGGAATCACAGTGCCACTGAACACATTCCCACTCCTTTGATTTACTGGTAACTCACTAAAATAGGTTTAACAGCAACACTAAAATGCACTGGGTGAGTATGTTGGTGTAATGCAATATATGTTGATAAAATATTTGGACTAGAGAGTGATATCTTGCTTGTGATACTGGACTATCTATGCTGTAGCCCAGTTTTCAAGTTTACTACCTGTTTTACACACTTTTCTTTATAAAAGCTATGTACTGCAAAATAAATAATTCAAAAAGATGTATAAACAGAGAAAATGTCCAACAAGTATTTTGGTGCATATTATGTATATACAGTGGTGGAAATATTTATTGCATCACCACAAATTACTTCATCACTTTGTCTTTTGCAGCAGTTTGCTTCAGGTTATACCAGTCCCATGGTTGCTAAACTTTGTTGGCATATTCTTGCCTCAATAATCTGACTTCTTCACACGTTTTCCAACAATACACAACTCTTTGTTGTTGTTTGGTTTTACATTGAAACCAATGTTTATACTGCCATTTTGAGTTGAGACTTTGCAGTGAGAAGATGGGCAGGTCAGTTGAATTAACACCAGGAAAAAAAAAAAAGCTGCTATACTTGCTTATTCGTCCGCTGGTCTCAGAACCAGAGAGATAGTCTCTAAGACAGGGTTTAATCAGTCTGCGATTTCGAGGTTACTGAAAAAATACAGGGAAAAAGGAAATGTTTATCGTGAGAAAGGGTCAGAAAAGGGCGTCTACTGCCAAACAGTCGCTTACTATCAACTGAACTAAAGCAAGACTGGGAAGAAATGTGCGACATCTCAGTAAGCAGTAGAACTGTAAGAAATAGACTA
Organism: Schistocerca piceifrons; assembly: GCF_021461385.2. Lineage (NCBI taxonomy): Eukaryota > Metazoa > Arthropoda > Insecta > Orthoptera > Acrididae > Schistocerca > Schistocerca piceifrons. The sequence goes on along the minus strand of NC_060148.1, from coordinate 143,128,257 downwards.
CTGGAGGCTGGACACTCAGCCCGTTGTCCTAGAAGGAAGCCTTTATTGACCAAGATAAAGGGACAACAGCGACTACAAAGGGCAAAGGCACATGTGACATGGACACCAGAGATGTGGAACAAAGTAATCTTTTCAGATGAGTCCAAATTTAATCTGCATGGCTCAGATGGATCAGTGTTCGTGAAAAGGTGAAGAATTTTTGCCATCATGCAGAATACGTGCAGTCAAACACCCACAAGGACAGATGGTCTGGGGTTGCATTTCCAGTCACGGAGTAGGTCGTCTGGACTTCATCGATTGCAGTCAACGCAGATGCCTACATAAGCATCCTTGAAAGGAAGCTTATGCCAACCATTAGAGACCAGTTTGGAGATGTTTCCAATTCGATTTTTCAGGATGACTCCACACATTGGCATAGAGCTCGCTGTCAACGCAGATGCCTACATAAGCATCCTTGAAAGGAAGCTTATGCCAACCATTAGAGACCAGTTTGGAGATGTTTCCAATTCGATTTTTCAGGATGACTCCACACATTGGCATAGAGCTTTGAAGGTGAGTCCTACGACTAATATTTGTACCCAACGCAAAGCAGATTATTTTTTTGGTTAATTATCACGTACTTCTACATTTCAGGTCAAATCATTCCTTCAACAAAATGGGGTTAGAGTATTAGAGTGGCCTGGAAACAGCCCTGATCTCAATCCTATTGAGAACTGTTGGAAGTTTATAGGAAATGCTATCACCAAAAAGAAGCTACTGAATAAATAGGAGCTGTTTGAGTCCCTGGTACATGTGTGGTTTTATGAACTGAATGAGGAGTACATTAAAAACTTAATTCTCTCAATGCCTTCATGATGCCAAGTGGTGATTAAGGCGTGTGGTGGAGCAACAAAGTATTAAATGCAATAGTGTGTTCATATGAGACAATACAAACACTAAAATCCATCAGTGTTATGTTACAACATTAATATGCAGTGTTTCTTTCAACATCAGTATTCACATTTCACACTAGCAAATAGAATAGCTGACATATCCACATCCACTCATTTTCCAAAAAAGTGTTAAATTATAAAAACCGACATTTTTATACAAACAAAAATTAAGAATATAAACAAATTGACAAAAACTATTGTGTATATTTCTTATAGAAATCAGGCAAATGTAGCTCAGTTATTCAATGATTGTAACAAAAACTTAATTGTAAGAGGTGATGCAATAAATATTTCCGCCAGTGTATGTCGCAAAAAAAGTAAAAGTAAAAATCGGGTTGGGAGGGGATGGGGTAACAGAAACACAAGTAAATCTTCGTAAACCATACAACCAATTTAATACACAACAAGGCTATTCTGGGAAAACTTAGTGAACAAAGTAAACAGAAGAGATGCGCCGAGAACCCACCAAAATGAATTTCATAGCAAAAAGTCATTAGAAGATAGGACATTATGATGAAAATCGTTTTTCGCACTATTTCCTCATGCTTTCACTTGTTTTGAACTAACAAAAACGCTCTTACAACAAAATTTCAAAACGCAGCCACATTACGAAAATACACCCCTCACTCGCAAATGCGCGTTATAGATTCAAAACGTGTCCTGTAACTGAATACCAAAATTACAACCTCTGACCTTTGTTACTGCATTTTAGGAACTCAAAATGTAGATAAAAGTTTTGAATTCGAGCTGAAATAATACGTCCTGGAAAAGTTTACCTGGCATGTCAGAAATAATAATAACGATGACCCTTATCATTTACAATGAAGTGCCATTTTTCAAAAAGGAAACTTTGGGCTCCCGGCACAGAACAAACAACACTACAAATCCATCAACCAATACTCGAAGAAAAGACCTGGGTCCTGTAACGGAACACATGGCAGAAGAAAAGAAGACCTGCGTGGACTGCAGGATGACCAACATGGGAGCTTCAATTGTCGCCAGATTTAATATAAAAAATCTCCAGAAAGTCGCTAGATTTCTGACATCCAATAAAACACTTTGCCATGCTTATAATAAATTTATGGGCGAAATATATAACGAAATATGTAACTGAATGAATAATATACCAGCAGAGAACTATACAGGCAGCAAGTTAAAGTGGGCACTGGAGAAATTATTTGCGGATGGATGTCGAAACTTATAATTATCTCTCAAAGCTTGTAAGCCCTCATATTATGAGAAAAAATATTTGTATGAGAAGGGTTATTTCTTCTCATGTGCGGCTGGCGGTAACATTAAGATTCCTAGCAACATGAAGCAGCTATAAGGATTTGGAATTTTCAACTGCAATATCGAAACAAGCGTTGAGTGAAATAATACCCAACACATGTGAAGCTATTTACGCTGTCTTAAAGGATTAGTTCTTTTTATAACAGTAGTTAATTTTCTGTTATTTTTCACACAAATATATTCTTTTGAATAAACTTTTGATAAACGTTTGTGAAATATATTGTTTTACATTGTCTCGCGTACCATTTCCTCGCACATTGACACTCCAATTTCATCTTCAGTTGTACTCCTGGTTGGTCTTGGCGAAGAAAGCCAAGCAGATCAAAATACCACAACGTTGACTGGTATACATGATCTACTCCTACACCAGATCTTCTAGATTTCTGAACTTTGGATAACTCTTTTCGGTAAACAGTTTGCAACGATTTTTTTAATTTTTTATTACTGTTTCTCTGTTTGCCAAGGCGTCAACTGCCCGCAATTTTTCAATTAGAGCATTGTACGCAGCTGTCTTTTTGTCTCGGTCACTATATTCTATACATTTAATCTTTCACAAACATAGGTAGTTTCTATATATTTCAATGAATTCACTTACAAACTCTCGAGAACACTGACGAGTATCAGCCATTACAATGCCCTTTGCGAGCAAATACAAACACTAGACTGAGCAAACTGCTGTTTCGCGCCAGATTTGCGTCGATCTCCTGTCCACAAGCTCCAACTTGTCTGCGCAGATATGGTTTGAACCCACAGATTTGAGAGATTTCGCTCAAACCTCCAACTCCAACTTCCAGGTTTGCACACAACTCTGGTTGGTGCAAATCTTCTGTACACACGCAACGATCTGTCTGCGCAGATTTGATGTGCGAAGACATTTGCGCAGACAGATCGTTGCGTGTGGACGGGCCTTAAAGCCGGGTTCACACACGCAACGAAAGTATCGCCATAAGTCAAGTCATTCTGGAATGGCGCTGTGAGCTACCTTGCACACAGGACGCCACAAATTCTTCGCAATTGCGCAGTTTGCAAAATGGCGTCACCTGTCTCAGCTGAAATGATTCGGGCCTGCGTTTAATGTTGTAGCGCAAATTGTGGCATTAGAACTGAGCAAAGAGTTAACAACAATGAAACGGAAACGCAAATGGATCCGTAAGTGGATATCGCGCAGAAATTATATGGGAGCAACAAATACGCTCATAAAAGAATTAACATTCAAAGATGAAAATTCATTCGTAAACCATTTTCGGACGTCGAAGACGAATTTCGAGTATTTGTTGAGATGTGTATCAAGCTCTATTCAAAGATCGGATACACATATGAGAGATGCAATCCCTGCTCGTGTGAAACTTCATTGGCAAGTGGTGATTCCATGTCATCTCTCCAGTAGCCTACACCTACCGAGTCCCGAAAAATACTATTTCAGTATTCTTGTGCGAAGTGCTGGATGCTATTTACGATGCCCTTAAGTCTCTTTTAAAGCTGAGTGATAAAACATAGACCTTTTTGCTGTTCTCTACAGTGAAAGTAAATTTATGTCTTTGTATGATTCGCTTTTGTGGTTCCAAAGGCATTCTCGTTCTTGATACACCTCCAAGAATCTCATAATTGTTGCTGTTGACCACTTTTTCGACATATTAATAGCAAACGCACAAACAAAAGCACTATCTGCGAACGAATACGTACTAGAAAGGTCTGAATCCAGCAGAGAGGTAGCAATCAAATGACGTTATCGTGAAGATTGTGGAGACGGCAGAATGGCGCAACAAAGTAGAACCAAGTTCTTAAATGGCGCCACCGAAAACTAGGAATTCACACATGCAACTACAAAGCAACTGCAGTTCGCTATTAGCAGTGGCGATACTTTTGTTGCCTGTGTGAACCCGGCTGCAAGATCACAAGTTAGTGTAAGCATGAGATACACAAATGTAAAATGCTGGTACATTGATAACCGATGTTATCTCCAAGCTGTTGCATGCAAACGTGTGTAAAATTATGGGAATAGAATTTGGAAATGATAAGGGAAATATTATTTTAAGGGTTAAATGATTTTTTTAAGATTATTCTGGAATATATCATCGGATAAAGGAGAAGGCGTCCAAACAGTCACTGCAGCTAATGAAGAAAAAAATTGAACAATAACCCTTAATTACCATAGACCGTCTCTCAGACCGCTACTAATTTTTGTGTCGAGATATTTCTCACACCCCTGCAAAGCCAAATGGACTCTTCTGTGTATCTTCATATTGGCGTCAAGCTACACGTGCCAGCATTGTTACTGCTCTTTGTTTCGTAATTATTAGCCTTGAGATGTCTCACAGACGTACCATAGTGTTTGCGTGCCGCGTTTTCGTTGCATGCTATTGTTTCTCCATGGCGGGGAAAGCTGGGCCTTCTATGCAACGTGTGAGCTACCTTTCACACAGGACGCCACAAATTCTTCGCAATTGCGCAATTGCGCAGTTTTCAAGATCTCCCCGTTGAATCTTCGGATGAAGACTTTGATGGCAGCGATAATTATCCTGATTTTGAGATATTTATTGATCACAACACTAATTCAGAGCAGGAAACTTTAAGTGATGAAGATGTGACAGCTGCTGACGATGGAGCTTACTGCTTCAGTAAGAATAGATGTTTTCGATGGAGAAAAAAATCAGCCACCAGCTAACATAAGAACAAGGCAACACAACATCGTCTTGCAGCTTCCTGGACTGCGATAAATGGCGAAAAGTCTTGGAGAAAACCCTGCTGTTTTGGAGGTATGGAATTTGTTCTTTACACCAGAATTCTAGAAGAAATTATTCGATGGGCAAATCTGAAAACATCTAAGCTTAGACCACAGTATGCTAACGATCGCTTATACTATCTACAAGATGTTGATGTCATTGATTTGAAGGCTCTAATTGTGTATTAGTGTATTCAGCTATTTTCAAGTCGGGGAACGAGTCGGTTTACAGCTTGTTAACAACTGATGGAACAGGCAGAGATGTTTTCAGGTGCACTGTTAGCAAAGAAAGATTTCTGTTTTTATTGTCTGCATTACGATTTGACAATCCAGATGATCGGGTGGATAGAAAGAAAACAGACAAATCAGCAGCAATTTCACAAATCTTTTTGCGTTTTATCGAAAGCAATCAACTTTGCTACTCTGTAGGTGCAACTGTGGGTGTAGATGAAATGCTTGTTCCTTTTGGTGGAAGGTGTGGGTATAGAATGTACATGCCAAACAAACTAGCAAAGTATGGCCTTAAAGTTCAGTGTTTCACTGACGCTCATACAGGTTACTTGTACAATGCATATATTTATTTTGAAAAAGGCAGCGACAGTCATATCCTTCCCAGCCATGGGAAAGGTCTCAGTGTTCCCACACAGGCTGTTCTTCGATTGGTGAAACCCATTGAAAACACAAGGAGAAATGTTACAGGTGACAACTGGTACTCATTAGTAGAACTAGTGAATGAACTTTCAAAAAAAGATCTCACATACGTTGGTATGCTGAAAAACAACAAAACGGAGATCCCACAGAACAACTTACCTAATAAGAAACGTGGTGTGAAGACATCTGTCTACGGTTTTACGGAAGACATGACTCTGGTTTCCTTCGAGCCCAAGAAGTCCAAAGCTGCAATACTGATCTCTTCTATACACCATTCAGTAAACAATGACCTGTGTCAGGAAAACCTGAGATCATCCTGTTTTATAACATAACTAAAGGTGGTGTGGACTGTCTCGACCAAAGATGTGCAGCTCATTCGTCAAGTCACCGGACAAGAAGATGGCCTCATATGAAGCGTAGAATTTCTATTCAACGCTTGCCATGAGAGTTGAGTGACACCATCAGAAGAATACTTCACTTACAAGACGAGCCTCAGACACCGAAAGAAGAATTTTAAAATCGAAAAACGTGTGCCTTTTGCCCTCCTCATCTGAAGAGGAAAACAAGATATCTATGTCAACAGCGTGGTGTTCCGATTTGTTTGGAGTGTTCCAGGAAGGTCTGCGTGAAGTGTATGCAGGTAGAAATTGGCTAAAGTACGATTCAGTGGCACATGATAACACGTATTTAGTTTTTACTTGTAATTTTAGAAGTAAAATGTGGCAAAGTTTCTCCATTCATAGACTTATGGACTAAAATATTCGCTCTACATTGCAAAGATGAGTCGTAAACTGAAAGTTGACTTTGCACACAATTCATCGTAAGTCAAGTTCGATTTTTGCACCTAGTTATATTGCCAATTAGTTATATAATCCCTCTGATGAAAATCTGTGTGTGAGTAGAAACCTGTTATAATCATAAATTAAAAATATACTCCAAATTTCGCTTTGTTTTCATTGTCGAAGTGTTTAAAATACCACATTGTTTTAAAAATTCAAATTTCTACAAAGACCACCTCTAAGAAATGTAATAAACGACAGGAAGACAAGAAACTATATATGTTCAGCAAAATTCTGGTGTGATTTATAAAATATAAAAATGCTGTCTGTGAGACCCCTCCATAGTAATTGTGTTCCTGTGAATAACCATAGTAGTTAAGGGATACGATTTCGATATGAATACATAAGAATGAAAAATTAAAAATGTTCCAATTTCCATTCTTCAGAGGATTTCTTGTACCTCTTTAACGCTGTGGTGACACGTTGGTGTTTCCCTCCATTATTACTGGTGCCCTTGCAGGTCCTCACGATCGTCCAAACATTTAATGCGATGTACTTTCATGGACTAATAAATAAATATTCAGACAACTTTTTAAAACTGTCCCAAATATATTTTTACACACAAGCTTTAATACATTCATAAGGTTAATAATACTTGGCGTGCGTATATTTTTTACACAAGTCATCATTTGCGTCTGGTCTCTTTCAGATATCAACACAGACAGGCAGCTACTAATTAACAAGTGGGATAAATTCTAGTGTCGAATTCGACTCGTCGGCTTTGACCAATGACGTAATACCTAACGCAAAGTTGCCGCATAGAGGAAATCTATGAAATGAACGGATCACACTTCTAAACGAATGAATATAGCTTGTGATAAAGTTCCAGCGACCGCTACGATCGCAGGTTCGAAGCCAGCCTCAGGCATGGATGTGTGTGATCTCCTTAGGTTAGTTAGGTTTAAGTAGTTCTAAGTTATAGGGGACTGATGACCTGAGAAGTTAAGTCCAATAGTGCTCAAAGCCATTTGAACCATTTTGTTTGATAAAGTTACACTCACATTTCACGCAATGATTATTTACCCACTAATTACACCCAAGCAGTTTGAAGATAAGTGAAATAAATAAGAACAAGATAGGATAGATGTATGTCTGTTTAGAATTCTTATCATAACTTATGCAAGCAGAAGGGCACAGAGGATCATTAAACTGCATTACTGTATAGCATATAGTGAACTCGTACTATTATAAATTTGCGTTAATAGTAATTATTCATTCAAAGGGGAGAAGCACAGGAAAGTTCGGATTTTGAGCGGGGAGAAACTAAATTACAACAGAACAATGGAAAAGTGAATGATATTAAATACCAATTACCAATGTAAAATACAGGGGAGACGAACACCCTAAATCCTTAGAAAAGCAGGTACACAAGCAAGGAAAATCCATAAAAAGCAACAAATATTGGAATCGATAACTGGAGCTGACCTATATATGAAGTCAATTCTAGTTACCGATTCCAATATTACTAATTTTTTTCGCAGAAGTTCAGAAAAAAATTGCGAGTGCAGAAATGGTATTATATGTTACACACTTCCAGCAAAAACGATATAATTTATGAACCATCGAATAGTAGGAATCAGTAACTAGAATTGACCTGTATAGGAAGTCATTTCTAGTTACCAATTCTAGTAGTACTGTTTCGCGGTGGTTCAGAGAGCAATTACAAGCGCAAAAATCTTATTACATTTTACAAACTTGCTTAAAAAACGATATTGTTAGTGAACTATTGAATACGACTAGAACTGACCTACATCGGAGGTCAGTTCTACTTACCAATACCAACTATTCAGCCATAGATGGTTGGAATCGGTACTAGTATTGAGCTGTATATGGAAAAACGACGTGCATAATGAACGATGGAATGTTTGGAATCGGTAACTACAATTGACCTATATACCTAAATTCCAGTTATCACTTCCACGCTTTCTATTGTACATAATATATCAATACAGGTCAGTTGTAGTTATCGATTCCACGAATCTTTTTCAACGTCTTTGCAGTCTTGCAATTAATAAATTGTTTATTTGTCACGGAGTAAAAACAGAAAAGGAGCAATGGAAATATTGAAAGACATCACTGTGAACACACATTGTAAACTTGCATACCTTGGAATCGACAAAAGAATTCACCTATATGGCTCAAATTTACTAATCCAGTTCAGAGAACACTATTGTCCAAAGTAGTAAAGAAAACATTTCCAAAAATGAAAATTTTTACAAACATCACAGAACACAAAAAAATAAAACCCAAAAATGACAAAACCTTGGAACCGATAACTATGCTACATGTAAGTCACACCAGCTACAATACCTCAAAAATAACAGACGGTAGAATTTATACCTTAGGAATGAAAGTAAAATTAACAGAAGTATAGCGACAACATCGAAAGGGAAAACATAAAAAGAAACTTACCGCATACGAACTTCCAAAGGAGTGAAAGATCGAGGCTAAAAAGGAAAACAAAATAAGAACATAACAAGAAATAATGTTAGGAGGTCAAACTATAACGAAATATACAAAAACCAGAATAACTAACCAAAAAGTTAGTAAGAAACACAAACTGCCAGGCACATAAGAGGCACCACCCAACTCAATTCTTAACTACCACCCAGCCCCATCTGAACCCAAAATTATAAAATAAAAAAAAATGATATGACGAGTCAATCAAATGAACCCACCAGCACAAGACACAACAACCAACCCCTCACCCCACCGTTGTACTCAAGAAAATATTAAAACGACAGAAAAACCTCCACCCAGAGAATCCAAAAAAGTACCAAACCCACAGACCACAGTAACAGAAAAAAACAAGAAAAAATATGAAAATCACTCACAACTAACTTACAAAGCGAGGCTAGGTATACACAATAACAGTTAGGAACATTCTTCCCCACCAGTATTCATCCAAATGGCCTTGCAACATTGAAATCCTCTTTTCGCATCCGACAACAGATTTTACAGCCCCTGAACACCCCTCGATACGATTGATACCTGACCCCATCTTGTAATCTTTAGACTGAATATTGTGATTTACAACCAAATGATTATAACATCTGGCACCCGGCCCCTTGTGGAAGCAAACCCATCCAACATTACTATTGAACCTTCTTCCACATGTTCTTCTATTAAAGATGTTAACACTTCTTTCATACGATTTCGAACGACCCTGAATACATCAGCACAATCCCCTCCAGAAATTCTCCAAAAAACCAAAGCTCCCCCTTTCATACTTTGTCTTTCTAAAATGCGACTCTTCTACTTCAGCTGTAACCGCTGCCCCTCCCCCCTAATCATACCCTGTATATAAATTCCCCACAGTCTTCTCTACAAAATGAAAACCAGTAAATTACAGTGTCACACACAAACCCTGTTTCGTGCATGACAGATTTACAAGAACAATCACGTCAAAAATAGTTAACATGATTATTACTTCTAAATTCAGCCTTGGTCTTTCGAATCAGGTCTCTCTGCATATAGATCTCCATATATTATTTTTTCTGCACCTCCACGTGTATTGATCGGCAGTTCTTGAAGATGGAACCTTTGTCAACACCATATAATTACCAGAAACACTGCACTTCCAAAATTCTGCAATAACCCCAGACCATAACTCCAGGTGTATGTCGAGTGTGTCTACCACACAGACAAGTTGGTTGCAGCCCTCAGTTGGGCTCTTTCTAACCAACACACACCATCACTGGTACCAACCCAGAAGCAGCTTTCATCAGAAAACACATCAGATCTCCACCCTGCCTCCAATGAGCTCTTGCTTGACACCACTGACATCACAAATGGCGGTGTTTTGCAGCCTCGGATCTATGATATTTCCGAACTGCGCAAAACCTAGATAGTAGGGCCATCAAAACCACATTTTGGGGGAAGTGGAAATTAAAATGAGCCGTGGTGCGTCTCCTGGTCACAGTCGGTCAGTGTGATTTCCTACCCCCATTAAAAAAACTCACAATTAATACTGAGTGGGATTATTTGTGACTGGGAGAATAAGAACTCTTCAGAAAATTTGCACATTTTATTGCCTGTTAGTTAATAACTTTCTCTTTTGTGTGTTATAAAATTAACCATGGACCTTGCCGATGGTGGGGAGGCTTGTCTGCCTCAGCGATACAGATAGCCGTACCGTAGGTGCGGAGGGGTATCCGTTGAGAGGCCAGACAAACGTATGGTTCCTGAAGAGGGGCAGCAGCCTTTTCAGTAGTTGCAGGGGCAACAGTCTGGAAGATTGACTGATCTGGCCTTGTAACACTAACCAAAACGGCCTTGCTGTGCTGGTACTGCGAACGGCTGAAAGCAACAGGAAAGTACGGCTGTAATATTTCCCGAGGGCATGCAGCTTTACTGTATGGTTAAATGATGATGGCGTCCTCTTGGGTAAAACGTTCCGGAGGTAAAATAATCCCCCATTCGGATCTTTGGGTGGGGACTACTTAAGAGGATGTCGTTATCAGTAGAAACAAAACTGGTGTTCTACAGATTGGGGCGTGGAATGTCAGATCGCTTAAATGGGCAGGTAGATTAGAAAATTTAACAGGGAAATGGATAGATTAAAGTTAGATATAGCGGGAATTAGTGAAGTTCGGTGGCAGGAGGAACAAGACTTCTGGTCAGGTGACTACAGGGTTATAAACACAAAATCAAATAGGGGTAATGCAGGAGTAGGTTTAATAATGAATAGGAAAATAGGAATACAGGTAAGCTACTACAAACAGCATAGTGAACGCGTTATTGGGGCCACGATAGATATGAAGCCCATGCCTACCACAGTAGTAAAAGTTTATATGCCAACTAGCTCTGCAGATGATGAAGAAATTGATGAAATGTATGATGAAATAAAAGAAATTATTCAGATAGTGAAGGCAGACGAAAATTTAATAGCCATGGGTGACTGGAAATTGTCAGTAGGAAAAGGGAGAGAAGGAAACGTAGTAGGTGAATATGGATTGGTGGTAAGAAACGAAAGAGGAAGCCGCCTGGTAGAATTTTGCACAGCGCACAACTTAATCATAGCTAACTCTTTGTTCAAGAATCATAAAAGAAGATTATGTACATGGAAGAAACCTGGAGATACTGACAGGTTTCAGATAGATTATATAATGGTAAGACAGAGATTTAGGAACCAGGTTTTAAATTGTAAGACATTTCCATGGGCAGATGTGGACTCTGACCACAATCCATTGTATATGAACTGTAGATTAAAACTGAAGAAACTGCAAAAAGGTGGGAATTTAAGGAGATGGGACCTGGATAAACTGACTAAATCAGAGGTTGTACAGAGTTTCAGGGAGAGTGTAAGGGAACAATCGAAAAGAATGGGGGAAAGAAATACAGTAGAAGAAGAATGGGTAGCTTTGAGGGATGAAGTAGTGAAGGCAGCAGAGGATCAAGTAGGTGAAAAGACGAGGGCTAGTAGAAATCCTTGGGTAACAGAAGAAAGATTGAATTTAAATGATGAAAGGAGAAAATATAAAAATGCAGTAAATGAAGCAAGCAAAAAGGAATACAAACGTCTCAAAAATGAGATCTACAAGAAGTGCAAAATGGCTAAGCATGCATGGCTAGAGGGCAAATGTAAGGATGTAGATGCCACGATAGATATGAAGCCCATGCCTACCACAGTAGTACAAGTTTATATGCCAACTAGCTCTGCAGATGATGAAGAAATTGATGAAATGTATGATGAAATAAAAGAAATTATTCAGATAGTGAAGGCAGACGAAAATTTAATAGCCATGGATGACTGGAAATTGTCAGTTCTGCTTTCCCTTCTTTGCTTAGAACAGGGGTTCCCATCTGAGCTCTTGATATTCGTACAAGTGGTTCTCTTTTCTCTAAAGGTCTCTTTAATTTTCCTGTAGGCACTATCTATCTTACCCCTAGTGAGTCTACATTTTATATCCTCTCTACTTCGACCATCATTGGTTATTTTGCTCCCCAAATAGCAAAACTCCTTTACTACTTTAAGTGTCTCATTTCCTAATCTAATTCCCTCAGCATCACCCGACTTAATTCGACTGCATTCCATTATCCTTGTTTTGCTTTTGTTGATGTTCATCTTATATCCTCCTTTCGAAGTAGAGAGGATATAAAATGTAGACTGGCAATGGCAAGGAAAGCATTTCTGAAGAAGAGAAATTTGTTAACATCGAGTATAGGTTTAAGTGTCAGGAAGTCGTTTCTGAAAGTATTTGTATGGAGTGTAGCCATGTATGGAAGTGAAACATGGACGATAAATAGTTTGGACAAGAAGAGAATAGAAGCTTTCGAAATGTGGTGTTACAGAAGAATGCTGAAGATTAGATGATGGGTAGATCACATAACTAATGAGGAAGTACTGAATTGGATTAGGAAGAAGAGAAGTTTGTGGCACAACTTGACTAGAAGAAGGGATCGGTTGGTAGGACATGTTCTGAGGCATCAAGGGATCACCCGCGCTTTTTGCCTCTGTTAAGGATGACTTGGGTTTGAGGAAGCCCGGTGTGTACAAGATCCCTTGCCACTGTGGGAAGGCTTATATTGGTCAGAGAATCCGGACCGTTCAGGACCGATGTGTTGAGCATCAGCGGCACACACAGCTGCTTCAACCTGAGAAATCCGCAGTGGCGGAGCACTGTCTCACCGAGGGACACAGAATGCTATACGACGCGACACAAATGGTTGCCCCTGCATCTCGCTATTGGGACTGTGTTTTAAAAGAATCCATAGAGATTCGTTTATCTGACAGTCTTATTAATAGAGACAAGGGTTATCTTTTAAGTAAGACTTGGGACCCGGTGTTATCTGACATTAAAAAACAACGATCTGTGTTTCAATCGTCGGAATAAAAATTTTTAAATTTTCTTTTATTATTGACAGCGATATCTTGATTTCGCCTCTTTCCACCATTGGCGGTGCGGCATGTTTACTGCGCTAGAGGGCAGCTACGGCACCTTCTCGCGCACGCATTGTGGGTCTTCTGTGGCCTATATAGGGGCTGCCGTTTGCGCTGGGAAGTCAGTTCCAGCGAGATTGTGCACCAGCGCTCTCACCTGAAGATGGCGGCCAGTTGGACCGCGGAAATATTGTGTCATGAAGACGTTATGATCCGGCTGCATACCCGAGAAAAATATTATCAATTATTATGCCGGGAAAGCCTTCGTAGTCAAGGGATCACCAGTTTAGTATTCGAGGGCAGCGTGGAGGGAAAAAATGTAGAGGGAGACCAAGAGACCAATACACTAAGTGGATTCAGAAGGATGTAGGTTGCAGTAGGTACTGGGAGATGAAGAAGCTTGCACAGGATAGAGTAGCATGGAGAGCTGCATCAAACCAGTCTAAGGACTGAAGACCACAACAACAACAACAACAACAAAATTAAATATAGGAAAAATAAAACTAGTGAAGACAAGAGACAAGCAAGATAGTATATATTTCTCCAATCCTTAGGCCCCAAGAATTTCTTCTGTCTAAAATTGCTACAGCTTTACACGGCGTGCTTTCCTTTATGTAAAAGAATCTACTACTTCATCAAAGTTGGTCAAACGTTTTACCACATGAAAAATCAAAATGTCATTGTCTAACACCGATTAATCTGTTAATACGACTAGCACTCAAGTTTTACAGGATTATATCTACACTCCTGGAAATGGAAAAAAGAACACATTGACACCGGTGTGTCAGACCCACCATACTTGCTCCGGACACTGCGAGAGGGCTGTACAAGCAATGATCACACGCACGGCACAGCGGACACACCAGGAACCGCGGTGTTGGCCGTCGAATGGCGCTAGCTGCGCAGCATTTGTGCACCGCCGCCGTCAGTGTCAGCCAGTTTGCCGTGTTATACGGAGCTCCATCGCAGTCTTTAACACTGGTAGCATGCCGCGACAGCGTGGACGTGAACCATATGTGCAGTTGACGGACTTTGAGCGAGGGCGTATAGTGGGCATGCGGGAGGCCGGGTGGACGTACCGCCGAATTGCTCAACACGTGGGGCGTGAGGTCTCCACAGTACATCGATGTTGTCGCCAGTGGTCGGCGGAAGGTGCACGTGCCCGTCGACCTGGGACCGGACCGCAGCGACGCACGGATGCACGCCAAGACCGTAGGATCCTATGCAGTGCCGTAGGGGACCGCACCACCACTTCCCAGCAAATTAGGGACACTGTTGCTCCTGGGGTATCGGCGAGGACCATTCGCAACCGTCTCCATGAAGCTGGGCTACGGTCCCGCACACCGTTAGGCCGTCTTCCGCTCACACCCCAACATCGTGCAGCCCGCCTCCAGTGGTGTCACGACAGGCGTGAATGGAGGGACGAATGGAGACGTGTCGTCTTCAGCGATGAGAGTCGCTTCTGCCTTGGTGCCAATGATGGTCGTATGCGTGTTTGGCGCCGTGCAGGTGAGCGCCACAATCAGGACTGCATACGATCGAGGCACACAGGGCCAAGACCCGGCATCATGGTGTGGGGAGCGATCTCCTACACTGGCCGTACACCACTGGTGATCGTCGAGGGGACACTGAATAGTGCACGGTACATCCAAACCGTCATCGAACCCATCGTTCTACCATTCCTAGACCGGCAAGGGAACTTGCTGTTCCAACAGGACAATGCACGTCCGCATGTATCCCGTGCCACCCAACGTGCTCTAGAAGGTGTAAGTCAACTACCCTGGCCAGCAAGATCTCCGGATCTGTCCCCCATTGAGCATGTTTGGGACTGGATGAAGCGTCGTCTCACGCGGTCTGCACGTCCAGCACGAACGCTGGTCCAACTGAGGCGCCAGGTGGAAATGGCATGGCAAGCCGTTCCACAGGACTACATCCAGCATCTCTGCGATCGTCTGCATGGGAGAATAGCAGCCTGCATTGCTGCGAAAGGTGGATATACACTGTACTAGTGCCGACATTGTGCATGCTCTGTTGCCTGTGTCTATGTGCCTGTGGTTCTGTCAGTGTGATCATGTGATGTATCTGACCCCAGGAATGTGTCAATAAAGTTTCCCCTTCCTGGGACAATGAATTCACGGTGTTCTTATTTCAATTTCCAGGAGTGTATTTTGTCACTGTGTGCTAGATAAAACGATATAGGCCTTTTTAATATTGCAGTAATTGTAAAAACTAAACTAAACTCCATCCGAACAGGCCTTGGAAGGCCCAACAGAACCAACTGGCCGCCATGTCGTACTCAGCCCACACACATTACAGGATGCGGATATGGAGGGGCATGCCATCAGCACACCACTTTCCCAGCCATTTGTCAGTTTACGAGACTGGAGCCAGTATTTCTCAATCAATAGCTCCTCAGTTTGCCTCACAATTGCTGAGTGCAGCTCGCTTGCCAACAGCGTTCAACAGACTGGATGGTCACCCATCCAAGTGCTGGCCCAGCCCGTCAACATTTAACTTTGGTGATCTGACAGGAACTGGTGTTACCACTGCGGCAAGGCCATTGGCTGTAGCAGTTGTAACACACACCAAATAAGCGTAATTGTTTTGGCATAAATGGTCATTTTTTTATCTACTTCATTTACATAAATAACGTGACAGAATATAATTCACAAAGAATCTATTAGGCCTACTACAAACAAAAAGTTTTATGTTAGGAAATAGTTTCACATTTCATTCATATGGCCCAGTTTCTCAAGCGTGAGTAGTAGTACGAAATTTTTATATAAATTTGGAATCGCCATAGTCTTCCATATAATTTGTGTGCCGTTCTAGTTTCTTCTCCTTCCTTGTTCTAAGCGGTCTGTCGTGGGCGACGGTTCTAGGCGCTTCAGCCCGGAACCGCATGACTGCTACAGTCGCAGGTTCGAATCCTGCCTCGGGCATGGATGTGTGTGATATCCTTAGGTTAGATAGGTTTAAGTAGTTGTAAGTTCTAGGGGACTGATGACCTCAGATGTTAAGTCCCATAGTGCTCAGAGCCATTTGAACCATTTGAACCTTGTTCTAACAGACAATCGTGTCATCACTAATTCTGTAACTATTCCTTCCACTGTCAAAACTTATTCTCCGGTTAACTTCACTAACCCTGCCACAACCACCAGTTTAGTTTTTACAATGCGTTTTCTGAGCTATTCCAGGAATAGAGATTAAGTGGCTGTTAACCAGGGGCTGTACAATTGCCCCTTAACAGCGTAGCGACCTGGCAAAAATTTTCTGCCAAAATTTCATTTTCTTGGTTGCATTGTGTAGATAATATGTAATCTTTTTTACCTGTTATCCCTGTTAGTCATTTATTTCCGATCTGGTAGTATGAATCTATAAATTTTGCTAATAATTATAACA